>NC_133330.1:111303146-111648119 GCF_042186555.1 Aquarana catesbeiana | reverse complement strand
GCAGGGCATGCTACTCCCCTTATTGGAGGTGATCTGCACGGCGGAAGGGACATATCGATGGGGTTACCCATTTCACCTTGTCTTCCGGTGAAAGCAAACTTTTGCCCTATACAACAAGTCTCAGGTACTGGATTTGCTCCAGTTTCTGGAATCTGAGCCAGTTCCAGGTGCCAGACTGGTTGAAATGGCCAGTTGGCAGCCCAGGGCTTTTGATGAACATGCCACTTCCATCCAGACTTCGAGGAACATCTGCTCCCCCCCCCCTCCTCACTAGCCAACAAGATCTACAGATTCAGAAATCTGATGCTGGTGAGCTCCACTTTGAGGTAGCACCCGAGTAATTTTTAAAGAGTTTATCATGCAGTAATGGACAGAGTTCTCACTTTTGAATTTGTCATGAGTCATATGGTAACCCATATGCCTATCTAATTAATTATCCTCCCCCAAAATCCATTTCTGGGGACCAAAGTCAAGTCACTCAGCATGTTGCTTAGTGACTTTTCTAGAAGGGACGGCTTGACTTGAGTATGTTGAGTAATATCAGACACTTCTCAACCTATTTCAGTTTTGTCTTGTCTGTTATTAATCTACAAATGTATATAGGTAATTGCTATTTAATTATGTTTGCTCCTACTGTGCCTTGTTACTGGGGTCAGGGGTTCTGTGGGCAGTGGATGGGCTAGGTTTTTACCTGGTAGGGAATGTTGGCCCTCTGCCCTCCTGTTGTACCTGTGGTGAGTAGTGATTTCTTTTCTATGCTGGCATGGCATCTGGATACACCTTGGCTGTGGTGCTAATTATCTTTATTGATATTCCAGCACTCTTTTGGGCCCTCTGAGCAATGGAGCCCTAGGTTTCTAGAAAAGTGACCAGTTGGTTTGAACAGGGTACTTGCTGATACGATACGTCATGGACGGATATCCTCCTTGTTAGTCAATCGGCTTGCCCATCAGTTTGTTATAATGTTCTGGAGTATGGGGGACCCAGAGTGGCCAACTAATAGCTCTATAACACCTATGCCACCTGATGGATATCAAGCAGTCATCAGTTTAATGTAATACTGCATCATATTGATGGGGCTGCATAGAGCCCTGTGTGTGTGCTTAAGTTTCTACAGTATATTTTTATATAGCTGAGGCAAGACTGCATAATAATTTCTGCTGTAAGCCACCCTGGACTCCCACACCTTGGAGTTATAATATGCGATTTGTATACATGGTTTACTAGATCAGTGATAGATCTGCACAGCCCAGGAACCAGCCTAACAATATATGGTTAAAATGTACCTTCATTACACTAAACAGTTCTGTGCAACCCACTTCCATTAGCTATTGACCCTTTATGACCAAAGAGATCTTATAGGCTGAGCAGATGGTGTCCCCTGGGGGGTGATCCTTGAGCAAATTGTAATGCCGTCGATCGCCATTCTCCCCTCTATTTTGGGTGGGGAGACAGCACACTTGGCCCAAATTTAGATATGCTCTGGGGGTCACATCCTCCATGGTCAAGTGGTAACTGCTAATATTATCTACTTGTTATGCATTGCTTTTCTCAGTTTTGTCATTGTCTGATGTACTGGACAGTACTAGGACAGAGGTTTTGCGTTTGAGAATAATGCTGGTGGGTTGAGGGGAAAGTGGCACATCCAGTGAGCCGCATCTTTAGATGCGTTAGTCTTTTACTAGAATACCTGGAGTGTTTTCCCACATTTTGAATAGACAACAGCGGGGTCGTTCCCCCTGACAGTTGTCATTTGTACTCCGAGTCTCTAGTAAACCGTATTAGGAAGGGTATGAGGGGAAATGGGAAAAGTGACCTGGGGTGTGCCGTAGTCACGTGGTCAGTATGCCTAAAGGGGGCAAAAAATAAAGACAGTAGGATGAGCTAGCAAACGGATTTATTGAAAGTAACCATGTGTAACATTAATCAGCCAAATGGATGAATGCCCGTCACATCTCAACATGTGGATCCGGGATATATCTGGAGAAGCATGCTGAATTCCACCTAACTTCTTAATTACGTGAACAGGGACCCCTTGGCGAAAAGCAGTGGAAGCCGCACCTATGACAACGCTCCGTTCCTATGACAACGTCCCATAGGACGAAACGTACGTTGGAAGGCAGACGCGCTGATGTCATCGTTTCTATCCCACTGTGAACGGCTGTATGCAGGCCTGCCGGCTGTTCCATGATACATGCTTTTAATCATACTTTCTAATGTAAGTGCAACTATTCTTTATTTCAATAAACTGTTTATACGGATTCACACTATGGAGAATGTGTCTCTCATTTCCTTGGGTTCCCCTTGCTGACCTTTGGTTTCTTTGGACGGAGAGTTCTGGTTGCCCTTCCTCTGTGATGAGACTGATGGTGGTGTCCTTGCTGAGTGGATTTCTAATATAAGCTGTGTTAAAGCTTACCTCTGGTAAGCGTGCATCGTTATAGGTGGTGGATTTTTTCACTGGGTGCTTGCTGACGAACTTTTCAATCACCATTTGTGGATTTAATTAACCTTAAGGACTTTCTTATATTTGACTCACCATTTTTCACTTATTTATTATCCATTTTTATTTTAAGTCACATATGGTTTCCAAGTATCACTATCCGGGTTGGATTATATATTGTGTGTTTTTCATTTATAAACTTGCTGCACTTTGCGAGATTATTTTTTTATATTTTTCTTAAATTGTGGTCTATTCACATCCTTATAATTTAATTGTTAGCGCGGTTCTGTTGATTATTTTGAAGGCGCATCTATCCTTAAAGAATGTCCAGAATACGTTTTCGGGTCCAAACCTAGGTTTGACAGCAGTGTTTCCTGAACTGTGTTGTGGAGAGGGGAACACTAGGGAAAGGCAATAGTTCACTGTCCCTGGGTTTATCCGCTGTTACCACCATGAGTTGGTCTAAGACTGTGACCAGGCACCAGTCATTGCTGGTCTCAAAATATAATGTCTGTGTCTTGCAGGCGTCCAGATGCAACCGGAAATGATTGCGGTACCTAACTAACTGGTTGATCAAGAGTATCCGGGAATTCGACCCAGTACAAGTGAACTCACCTGGCCTGACAAAACCATAGAAGGCAGGATACATGGATCTTCTGAATCCCCTTAAGAATGGCCTTGATGGGATGTGCTGCAAAAATGGATGGCTTATTGGGGTCCGCAAGGACAAAAAGTGTTGAATTCCTGCCAGATATGTCTTGATAGTGCTGTAGGATAGCTTGAGCTGTGAGTGGCAGAAGGCAACGAAAGCAAGTAGAGATTGAATGTTGTGGTAATCAATCCTGGGATACCGAGCCTGGAAAGCCTGGAAGGTATTCCAGGCCGTGTCATAAGCCTTCCTGGTGTTATTTGACAATGACTTGTTGATCAAAGCTGCTGCGTCAGCCAAGTGGGAATCTAGTCCATTGCTAGCAGCGTGAAATGCGGGGACGGTGTGGCACAGGCGCCTGCGTCTGGGACCTGCCGGAAAAAATAGCAGGTAGTTAAAACGGGACAGAGCATCCGCTGCTGTATTCTCTACGCCACTGATAAACCTACAGCGTATGTGGAAATGGAACTGAAAGGACAGCCAAATTCGCCTATGTACAAAAGACATAAAGAGTAAAGACCTGGATCTGCCTTTGTTAACAATTTCTGATGTAGCCTGATTGTCTGTGGAGAAAACAACCGTTTTACCTGTCCAAAAGTGACCCCACGTCTGTGCTGCCGACACTGAGGTATATCTTGAACAAAGATGATGTCTCTGCAAACCATGGAATAGCCAAGATCTCGTCTGGCCATGGCCCAGCTAGCCAGTGAGTGCCAAAAATAGCCGCATAGCTTTTGTGGCTGCTGCATCAGTCAAAACCCACATACGCAAGTCAGATAGAGCCGCGGAATCTAACTTGACCTGACAGTCGGGAGCTAAAGGTAACAAGAACAACAAACAGATCCACTGAGGCTGGAGTTGGATGGTTTTCCAAAACCTCAACCCTGGCCTGCAACTCCTGATAGGAGGTCGCCAGTGCGTTCAGGGTGGAGTGAATCTGTGAGAGGGATAAAGCAACAGTCCGTAGGGTAAACTGCTCAGCATTGGAGCCTGAGGCCCAGGGAAACCACAACCTGAATAGTTCAGCCTTGCGAGCCGAAGCCAGGTATGAAATACCCCTGCTCTGTAACTCAGCCATAAGTCTCGGGACGGTCCAGGTACTTGGCAATGGCGTGCTGCCATGTTCAGAACACCTTGCCGGAGAAGGAGGGATGAAGGAAAAGTCTTCATGTCGCCTGTGACATGACCTATGCAACCAAAACAAAACTGTCATAAGCAAGAATTATACATCAACCGAACCTATGTCTTACCTTCGACATGGATTAACCCTTCTTTATCCCTCTTACTATACTTCTTTTTTTCTTTTTTTTACTGTGGCTAAAGACAAAGGATGTGTATTGTAAGACTGAGAAAGTGTTTACCCACATGAAATCACAGAGGCCAAGTAACATGAGGTGAAGCAGGAAAAATTAAAATGTAAACTTAGGCCTACGGAACCTGAAAGCTTGTCAGGCCAATGAGGAGATATATATATATATATATATATATATATATATATATATATATATATATATTAAGGACATCACTGCCTCCAAAGAAGACAAGGTGTTCCCAGAAATAACAGTGTATCGTCAGCTTATAGCGCAATCTTATCCTCTCCCAAAGATCTACTAAACCCAATTATATTTGATGATAGACAGATGCAGCTAAGGCTTCAAGGGCCAAGGCAAACAGCAAAGGTGATAGTGGGCATCCCTGTCTTGTACCTCATAATGGAAAAGGTGCCGATATATAACCATTTTACCTTTACCCGTGCCACTGGAGCAGCATAGAGAAGTTGTATCCATCTTATAAACTGGGGTCCAAAACCAAATTTTTCTAGGCAATGCCACAAAAAATCCCATCTATACTGTCAAAAGCTTTTGCCACATCAAGCGACAATATAGCTCTATTACCCAAATTTTCAGACGGGACTTGCAAATTAAGAAATAAACGCCTTATATTCCTTGCGGTAGATCTATTTGGAATGAATCCAGATAGTACATATAGACCAATCTTGGATATTACTTTTGTCAATCTAGCAGCAAATACTTTTGCCAGTAGCTGAATTAAGTAGTGAAATTGGGCGATATGATTCAGGGTTATTAGGACTTTTATCTGGTTTTAACAAAACTATTATAATTGCTTCAATTATGGAAGGTGGGAGGTAACCACTTTCCAATGCTATATTAAAGACTTCCAACAATTCAGGCAACAAATCATCTCCATAAACCTTATAGACCCACCCCTATGGACCTCAGTTGTTTTTTATCCAACTGGTGATTTGATTATGTGGTTTAGTATTTGTTCATTGGTTTATTTTCATTTCTATTTTTTTTTCATTTATGGCAATTTCTTCATCGTACATCATGGTACACAGAAAACCATAGTAATTACTATGTGGGGTATATAGGCAGCTCCGCCACGGGCAGGCAAAGACAGTCACTGGGGCATTCACAGGCAAGATACTTTTCCTCGTCCGTGTACCTGTATCCCAGCTAGCAGATGGGCAAAACAGAGAATGGAAGGAGAGGAGGATCAGGGAATTTAGGGAGGATTAGAGCAAGTTTGAAGCGTGTAATGTCTGAAAATACTGGACATTGCTATTAGAGGTTAGCAAGTTCAGGAGGGAAGAGTCGGAGCACGCCCCACATGCATCCACATCTGAATACCTGGGTCAGCATATTAATATCACGGTCTGTTCCATGACAGCTAAGTGCCCAATTAGCTGATGACAAGGGCCGATATCTGACAAGCATGTCTAGTGGGGCTTTGGTCAACGTGTATTTTTTGAACACCGACCACCTTCTTTTCCTTAAAAAGCTCACCCCATTGATTCTGGAATATAGTGACAGCATACCAATTTCGGGAGTTGACTTTAATTTTGCTTACGACCCTTTGGTGGACGTTTCCTAAGGGTTGTCTCACTTTTCATACCACTATAGGGACAGTTGAAGGCTTCACCTCCTCAATCTGGTGGGCATTTGGCATTTCCACTATCAAAATGACAGACCGGGACTATACACTCATCTTCCGTTCTCAAGACCTATTCCTGACTTGATTATTTATTTTTATCCCTCACAAGGAATAACCTTGGGCCTGTTCCACCTCCATTTATTCAATCCTTCTTTCAGATCACGCTTCTGTACATCTACAATTGAAAGTTTCAATTACTGCCTCCAAATTGCCCTCCTGGCGACTGAACAAATCTCTTAAAGTAGAACTATAGGCAAAACTTTTTTTTTTCATTTTGGATGGAGTAAGGGAGGGTTATAACCCCTGCGAGGTGTTTTTTTTTTTTTTTTTTTTTCCAGTCTGTGTCCAATTGGGAAGATTTTCCTTCCCTTTCTGTTTCATAGCCAAAAACGGAACCTCCGAAAGTGGCACTTGTTAACCCTTACATGGTTTGGAAGGTGTAATTCTTTCAAAATTATGTGGCAGCAGATCTCAATCAAATTCAATCGCTACCTATCAAAATACCCCAATTTTCCTTTTGCAGTCCTGCACACCATTCTAACGAAGTAAATTTGGAGTGACAAGGCTGCTCGGATGAGATTTGCTCTGTTTACCATCCTGAAAAGAAGGGGGTGGAATTGGCCTTCCTGACTTTGTACAATATTATAAGAGTGGTAATGTTAGACATGCATCGAACAGCGCTCTTCTTCAGTGGCCTTATCTGCCTTCCCCTCTATAGCACTTAAACAGTATTGATCCCTCCAAAGACCATTCCACAATTGGTGCCACTATTGCAGTAATCTATCAAACCTTTTCCCAAAAAGGGTTGTCTCCTTATCCTTTTACTTAATGTTGGTGTTGCTGAAGCTTAAATTTCCTCCTGGTATGGACAATAGACAGTTGTTGCATCTCGTGGAGACTGGCCAGACCAAATGTCTACATTGCAAACTGCTGAATGCCCCTACAGAGATCTTTGTACATCTATATCTCTGCAAATCTGAATCAGACCTACAAAAGTAGTTTACAAAATCCCAGATTGCTGGGCTCATTCATTTAGCTCATAGATCCTCAATTGCAAACCACTTCCGATTACAGGAATACAAGTTGATGTCAAGGTGGTATAGGGTCCCAACACTCTTGCACAAATTCTATTGTCAAGTTTCCAAGATGTGTTAGAGATGTCACAAAAAGCTGGGCACACTATTGCATATTTTTTTGGCAATGCCTAATGCTACATCAGTTCTGGACAGGAATGAAGAACCTTTCCTACAATTGACATCAGTGAACCTAGGCTCGGACCCTTTGGTTTATCTGCTACAACTTAATGCAGTGCCTTCACACTGATACAAGAACACCCTGACTGTACACCTGTTGAATGCAGCCCATGCCTGCATCCCTGATCTATGGAAACAGACCTCCCCACCAACGTTAGGCCACTGGTTTGCTAGACTGAATGAAATCAGAAACCTGGAAAGCTCAATGACCATGTTGTTTAATCCATGTCTTTATGGACCTTGCTTTGTGCACTGGTCCAAATTATTTGGTGGAGGGAGGATTATGGTGTGGGATGTTTTTTCAGCGGTTGGGCTTGGCTCCTTAGTTCCAGTGAAGGGAACTCATAAGGCATCAACATACCAAAACATTTTAGACAATTTCATGCTTCCAACTTTGTGGGAACAGTTTGGGGATGGTTCCTTCGTGTTCCAACATGACTGCGCACCAGTGTACAAAGCAAGGTCTATAAAGGCATGGATGAGCGAGTTTGGGGTAGAGGAACTTGACTGACCTGCACAGAGTTCTGACCTCAACCCGATAGAACACCTTTCAAGTGAATTGGAGCGGAGATTGCGAGCCACGCCTTCTAGTCCAACATCAGTACCTGACCTCACAAATGCACTTCGGAAGAGTGATCAAACATTCCCATGGACACACTCCTAAACATTATGGACAGCCTTTCTAGAAGAGTTGAAGCTGTTAAAGCTGCAAAGGGTGGGCCAACTCAACGTTGAACCCTACGGGCTAAGACTGTGATGCCATTAATGTTCATGTGTAAAGTCAGACATCCCAAAACTTTTGGTAATATATGCTTTCTTGGATTATACATGTGCATAGGGTATTAAAGATTTTTTTTTTTTAAAGTGTGTGTGTGTGTGTGTGTGTGTGTGTGTGTGTGTGTGTGTGTGTGTGTGTGTGTGTATATATCTCTCTATATCCAAAAGTTTTGGGACACCTGCCTTTACACCCACATGAACTTTAATGACATCTCAGTCTGAGTCTGCGCTTTAATTCATCCCTAATGCCGCGTACACACGAGCGCGAATTTCCGACGAAAATCTTGGATGTTTTTTTTTTTTTTTTGACGGAATTCCACTCAAGCTTGCCTTGCATACACACGGTCACACACGTTCTCTGAACTTTCGACCGTCAAGAACGTGGTGATGTACAACACTATGTTGAGCCGAGAAAATGAAGTTCAGTGCTTCCGAGCATGCGTCGAATTGTTTCCAATGATGAGTGATTTTTTTGCGCGTCCAAATGGCATACAGATGATCACATTTTCGGATAGGAACTTTTCCCAACCGAAAAATAGAGAACATGCTCTCAATCTTTTACTGGCTGGAATTCCGCCAGCAAAAGTCTGATGGAGCATACACACGGTTGCATTTTCAGACCAAAAGCTCTCATCTGAGTTTTGCTGGCGGCATTTCCGATCGTATGTACGCGGCATGAGGTGTTCTATCAGGTTCATATGGGTGTAAAGGCAGGTGTCCCAATACTTTTGGTATTATAGTGTGTGTGTGTGTGTGTGTATGTATATTCAATATACAGTTGTGCTCATAAGTTTGCATACCCTTACATACTCTGGCAGAATTTATGATTTATTGGCCATTTTTCAGAGAATATGAATGATAAAACAAAAACTTTTCTTTCACTCATGGTTAGTGTTTGGCTGAAGCCATTTATTATCAATCAACTGTGTTTACTCCTTTTAAATTATCACAACACAAACTACCCAAATGACCCTGACCAAAAGTTTACATACCCCAGTTCTTAATACCATGTATTGTCCCCTTTAACATCAATGATAGCTTGAAGTCTTTTGTGGTATTTGTAGATGAGGCTCTTTATCTTCAAAGATGGTAAAGCTGCCCATTTGTCTTGGCAAAAAGCCTCCAGTTCCTGTAAATTCTTGGGCTGTTCTGCAGGAACTGCACGCTTTGATCTCCCCAGAGTGGCTCAAAGATATTGAGGGCGGGAGACTGAGATGGCCACTCCAGAACATTCACTTTATTCTGCTGTAGCCAGTAACAAGTTGCCTTGGCCTTGTGTTTTGGATCATTGTCGCAGCTTTCTGGCTGATGAATGCAAATGTTCCTCCGGTATTTTTTGATAACATACTGCATTCATCTTGCCATCAATTTTGACAATTTCTTGTGCCTTTGTAGCTCACACATCCCCAAAACATCAGCGATCCACCTCCGTGTTTCACAGTAGGAATGGTGTACCTTTCATCATAGGCCTTGTTGACTCCTCTCCAAATATGTAGTGTTAATGGTTGTTGCCAAAAAGCTCAATTTTGGTCTCATCACTCCAAATGACTTTGTGCCAGAAGGTTTGAGGCTTGTCTCTATGCTGTTTGGCGTATTGTAAGCGGGATACTTTGTGGCATTTGCGTAGTAATGGCTTTCTTCTGGCGACTCGACCATGCAGCCCATCTTTCTTCAAGTGCCTCCTTTTTGTGCATCTTGAAACAGTCACACCACATGTTTTCAGAGTCCTGTATTTCACCTGAAGTTATTTGTGGGTTTTTCTTTGCATCCCGAAAAATGTTCCTGGCAGTTGTGCCTAAAATTTTAGTTGGTCTACCTGACAGTGGTTTGGCTTCAACAGAACCCCTCATTTTCCACTTCTTGATTAGAGTTTGAACACTGCTGATTGCCATTCTGAATTCCTTGGATTTCTCTTTATATCCCTTTCCTGTTTTATACAGTTCAACTACCATTTCCCACAGATCCTTTGACAATTCTTTTGCTTTCCCCATGACTCAGAATCCAGATACGTCAGTGCAGCACTGGATGAAAGATGCAAGGGTCTGTCAGGAGTCCAGAAACTTATTGACCTTTTATACACGCACACTATTTACAAGCAAACAGATCACAGGTGAGGGTGGTTACCTTTAACCACTTCAGCCCCGGAAGGATTTCCCCCCTTCCTGACCAGAGGACTTTTTGCGATTCGGTACTGCGTCGCTTTAACTGACAATTACACGGACATGCAACATTATACCAAAACAGAATTGATGTCCCTTTTTCCCCACAAATAGAGCTTTCTTTTGGTGGTATTTGATCACCTCTGTGGTTTTTATTTTTTGCGCTATAAACAAAATAGCGAAGTGACAGACCTAGCCAGAACAGAGGCTTTTGGAGGGGACTGAATGCTAGCTGAAACATTTGGGGGAAGGATGCTCTTTGTGAGCTGTATGCCTGGGGACCCTTGAGGTGGTGTTACTTTGGATTCAGGTCCATATCCCCCCCAAGACACACACTCTGGGAACCCTGTATATGCCATATTAGAAATAGTGACTGATTCATACTGTTGGGATACACTGTTACTGTTAGAGGCTAATGTCATCAACTCCAGTCACCTGTCTGTTGTCTTCTATAATGTAAATGAGTCTAGTCTGGCTTGCCACAGCTTCTAAGAGTTTTTCACCTATTGTTGTTTGTGCTAATTAACCCTGCAATTGTATGAAGGAGTTCTGTGTTGAGATGTATGATAATGTGTAGAGTAGTTAGGGAGTCACTTCGGCTGCTTTAAGGGATTAGTTAATTAGCTTATGTTAATTTATGTTTCTGGTTACAGGTGTATTGTTAGAGTAATATCAGCAGGAGGAGGGAACCGCCTCCTCTTCTACTGTATATAAGACTTGTATTTTGGTTCTAATAAAGAGTCCATGTTAAGCAACTAAACAAGTATCGTCTTGTTTTGTGCTTTTGAGCTGTTGGAATATCTGATATCTATATTCAGACTGGGAGGAAGCGGTATATGATGAAAGCACTCAAGCGGAGTGTGGGACGTTTCGTTACAAGCGTCAATTTTGAAAAAAAGCAATATTTTTTACTTTTTGCTATAATATCCCCCAAAAATATATAAAAAACAAATTGTTTCTTCAGTTTAGGCCGATATGTATTCTTCTACATATTTTTGGTAATAAAAATCGCAATAAGCGTATATTGCTTGGTTTGCGCAAAAGTTATAGCGTCTACAAAATAGGGGATAGATTTATGGCATTTTTATTATAAAATTTTTTATTAGTAATGGTGGCGATCTGCGATTTTTTTTTTTTTTTTTTGTATCGTGACTGTGACATTGCGACGGACACATCGGACACTTTTGACACTATTTTGGGACCATTGTCATTTATACAGTGATCAGTGCTATAAAAATGCACTGATTACTGTGTAAATGACACTGGCAGGGAAGGGGTTAAACACTAGGGGGGGATCAAGGGGTTAAGTGTGTCCTAGGGAGTGAGTCTAACTGTGGGGGATGGACTACCACTGACTTGACAGCGAACACTGCTCCCGATGACGGGGAGCAGTAGATTTTCTGTCATGTCACTAGGCAGAACAGGGAAATGCCTTGTTTACATACTGCCGCTCCGTGACAGGATTGCGGGTCAACGGCGGACATCGAGTCCGTGGGACCCGCGGGCACGTGCCCACTAGCCCCACAAATTAAAGGGGGTGTACAGGTACGCCCATTTGCCCACCGCTGCCATTGTGCCGACATATATCTGTGTCGACCAGCCGCTGTCATACTACGGCAGGTCGGCGCAATCCTGCGAACCATCGTAGCTGTACGTCAGTCCCTTTAAGCAGGATAGCAGGGGTACGCCCGCTGCACTGCGGGGGTGCCGATGTGTGTGGTCGTGGGCAGGAGGGCCAGAACAGGGGCGTGTGCATGTAAACACACAAATCCCTGTTCTATTAAGAGAGGCAGGTCGTGAGTTCCTACTAGCTAGGAACAACTATCTGTCATTTCTTCCAGTCACTCCATCCCCTTCAGTTAAAAAACAAACTAGGGAACACAGTTACCTCTTGATCTCCCCCTAGTGTTAACCCTTTCCCTGCCAGTGACATTTACACAGTAATCAGTGCTTTTTTATAGCACTGATCGCTGTATAATTGTCAATGGTCCCAAAAATGTGTCAAGTGTCCAATCTGTCCGCCATAATGTCGCAATCCCGATAAAAATGCCTTAAATCTTTCCCCTATTTTATAGACTCTATAACTTTTGTGGAAACCAATCAATATACGCTTAATGCGATCTTTATTACCAAAAATATGTAGAATACATATTGGCCTAAACTTAGGAAAATTTTTTCTTTTAAAAAAAATTGGGGTTGATGGAAAGAAAATAGCTCAATTACCCCATCAACAAAGTCAATGTTAATGGAGGAATCCCTCCTGCTGCGCTATTGTATTCTGACAGCAGGAGGTTTCCCGGGCCATCAGAATATAATGATCCCTGCTTGCAGCTATAGATGCCGGCAATGATCCAATGAAAAAAAAAAAGACAGGCTGGTTGTACTGAAGTCGATCGATGGATCGACTTTAGTACAACCAGCCTGCCCTTATATGGATCAAAATTTTGACTGGTTCCTGCTGAACTGGCTGAATTTTGGTCCATCTATGACTGGCTTTAGTCTCACTAGATTTGGAGTGAGATTTGATCATATAATGTGCTGCTCTGCTCTTTTCCTGATGACCCAGGATGGTGATGGATTAGCTTTCTAGCATCCAGACTGTGGATAAGGAAGAAAAGCAGTATCCCGTGCTAAAAAAGGAAAACGCGCTATTGATCTGAGTTGCATCAGATCCATTTAACAAGGTGAGAGCAGTGATACACTGGTGAGCCAACACAGTATAAACACCCAGAATAGCCCTGTTGCACTTCAAGGGGAACCCATACTGATTAAAAGAACGTTTTACATCTGCAGGAAAATTACCAGCACCATACTGGAATGTAAACAATATATTGATGTATGATCTAAGGACGTTACACCGTTATATATGACACTTGATATATATTAACCACTTCCCTACCCGCCCATAGTCATATGGTGGTATCTCCCATCCTGGGCGGGCGTCATGTGACGTCCCCGGGTTCCCGGTGGTATAGGGGGCGCGCGCCGCGTCACTCGGGAGCCGATGCGCGTGCCCGGTGACCGCGATGGCACCCGGGATTGCTGATGACAGAGCAGGATCGTGGATGTGTGTGTTTGTAAACACACAGATGCACGTCCTGTCAGGGGAGAGGAGACAGATTGTGTGTTCCTAGTATATAGGAACACCGATCGGTCTCCTCCCCTAGTCAGTCTCATCCTCCCACATTTAGAATCACTCCCTAGCTGACACATTTAACCCCTTGATCGCCCTCTAGTGTTAACTCCTTCCCTGCCAGTGACATTTACACAGTAATCAGTGCATATCTATAGCACTGATCGCTGTATAAAAGTCAATAGTCCCAAAATATTGTTAAGTGTCCGATCTGTCCGCCGCAATGTCATAGTCACGAAAGAAATCGCAGATCACTGCCATTACTAGTAAAAAATAAATTAATTATAAAAATGCCACAAATCTATCCCTTATTTTGTAGGCGCTAAAATTTTTTTAAAATTTTTTTACCAAAAATATGTAGAAGAATACATATTGGCCTAAACTGAGGAAAAAATGTGTTTTTTTTTTTTAAACTGGGATAATTATTATAGCAAAAATTAAAAAATATTGTGTTTTTTTTTTTTTTTTTTCAAACTTGTCACTCGTCTTTTGTTTATAGCGCAAGAAATAAAAACCGCAGAGGTGATCAAATACCACCAAAAGAAAGCTCTATTTGTGGGGGAAAAATTTAATTTGGTTACAGTGTTGCATGACCGCGCAATTGTCATTCAAAATGTTATAGAGCTGAAAATTGGCCTGGGCAGGAAGGGGTAAAAATGCAGTGTATTGAAGTGGTTAAGTTTGTATTTTCTCTTCTGGCATAACACTTTTTTGTTTTTGTTTTTTTAAAATACCATGTAATAATATGTGTATAAGTCATCAGTAAGTGGTAACCACCCGATAGGAATAATTTTTGTTTTGAACTTCCAAATGGCACCTTATTGATTGTGTGTGTGTGTGTATAGATAGGTTTTTTTTTTTTGGTATTTGAGTATGCACTGAACTGTAGACACCATTTGTTTTTAAAAAAATACACTAGGGCACAGATAACAATAGACCATTTGTTTTATTGCACAGCACAATTGTTTTGTGTATATATATCCTTACAGTGAAGTAAGACGTGAACACTTGTTTGGTGTCAGCAGCAATATATACAATATTGTTTTTTATATTTGCAAAATACATTGCACACATTTGCGCTGGAGTAACCTCATGGTTAAATACTTTGCTCTGGCATGAGGAAATCATACGATAAATCAGTAATGGTGAAAAGAAAGTTACCGCAGGGAGCCTGCAGGGAAAAACTAGCAACTGGTTTTTAGCACCCTGGTTACAATTTTTGGGTACTGTTTCTACAGTTCAGGTCCTCTTCAATGCGGCGTTGCATTTTATGAATAATTTATACAATTAGAATGTTGTAGTTTAAATTGTTCTCTTTTAATGTGTGAAAATTGCATTAACCTGAATAGTTCCATCTAGAACGGTCTCCACCAATGTGTTTTTGCTTTGCACTGCACTGGTATATACAGTACTGCACATAGTCACTTTGCAAAAAAAATTAAAAAATTACTCTCTTGCTCACATTTGGAAGATCATCACACTGAATAGGGGTGAATAATAAAGTGTACCTCCTCAACATATTATAAAAACAAATGATAAAGGCGAAAGCTGTTCTTTTATTTACATATTACAGAAAGTTAGTTATTTTTTGGAAATTTAGGACAACGGTTTTGTTCCAGTAAGAACTGCAGTGCAGTTATCTATTGGAGATAAGTAGATGGAGTGTGTTCAGTCTTATTTGTGGAAAGATTTGGGAGGTTTATGTAAGATTGTTTTCCTTCTTTAAGTATGGCTAATTAGTTTATTATTTTACTGCAGATATTCAAAGCCGACAGGACTGTAAATATGGAGATAATTGTACATTTGCGTATTACCAGGAAGAAATAGATGTGTGGAATGAGGAAAAGAAGGGCACTTTTCACAGAGACCAGCTTTTGCAGCACCCTGCGTTAATAAGGCCAGGAAATGTGGCACGACTGCTTCATGAACAGAATGGCATCTTCACTTTTTTATGCCAGGTACTGGTATGCAAGTCAGGGGTGGTGTTGTCTTGATTCAAAAGTGTAACGTTATTGTGATACTCAAAATTCTTACACATCTGACTATGTTAAATTAGAATTCCATCCTGACAGAAGTTGTAACCCCTTTTTCTTCATATTATGGCAGTGGTTCTACATTAAAACTGATCTCCCAGGTTTCGTTACTTTAGTTTGTTTGGACCATGCCGGTCCAACTGAACTATTCAATTCATTGACTGCTGCATTGGCTCTAATGTGCTTAATGAACTGTATGTATCTTGAGCTATATACAGTACACAGTGCGGGGTTTGGCTGTGAGTCTGGCACTTCCTGCCTTACACCTGGAACAAAGCAGAATCGGTCTCAGTGATGCTCAGCTATTCACAGGCAGCTTTGTATTCTGTGAATAGCTCAAGAAAGAGGTATCCTCGAAACGTGTCCTGCGACCCCACTTTTACAGGAGACCATTGTACACTGAGAGCTGTTCTTGGGATTGAGTGAGCTGAGCAGGAGCAGCAGAGACTTCTGGCATCCAGCCCAACTTTGCATCGGTCAGCTGGCCACACAGTGATCCGTACACTGTGGCTGCTCATCCATCCTTTCCTTGTGGCTGTGTTGTGTGTTGAGTGGGCTCTTTCTTGTGAACTATATGTGCTCTTTCACATTTTATTTTGTGAGCATATATTGTGTTTTTAATAAAGCCATTTGATCCTTTTACTACACCAAAGGTCTGCGCTGTTTTCTCCCTTCACTTGCTTTTGTTTTCTGTGAATGAATACAAAGCTGCTTCTGATGGGCTAAAATGGAGAGGTGGGCAGATGACCTCACGATCTCTGACTCAGCCAATTAGAGAAAGCTTTTGTATTCATTCACAGAATACAAAGCTGCATATGAATGGTGGAGCGTTGCTCAAGCGGACTGTTTTGTATGAGATAGGAAGTCTTTCTTGCGCATGGAACCCCCGCTCTGTGTATAGCTGAAACTACATACAGTGCTAAGACTTCATGTACACGGGACGTTGTTCAACCTCTCCTGAACGATTTAACTTGACAGCTAGAAACCAGCGTCTAAAAACAGGCGTTTAGCCGCGTTTTACATTCCACGTCTGTAAATGAAACGCTGCTAATCGCAAGTTACCACGTTTAGGCTTCATGTACACGGGACATTTCTCATCCTCTCCTGAACGCTGGAACATCACAGCTAGTAATCCATGTTTAAAAAGGTGTGTTTAGCAGCGTTTACAAGCCACGTTTAGCCGCGTTTGCGTTCAGGAGCGCTTACTAGAGATAACCTTAGGAGACCCTCCCAAATGATTAGAAAGCACTAAAAACTATTAACTATTTCAGCCATTCTGTGAGAGAACAATGTGAGTAGCAGCTGAGAAAGCAGTGTGCTTGTAGCTAGCTGTTATTTTTTGGTTGGTTTGTTAATATGGATCCCATAATGAGCATGTGTGAGCAAATGCTCCTGATGTTGCTTTTGCTGAGGCTCCAAAGATGTAGAAAATTGCGTGAGAGGACCAGAGTTCGCCGCTACTGGACACATCCATTGATGGCTCAACACATGTCCACAGGATACTACACAGAGTACAACGGCCTTTCATCAACCCTCCTCTGGCACTTCTCAAGTCTAGAAGAGTGTGGGTCAGAATTTGATTCTTGTGAGCCACTGTCCTCAAGTGAGGATTGCTGTGAGTCCATTTATAGCTAGCCTTTTTCTCAGCTAGCCAGTTGTGTGGCTATCACAGGCATCAGACAGGTCCTGAAGTTCAATTTGTGCAATCTCTGCCTGCAAACTCCGCTATCAACATTTATCACAGCATAGGTGTGTGTCTTCAAAGAGGTCAACTGCTGAGGACACAAGAAGCTCAAGCAGCCACATAGGTAAGGTGAGTCTTCAGGCAGTCCAACAGGCAGCAGAGTGAGCATGTTAACATTGCATACAAAAACAGAAGGATGGTGGAGCAGTAGAATGGACACCCAAAACATGCCACATGACAAGCAGCTTAGGCCGCCAATTGTAAAAGCTGGCTAAAAATGCTGTGGAACACAGAGTGGGGATACTTAAGAGGCTTTGAGCTACAGATTGTTGAGTTTGGTTGGTTGCCAAGTTTCACCATAGAGTAATAACTACATAAGGGCATTACATATGAAGGAAGTACTGCCAGCACTTTATATATAACAAAAATGTACAATTTGCTGTTTCTTTCCACAGGCTTGCTTTGATAGCAAACCTCAGATTATTAGCAAGAGAAATCCAGAGAACCCAGAATTCTGCACAAACCCCACAAAACAGCACAGATTTCATGACCACAAGTAAGTATTGCACAATGTAGACATGAATATGCTATTTCAAAACCGAGTTAGGGAGATCTTTTGTGTAAATGTGAACTTGATTATCTTTAGAGTGATAATAAACCCTCCTAAAAATAAATGTAGCTGCATACTTTGTCACAATTGCTTTCCATCCCCAGGTTTGTGCCGTTTATACAGGATTACCAGCCTATGAAAGTCTCACATGTTGAGTTTCCACCTGTAGGGTGTCCCCAATGTCCCCTTCGTGCTATCCAGACATGCATGCTCCCTGCCTCTGGTGCCTTAGCGTTGGTCGCATGCACAGCAGTGGGCACTGCTTATTAAAAACTGGTGCATTACGGGTAGGGCCTCGCTGATGCTCTGCCAGGCCGGCACATACACAGTGCTGAGATTTGATTTCTAAATACAGTGCTGTGTATGAGTTAGCCAGGCATACTACCAGTGGCCCCCAGTCGGGCATGGGGCCAGTTGGGCTTGGCACCAGATATCATGCATGCACAGGCTGGGCGCAGCAAAAGCAGCCCCGTTGCTGTTCATAGTTAGTAAGGTTGAATAAAGACACCAGTCTATCCAGTTCAACCTGAGTGAGTGTTGGTGCACGTCCACAATTGTCCCCATCTCTATACATTGTGACCCATCAAGATGCCCATCTAATATTTTATTTAAGGTACCCATATAGCACCATCAATTTTTACACAGTGCTCCACACACACATCGGTCCTCACCCCCAAGGAGCCTACAATCCAAGGTCCCCAACCCACACACTAGGGCCAATTTATTATGGACAGAAGCCAATTAACCTACCAGCATGTCTTTGGAGTGTGGGAGGAAACCGGAGTATCGGAAGGAAACCGGAGTATTGGAAGGAAACCCACGCAGGCAGAGCGAGAACATGCAAACTCCAGGCAGGTAGTGTCATGGTTGGGATTTGAACCAGCGACCCTTTTTACTGCTAGGTGAGAGTGCTACCCACTACACCACTGTGCCGTTCAAAGGAATGCTTCCCCCATTGGTGGGATGCATACCACATTAAGCCGAGGCACGGATCCGAGAGTGGGGAATACTTGGATGTTTACCATCCATATACAATTATGCTTTTTATCTTTGCCATACTCAGATAATCATTGGTTTAATACTATCGTGCCTTGGACGTGATCCGATGCCCACCAGACCATTGCAGTGACTCTGACATCAACGTTCAATAACCGGATGAGGGTCTGTTCACTCTATTTTGATGCTGCAGTCGGTACAGAGTTAATGTTCTAGAATCTGATGCATGTTGTGCAGCCCAGAAGAAGCAGATAAGAAGTCTGCGAAACACGTCGGCTTATTGTACATACAAGCATCTCAAGTTTTATGGATTATTTGAGTCATTTTTGGTCAATTTTGTATATGGCCTAATGCTACCATCAAAGTTTTTATACTGTGAATACTTTGTAATAAATTCATATTTTATTATCATCCATTGTGTATGTGCTTACCTCAGAGACAGTGACATATCCGGGAAAGTCCCATCACCTCATGGGGGGAAGTGATGCTCTCTCCAATTTTGTTATAATTGATTTCTCAGATGTGGATATGACAGTTTGTCCCTAGAACTGGTCCAACAATTTCTAATATATATTCTGCTTACATATACTGCATATGCCTCGTGAGGTGCTATAGGGGTGTGATCACAGGTTAACACTATAAACTCTAAATTAACCCTATCCACACTGCTGAGAAAACCATTGAAGTAATTAATCCCGTATAAATTGTCGTTTTTTTTCTTTTGGACAGATGTCTTGTGCATGTGTTAAACTCAAGCACGGTAAAGTACTCCAAAATTCGTCCACTTCATCCTCGATTTCAAATGGACGTGTGTCGTCATGAGATGCGTTATGGTTGTCTTCAGGAGGACACTTGCAACTTTGCACATAGCCATGTAGAACTGTGTGTTTGGATGCTGCAGAAACAGTCAGGTACCTCCCACTTGCATTTATAACCCCATTTCCAGCTTTCCTTATCCTTGCTACACAGGTTGCTTGTTTTCTTTGGTGTTTATAGTGCAGCATGAATTTGGTTCAAAAGAAGTGTGGTGGAAAATCCTTAAAGGGCATATGACACTGAATTTAAATACGGTAATTGGTGAATGTGATGTGTGCAAGCCAACTACTTCCACTACAATGAAAACCCTCTCTGTAAGCTTTTTTTCCCCCAGTGCATACTGTATGTATGTAGTTATGGTCTCTCTTTCCATTTGAGGCAAAATCTAGGAGCATAAAAAAATATTCTGTTTTGAGTAGGATCTATTTGCTGCATTGCTTTGGGCCATAAAATAGTTATGTATAGCGTTTTGTAGGGATGCACCGAATGGGTTTTTTTTGTGCCGAAAATGAAAAATACACTAGGCCGAAAACCGATACAGAAACAGCACCGATACCGAAAGTGACTGCTTTTAAAAATATTTTTATACAGGAGATGGTCAGAGACTAGGGACATGGTACAGGAGATGGTCAGAGACTGCGGACATACTACAGGAGATGGTCAGAGACTCGGGACACGGTATAGGAGGTGGTCAGACTGCGGACATGGTAGAGGAGATGGTCAGAGACTGGGGACATGGTACAGGAGATGGTCAGAGACTGCGGACATACTACAGGAGAGATGGTCAGAGACTCGGGACATGGTAGAGGAGATGGTCAGAGACTGGGGACACGGTACAGGAGATGGTCAAAGACTGCGGACATACTACAGGAGATGATCAGAGACTGCAGACATGATAGAAGAGATCAATGCAGCCCGCGTTTGCCCCTCAGATGCAGCCCACATGTGCCCATAAGATGCAGCCTGCCTGTGCCTATAAGATGCAGCCTCACCTGTGCCCATCATGCAGCTTGCCAGTGCCCGTCATGTAGCCTGCTAGTGCCCGTCATGCAGCTTGCCAGTTCCTGAATCAGAGCAGCGATCTCTGTGTGTCACAGAGCTGCATTTGTATTGCCCGGGTCGCAGTAACAATGTCCCACCAATGTCTCCTTAAAGGTATTAGAGATGATTTACTAGCCTTAAAACATGAGGTTCAAGTAGTATGTGCCCGGACAACTGTCCTTGAGGGGAGACTCAGTCAGCTAGAAGATGATGTGAACCCGATGAGACAAGAAGTAACGCTAATGAGGGATCAACTAAATTTGTGTATGGAATATAGGTTACGTAGAGAGAACATAAGGGTTCTGGGTCTCCCAGAGAGAAGTGAAGGGAACAATCCTATAGAATTCATGGAAGGTTGGCTTTTTTTTTTTTTTTTTGAAAAATTCTGTTTATTTCTTTTTAAAAGACATATACATACAACATTTGGACGTGTCGTTAGGACACTATCCATATTAGGTCAACATGACCATATCCCTATCTAACAGAGACCTACTAACTAAAACATATCTCAATCCCCTCCCCCGACCCCCCCCCCCGAACCACAGCTCGACAGACAAACCGGATCTTCAGTTTTCCACCTCATCTAAATCAAGGAGTTATGCTTGCATTTTTATAAGTATACCAGTAATAATCTCAGCAGACGCTCCCCTAGTCAAAAACCTCGTATTGCATATTTCCACCAGGGGACGTATCATGTCTAGAAACATCATTTTCATTTAGTACTCTCATCCACTACCCCACCGTGTTGTTGGAATTAAACCACGATTGCCACACCCTATCGAATTTTTTTTTACACCCCCTGGACTCATATGTTGCTTTATAGTAAGGTAGCATGGAGTTCACTTGGCTTTTCCAGGAGGATATGCTCGGTACCTCTGGTCTTTTCCATGCCAACAAAATTGCCTTTCTACCATAGAAAAACAGAACATTTAGCATTGTGCGCATGGCCCGTGTGGGTACTATCTCATCTACTAATCCAAGCAGACAAACCCTGACTGTCAGTGGGATCGGCACTGATATTAATTCAGCGATGCAGGTTGTGATATCAGTCCAAAATCTTTGAATATGGGGGCATTGCCAGAAAATGTGGTTAGCATCTGCAGGTGAGTGAGAGCATCTCCAACACTCTGCCGAGGCTGTGGGAAAAATCTTATTTAGTCTAGCTGGTGTATAGTAGCTTCTATGCAAAAACTTGAACTGAATCAACCTGTCCCTTGCAGACACCAGATGTTTGAATGGTTGAGTCCATAGATCATCCCAGTCCTCCCCCTGTATATCCGGGACCTCCGCCTCCCACTTTTCCCTGCATCTGGTGATTGCCAGTGGGGTTACCTTGAACAATTCTTTATATGTGTTTGAAAGGGGCTTACTCAGATTCTCATCTGTTAACAACATTTCAAGAGACGAGGGCAGAGATTCCATCCTCATCTCCCCAAATTGCGCCTGAAAAGCGTGTCTAACTTGTAAAAATCGAAACAGATATGAATTGGGAAGATCATGCCTCGACTGTAGTTGAGAAAAGGTCAATATCTCACCAAAGGTTGTTATATCTTTTAATGTCTTGATTCCTCTACTAGCCCAGATCATAGGGTCTGGCAAGTTGTAGAATTGGGGTAAAGTCGGGTTCATCCAAATAGGGGTTGAAGGTGACACCCCCCCCATAACTAGGGCACGCCAGTTTCACTGCTGTTTCCCAGGCCTTAATAGTGGCTTTCATTGTTAGTGTTAGGGGCAGTTCTGACCTGGTACCTCTAAACAAGGCAAAATGCAGACTGTCATATGACCCCAAGTGAGCTGCCTCCAAGACTGTAGCCGCATCTCCATCTTCTGCTACCAACCACCTGTGCGCAAAAACCATCTGCCCCGCTATGTAGTACTTATGCCAATCAGGCAGTGCCAATCCCCCTTGCTCCCCCGGTTCTTGCAGTACTTTGAGCCCTATTCTGGGAGCTTTAGGAGCCCAAATGAAAGATGAGATAATGCTGTCTAGCTTCCGAAAAAATGACCTCGGTATCCAGACAGGTGCATGTCTCAGAAAGTACAATATAACGGGGAGAAATTTCATTTTTAGCAAACTAATGCGACCTATTAAGGATAGTGGGAGTTTTGTCCAAGTTTGTACTTTTTGTTTCAATACCGTTATCAGTGGCAGCAAATTAAGTAGCATATAGTCTTGAACATTTGAAGTGATCTGTACCCCAAGGTATTTAAGGGACGTGACCCATTGTAGTGGTAGGTGGGGATCCGCTCCCGTCTTGGCCCCTGAATCTATTGGTAGAATGGACGATTTTCCCCAATTTACTTTTAGACCTGAGAAGGCTGCAAAATGATTTATGATTCCTAGTGCCGCTCTCAAGGAATCCCCCGGATCATCAAGGAACAATAACATATCATCTGCGTATAGTGCCAGAGACTCTTCTATTGTACCCACTCGTATGGATTTTATTGTTGGAGAGGACCTAAGGGCTACCGCCAGTGGCTCCAGGGCAAGGGCGAACAAGAAGGGGGATAGCGGGCAACCTTGCCTGGTTCCCCTACCCACTTCAAAGAAATCCGAGGTGGACGATTCCAATCGGATCGCCACTTTCGGATGTCTATAAAGCATGGCCACCCATTTCCTAAATCGTGGGCCAAAACCCATAAACTCCAAGACCTTGAACATGAATGACCAATCTACAGAGTCAAAGGCCTTTTCAAAATCAATAGAGACCACTACTCTAGTGTCGGAAGCCCCTGACTGTATTTGTAAGTGAGTGAATAGTCTCCTTAAGTTAGTGTCTGTTGACTTCCCCGGCATAAACCCTGTTTGATCTATGTTAATAATAGAGGGGAGTACTTCCGCCAACCTGAGGGCCAAAATCTTTGTTAAAATTTTTAAGTCTGTATTTAACAGAGCTATCGGCCGGTATGATGCACATTCCTTTGGGTCTTTCCCTGGTTTTAGTAAAAGAACCATGTAAGCCTCCAGCATAGAGTCCGGCAAAGCATCATGTTTGTGGCAGCATTCCAAAAGTAAATTAATTCTAGGGGCCAAGACTTCAACATTAGCCTTATAAAAATCAATTGGAAACCCATCTGGCCCAGGGGCCTTGTTCTGAGGGAAAGTAAAAATTGCTTTCTGAATTTCTTTCACTGTAATTTTAGCCTCTAAATTGGCCATGTCGGTCTCTGATAATTTTGGTAGTGTTAGGTCTCCTAAAAGGGAGTCCTATTCAGTCGGGTCATAGGAAGGGATAGGTGAGTGTAAGGAAGAATAGAACTTGATAAATTCCTGCATGATACGTTCTGGTTCGTTAAGCAAGTTTCCCCCCTGGTCTTTTATGACTGGAATGTTGGTCAGCGGGTGATAATCAGCGACCAACATTGCTAACAGTTTCCCGGTCTTATCCCCCTCCGCGAAGACTGTTTGGGCTCTCTTTGACATGTCGGCACGGGCTTGGCTCGTAAAGTGTATGGATAAGGAGCGTCTCGCCTCCAATAAGGCGTCATAAGAGGCCCTCGTAGAAGACTCCGCATGGGTCCTGGCACTTTCCCTTTCCCTCTGCTGTAGGGACTCTGTTTCTTCCCTATCCTGCTTACGTGCTGTTTTAATAGCAGATATGTATTCCCCCCCTTGTCACTGCCTTAAAAGCATCCCAAACAATATGAGGGTTAGCTGTGTCGACATTGGATGACCAATACGACTGAATGGCCTCCATCACCTGGACGGAAACCTGTTCGTCTTGTATCCATCCAGGGGCGAGACGCCAGCATCTTCCCTTTGCTTCCGCGGCGAATGATAGGGTAACTGCAAGAGGGTTGTGATCTGTCAGACCACCGGCCAGATATGTTATATCTTTTACATAAGGTAGTAATAGGCTATTCCCAAAGGCTAAATCTATCCTTGCAGAAGACCTGTGGGCCGTTGACACATGTGAAAAACATTTATCATCTGGGTGCTTCCAACGCCACAGCTCCGTAAGCTCCGCCACAGTCCTCCAGCCATTTAAGTCAGCTGAACCCCCTAGCCGGGTTGGAGGTGTCCAACACTGCATCCAGAACGGCATTGAAATCCCCCAACACAGCCACAGGGAGGTGAGCGTATGGCGCCATTTTCTTCAAGAGATCATATAATAGCTTGACCCGAAAGGGTGGAGGCATATATACATTCACTAGCATGATAGTTTTATGACAGATTTCTATAACTATCGCCACATATCTGCCTTCTGGGTCAGTAAACACATGATGGATCGTGCACGGTAAAGACTTTGAAATTAGGATAGAGACTCCTCTAGCAAAGGTGGAGTACGTTGAATGTAGGGCTTTTTGAACCCATGGTTTGCGTAGAGAAAGTATTCTACTGCCATCCAAGTGTGTTTCCTGTAGAAGCATGATATGTGGTCGGGACCGTTTGAGGTATTGGAATACTGAGGCCCTCTTAAGTTTGTGGTTAAGGCCCCAAACATTCCAAGACACAATCCTAATATCATCTGCCATTACAACTTTTACTGTCAAATATTAGCCAGAGAAACATCCGCCAAGGGGAACTAGCCCCAATTATATTATCTAGCATATCTGTGAGGAAAACATATTTATAATAATAACCCCTAAGTCGAGCTGTGGCCCTAGAACATCCCACCCTTGCTTTTATACCAGCAACCAACAAAACCATACCGGTATAGAGCTTGATCCCTGAACAAAACAACAACAACAAAAAAATTGCGGTGAATTCCCGCCGCAGTAATCGAAAGTTCGGCAGTTCCTTTTGTAGTCCAAGTCCCCTCCACTAACTCCTGCCATAAGAAGTGGAGATGCTTATGATATTACAAAAAATCTGGGTATGTGATATTCTCAGGTAATGTGTAGACATAGAAGAAAAAAGCATAAATAAAACAAAACAAGGAGGGAATAAAAAAACAAAAGAAAAACCCAGGATTAGAACCCCCGCAAAAGCACAAAAAAAAAAAAAAAAAAACCCCACCAGCCAGCACCATGATCTACATTGTATGGGCAAGGGTGTCGACCTTACCACCAGATTTATATCCTGGATATTGAGATTTTTCTCATGTATTGCACCTGTGTTGCAAGGCCCTTATACAAGGAAAACTGGGATCTTCTTGCCCCTTCAAGGAAGGAGGAAAATTGCCTCAAAAAACAAGAAGCCAAAAATCAAAAAGAAAGACAAAAACAAAATCTTCAGTATGGCATTTCTGCTTCACTTGCCTGCCAGCATGTCGTTCACAGGACTTTAAAATTCTTTGTCCATCCATTCACAGGCTTCTTCCGGGTGCTCAAAAAATTTCACCGATCCTTTATGTTGTATTCTGAGCTTGCTGGGATACATCATGCTGTATTTGACCTCCTTTTCTCTCAGGCGTCTTCGAACTTCAGTAAACGATCGTCGCTTCTGCTGTGTCGCTGCTGAGAAATCTGGGAAAAGCATCACTCTTTCATTTTCATGTCGGAGTTCTTGTAGTTTCCTGGCTTGGGACAGGATCATGTCACGATCTCGGTAGTTCAAGAAGCGAACCAAAAAAGGTCTAGGGTAGGCTCCTGGGGGTCTGTTGCCTGCAGGGACCCTGTGAGCTCGCTCGACTACGTAGGTAGGAGGCATATCCTGCAGGGACAAAAGCTGCTTGAAGAGACGTTCCGCAAATTGCGCAGGTTTGTCTCCTTCTGCTCCCTCAGGGAGTCCCACCACGCGGATGTTGTTCCTCCTCTGGCGATCTTCTGCGTCAATAGCTTTGTTTTGCAATGACCTAACTTGGTCTCTAAGCTCAGCTATTTGAGCACCATGATCGTGAGAAGCATCTTCTATTTCAGAGTCACTTGTCTCCACTGTGGTCATCCTACCTCTAAACTTATCCAGGTCGTGCCTTATTAAGTTGCACTCAGAGGAGAGGTGATCATGAGTTCTGCTTTGCTAGCACCGATCGCCTCCAATATCGGTCTGGTGATCGCTTCTATGTCCACTGATTTTGCCAGAGCATTCTCTGATGCTTCTCCCCCTATTTCTTTAGCCTGTGCCATCTTACCAGCAGACGATTTGGCGTGCTGCTCCTTCGGCGGAGAAGACAAGATGGCGGGGGCGGGGCCAGGCGCCGTTTCCTTAATGGAGCGAGACTGTCTCTGATCCGACAGTGCCTTAGCGGACTTCTTTGAAGTTGAAGAGGGCATCACTAGAAGCAGCGTTCTCTCCTCTATCTAGTGGTAAGCTCGGTAAGCTGTTGTGATCACTCCACTGTCACGGATTTCAGACAGGAGAGACGGAGCTGTGGAGGAAGGCGTGCTGCCGCGATCACATCCGGCCGGAAGTCTTATGGAAGGTTGGCTTAAGGAGAAATTTGGCAAGGACTCGTTATCAAGTTTTTTTGCGATTGAACGTGCGCACAGAGTTGCCTCCAGGGCCCCGTCCTCAGGGGGTCAGCCAAGACCCCTTATTCTTACACTTCAGGGATAAGGTTACCATCCTCCAGAAAGCAAGAGAGATGAAGAATATACAGCATAATGGTGTAAGGATTTCAATATATCCAGACTTTTTCCCTGAGCTACAGAAACAAAGAGCTAAGTTCTTACAGTGTAAACGGAGGTTACAACAGTTTAAAATGAATTATGCGTTACTTTATCCCGCACGTCTGCGAATATCAGCTTTTGGGGAAGTCAGGTTTTTTAATGCTCCTATAGAAGTAACAGCATGGCTGGAAAAGAACGAAGGAAGACTACAGCGGGGGTGAAAGAATCTGAGGAGACCAGTAGTCGGCAGTGAATATTTAATCTAATGTACGGGACTTTTTTTTTTTGTTTTGTTTTTTGTCTCTATTCTTCTCCAGGACTTATGATTGGTTATATATATGTGCATATGGGGGGGGGGGGGGATATTTACGTTCACATTGATTATGCTGGGGATAGTTCCCCTCTTATTAGGTTTGGGCAGCACTGTTTGAAAGAGATACATCACTTCAGGGGGTTGTGATGGTCACAATAGAAGCCCTTAGTTTGGGCCCAAAATTAGGCAAGGGGATAATGGGTAATTGGATGGGGGTGGGGAGGGAGTGTTGAGGTGGCGGGGGTTGGGGAGTATGTGTGGTTGTATGGGAGAATAAGGGGGGAAGATATGTGTTATGGTATGATATAAGAGATTTTGAGTTTGCACAAGTGGGGGAAGCACTTAGGTGGAATAGAGGAATTAAGGGGAAAATGTTACTGTATTTAAGCACAAAAGAATGAAGAGCAAGTTTGAGGAATATCCTGAGGGGAGAAAGGGAACATGTACAGGAGAATGATGGGTACCAAAGATGGTAGAGGTAAATCCCCAGATCTAATAAAGCAAGTTAAGATTTGCTCATGGAATGTGCAGGATAGGTCTAAGAAGCAAGCAATTTTCTCTATGGCTGGTACCGGGGGATTTAAAATACACTGCCTGCAGGAGACTCACATGGTGAAAAGTACAGTCAGTGCCTTATGGCATAGGAATTATCAGGTGCAGTATCATTCCACCTATTTCTCCTTTTCAAGAGCTGTGAGTATACTGATAAATTTGGGTTTGGTTTTCTCCTGTAGTCAGAGTAAGGTAGATGAGAGTGGACGGTATATTTTTCTTTTTTGTGTAATTGAAAGCAGAGTATGTGTATTGGCCAATGTTTACATTCCTCCCCCATTTAGTATGGAAATTTTGGGTGATTTAACTAGATTTATAGCAGATATCCCAGGGGTGCCGGTTATAGTGGCAGGAGACTTTAATATGACTATGAATAACTGTATAGATTTCCACCGAGAACTACTAGCAATGGGGCACCTAGTGGCCCGCTCCTCCAATATTGTGAGGAGATAGGGTTGGTGGACGTCTGGAGGAAGTGGCATCCGGGAGTGAAACAATATTCGTGTCACTCTAGGACACGTGCTACTTTATCCAGAATTGACCTTTTGCTGGGCAATGAGAAAGCACTGAATGTATTGGAGGAGATAGTTTATGAGCCAAGAGGAATTTCGGACCACTCACCAGTAGTTTTTTTAATAAAAACTGGGACGAGCCATAGTAGAGGGGACTGGAAAGTAAATCCCTTTTGGCTCAAAATTATTGAAGATGCTGGGACTATCACAGCTAGCTTGGTGGAATTTGTAAATTTAAACTCAGGATCTGCCCTATTGGGGATAATATTGGGACTCCCTGAAGGCTTTTCTTCGGGGTGTGCTAATACAGAAAATCTCCTATGTCAAGAAACAATCACAGGTTAAAGAGATCAAAGCAAAAGAGAGGGTGAGAAGAGCCAAAATGCGGTAGGTGGCGGTCCCTACCCTAGCTAGTTATGAAAAGTGGGTAGAGAGTCAAGATGATTACAGGAAATTGGTTTTGGAGAAAGTGGAAAGGAAAAAATTATTTCAGAGATGGAAATTTTTTTTGGGAAGGAGAGCAAGTTGGGAAAACTCTGTCTCTGATAGTTAAGGCAAATTGCCCCTCAGCCACTGTACCAGCAATTGAGGATAAGGATGGGAAAATTAAAAGAGCTACCCCGGAAATAGTAAAAGAATTTAAAAAATATTTTGAAAACCTGTATAGTACACCACAAATAAATGTAGAAGGGGAAATGTGTTTTTTTTGGGGGTAAATTGAAAATAACCCCTTTATCAAAAGAGGATAGGGAAAAATTGGATGCCCCGTTGACGCTGGAAGAGTTGCAAAGGGTAGTAGCAGATATGGCAAATCAGAAAGCACCGGGTCCTGATGGCTTACCCATAGAAATATTTAAGAAGTATGGGGAAGTATTACTCCCTAAACTCATGGAGGTGCTCAACGGGGCTGCAGAGGAAAGGAAACTGCCCATATTTATGATAGAAGCCACAATAATTGTTTTACTAAAAGAGGGGAAAAACCCGCTTGACGTGATCTCATATAGGCCTATATCGCTTTTATGCCTGGACGTGAAGATCTTTGCAAAAGCCTTGGCAACAAGGTTGCATATTATAATTTCCAAAGTAATACATTCAGACCAAACCGGTTTTATACCGGATAGATCTACAAGCACAAATATAAGGCGAGTGTACCTAAACATGCAACTGCCAACAGAGAACAGCGGTAACAGAGCCAACCTTTCATTAGACGCGGCTAAAGCTTTTGATTGTCTTGAGTGGCACTATATCTGGAAGGTATTGGATGAATTTCAATTTGGCCCTAACTTTGTCCATTGGCTAAGTCTATTATATGATAGCCCAAGGGCTAAGGTTAGGGTTAACGGGGAGTGATCAGAATGGTTTCAGTTGAAGAGGGGAACAAGGCAGGGGTGTCAGTTGTCACCCCTGCTCTTTGCCCTGGCAATGGAGCCATTGGCTATTGCTTTGAGATCTGCCCAAGAGGTACAGGGTTTTAAAAGGAGGGGGGAGGAGAAAGTTGCTATGTATACTGATTACATCTTGCTGTCCCAGGGGGGATACGCAGGCTTCTCTGAAGGTAGCTATGGGGATAGTCAAGGAATTTGGTTATTTCTCTGGGCTGACAATTGGGAAAAATCTGTACTTTTGCTAATAGACCCTTCATAGATTCACTTCCGAAACAAGTATCCCAAATTAGAGTAGTAAGTCAAATGAGATATTTGGGTATTAATGTAACAAGAGACCTGGGGCAGTATATAACAGGAAATGTGGTTCCACTTATGAAGAAATTAAAACAGAAAAGCAGGGTGTGGGGCCGTCTCCCTCTCTCGGTCGCCGGGCGTTGCAACTTAATTAAGATGGTATGGTTGCCACAAATTTTATATGTAATACATAACTCTCCAGTGTGGATTCCTAAACACTGGCTTAAAAAAATGCAGTGTGTTTAGAGAGTTAATTTGGAAAAACGGGGTGGCAGGGATCCATTTGCAGGCGTTGCGGCGGCCGAGGGAGGTGGGGGGCATGGCACTGCCGGATCCAAGGTGCTATTTCCTTGCGACTCAAATGCAGTATATGGGAGGTAGCAATAGGCCAGGAGAAAGAGGAGCAGGGTATAACGTACTGCTGAATGATACTAGCCATGACACGATAATAGAGGCGGTTGAGGCAGACTCTTTCGGCTCCAATTCACTCACTCAGCTAATGGTTAAAAGTTGGGAGTCCATCAAGAACGCATTAGGCTACGTTGGCTTCTCAGAGTTTTTCCCATTATGGGATAATAAAAACTTAAAAGAACTTAAAGTAATTGGGAAAATAGAGGAATGGGACCGGCGGGGTATTCACTGCCTGGCACAGCTGTATAAGGCAGGTAGGTTAAAGTCATTCCAGGAGAATCCAGCGGAAGGGTAGGTTCCCAACCGATCATTTTATAGGTACCTGCAAATCAGGCATGCCCTAGATGCACAATTTAGTGGGAAGGAGCCAGAGCGGTGTGAAATGCCCTCTTAGGAAATTGGTCAATGCTAGTACTTCTAAGGGATTAATTTCTGATATGTACGGGAGTTTAAACATGACTGTTCAGGAAGTATTGGTGGAACCTAAAAATAGGATTAAATGGGAGGGCGATGTTGGGCCAATATCGGACGAACAATGGAAATATGTTCTGGCATCAGGGCCCAGGATCTCCCTCTCTCCCTCACAGATTATCTCTCATTTGTATTTGATACACAGGTCATATTACACACCCTTGAAGCTGTATATGTTTGGAAAGAAGCCTGATGCTGTATGTCAAAGGTGTGGAGAGGGGAGGGGTGACTTGGTACACATGTTTTGGCGATGTCCCAGGTTGCACAGGTATTGGAAGGGTTTAATTGAAAAAATAAATTCTGTGTTTGGGATGTCGCTGGGTATGGAGGCCAGGACCTGTCTTATGGGCCTGATGGAGGAAAATGGTATATTAATAGACACGCAGACTGCAATAATTAGATGTTTGTTTCAAGGTAAAAAACTTATTGCATGGAAGTGGTAGGCAAAAGATCCCCGACGGTAGTAGAATAGTTGAAAGAGGTAAAGGAGGTGATTGGAAAGGAGAAGTATACTTACAAGAAGAGGGGTAATAATAAGAGATTTGAAAAAAATATGGAGGTTATGGTTGGCATCAGAATACGTCAGTTAAAGTTGGTTGGGATGGTAGATGTAGTGTGAAGAAAGGTTGGTGTGTGTGGGTTGGAAGGGGAGTTGTGTGAGGAGGGGGTTGGGGGACGGAGGGGAGAGGGCTGAGGAGTTAAAAAGGGGTAAAAATTAGAATATTTATAGGTGTTTTTGTCATTTGTAAACTTCTTAGAGGGACAAGTGGCGTTCAGCCACACGAGATAAAATATAATTAAATAAAAAGATTGCAGTTGAACCCTCTTATTTAATTACTGTAATGCAGTCAGGCTGCTGCATATAGAGCAATAAGCTGCTCTTCCATTTTTTAAGTTTCTTTTGGGAGGATTCAAATTCTTTGTGCTGGCACCACTTGGAGAATGAGACTGCTGCTGTCACACAAAAGCAGTGGTCTGAGTTTCCAGTAGTCCGACATGTCCCCCTGCACACTTCTCCAATTTTCAATACTTTAGCTTCCTGAGTAGCATTATTTATTTTGATTGCTGTGGATTCCTGTGGCTAGATTCACAGGTAGATGTGAATAGTTGCAGTTGTTCAGCCTGTACAGACCAAAGAGCAGCTGTTGGTGACATAATTCACCCAGGTAAGCTCTCTTATCAGATTATCTGGAGTGACCATCTGAAGTGGGGAGGCAGCAAGGAAGTGTGGATTTGTGGGGGTGATTGGCTAGCAAGAGAAGTGTCGGGATGCTGTGTGGGTTGGAGCACTCTCCTCCTGTGCAGTGCAGGCTGAGCTCCCCAAACATGCGGGGCGGTATCCATCTTCTCCTCCTCCTCTAGTCTATTGACATCTGTTACACGATTGGAGATTTGTGGATGTTTAACCCTGTGAGGGTTGATGCTGTTGTTGTCGAGCATGCGAGTGCAAGGCATCTTTATCTGGTGAGTGCATATCCAGAGGGGTGTGGAATCACCAAGTGGACTTGGTGTGGTGGAAGAACCCAAGTGTCCTTGGCGCAGTGGTGGGACCATAAGTGTGGGTGTACGGATCTTGTTGGACCGTCAGATTTTCATTATGGGGTATTATTTGTAGAATTTTGAGGGAAATAATGAATTTAACCCATTTTGGAATAAGGCTGTAACAGCAAAATGTGGAAAAAGTGAAGCACTATAGGTACTTTTCAGATGTACTGTAGATGAACCAGCTTTTCGTTCCACTATTCCTCAGTGGTTTAGACGTTTCATTATTTAAGTTTATGGTCTCAGGGATTGGGTGCCACCCTCTCCTGTCAAGGCAAATGCTACTAAATCTGTAAGTGCCTCTTGGGCTGTCAAACATCAGGATACTTTTAATCAGATTTGCAAGACTGTTACCTGATCATCTGTTCATACATTCTCCACGTTTTACCAGGTGTATGGTCAGACTTCATCTGATGCTATTGTCAGGCAAAAGGTCCTCTAGGCAGTTCTGTCTACTTTAGTTAGTCCCCAGTTTAGATGTTTTTTGTGGACCTGTTAGCATTTTGTTTGCTGTTGCCCACCCCTCAGTTGGGCTGCGATTGGTCATCCCAAAAGTACAAGACTTCCTGTGTCCCTCAATGAACGAGAAAGAGAAAAGGGTTTTTTTACACACCATAAATTCCTTTCATTGAAATATGTTGAGGGGCGCAGTTCCCACCACTCGGTTTATGATCATGCACTTGGTACTGCATTGCCACAAAACCAAAGCTTGCTGGCAGTAGAAAGGGTTATAGAGAGCTGGCTTACTATTTTTTTGTTTGCCAGTGTCAAATCCTCTTTTAGGCAGTAGTATAACTTGAAAGTACAAGCCTTCTGTGTCCATCAGAATACCCCAAGAAAAGGATTTTATGGTTACTACGAATATCCTATTTTACAGCAAGTACAGAAACCATATTCACTTAGTCATGACTGGTTCACTTTGACTTACATGCATAACTAAAAAAAAATATTTAGTTTTCTTTTAACAAAACAGCTGGACCAAAATTATTTCCATGATGTTTTCTGCATTGATCTTGTATGGTCTCTCCCTGAACATATTTTGTAAAGTTCCAATTCCATGTTCTAAACGTTTTTTCCGTATCTGTAATTTGTAATAGCTTTTTTATTTTTTTGCATCTGTAGCTCATTCATAAACTGTGTTGTCTTTTCTTATCCAGGTGTCATTCAAGAAGAGATTGTGCTTGAATCTGAGCGCATGTGGAAGGTTCCTGAGAGAAAAACCAAGGTATATTTTCTGTGAAAATACATTGTACTGTCAGAGCTAAAATTAAAATGAAAGTGTGTCAAGGCACAGGGTGGAGATGGCCTGTTTGAAAGGTATATAAGCATTTAAATGGCATACAAATACTCAATATTGTGTCAAAGCTATGATTAAAGCAAAAACTGTTTTGATTGCAGTGTAGTATTTTTTCTCAAAGTGGGTTGTGATATAGACGTATTTGTTCATGCATAATAAAGTAAACCTGTACTGACCAGATTAAGAGCTGACATTGCTGATCTCTGCCTGGTTTTCTCTGATCTTAGTCTTTTCTTTGACCCAGACAGCAAAGGATATCAGAGTGAAGTAAGCACTTAGGATGATTTTTAACACACTTTTTTGCATAATTTGTTAGTGTCTCAAAAGGTAATAAAGCCAATTATGGTGCGCACACAGACCTAAAAAATGACCGACTGTGATTTGGACACAGCTGGTCACATGGTAAAGAGCCATTTTCATTGGTGATCACGGCCTTTGTGACGGATTGCCAAACAGTACATTGTTTACTGGGCCTTCGGGTTTGGCACATTGCAATTGGATTGACAGATTGTTGGGTGGGGCTGTGGAGGACCCAGCTGTCATGGAACATATTGGTATCAATGACAAAATTAGATGAAGATGGAGAGTCCTAAAAAAATTATTTCAGGGCCTTAAGTGCAATATTAAAGAAAAGGGCCTCTTATCCAGTATTCTCAGAAATATTGCATGTGCCTTGAGCCACACCAGAGAGTTAGCAGGAGCTTAGGAAACATAATAAGTGACTGAGCAACTGGTGCAGGAAGGAAGGTTTTGGGTTAATGGAGAACTGGGCCTTCTTTTTGGTCGGTTATTGGCTCTGTAACAGGGATGGACTGCACCTAAACTGGGGGGGTGCAGCTCTGCTGAGGGCAATGATGGCCCAAAGGTTGGAGGTACTTTTAAATAGCTGTAGCTGGCAGTGAGCAAAGGTCATAGTGTGTTACCGGAGGCAACATTGGTAGTGTAACTAGAATACCTAAAACCAAGACATGTACAGAATCTTACAAAAGTGAGTACGACCCTCACATTTTTGTAAATATTTTATTATCTTTTCATTTGACAACACTAAAGAAATTACTTTGCTACAATGTAAAGTAGTGAGTGTACGGCATGTATAACCGTGTACATTTGCTGTCCCCTCAAAATAACACAACACTAACAAGGGAGTATATCCTCGGCAGGGGGCGTGACCGGATGGATGGGTGTGTGCAGCGCTGTGTGATGGAGTGAGTGTGTGAACGCAGGGACGCTGTGTGGCTCTCCCCACCCCCCGCTACACATCTCTGGCTAGTTGAGCGCTCTCCTAGGGCATATCCCTGAGCACACCTGGGCCTGGATGAAAGTCGTCAGAAGGTGAAGAGAAAGCCCTGGACATTCAAACTATCTTCCAGCCTTCTCCTTAACTCCCCTGCCCTAGGCGGGCTGTGGGAGCCAAAGAACCTGCAGGTGTGTCGTCAAATCCCCGCCCACCAACGGAGCTCCGAGACAGCGGACCGAGCAGACCGAGCGTGTGAGAGGCGACCGGCCGCATTCGGTTTTACCCGGGAGGAGTGTGTCACCTAAAGACCCGAAGGCGGTGGGGTACAGTAAGTGGCCTTGTGCACACAAATTTACTTCTCAACACAGGTAATATCCAGTATAATCATGATAAGGGGAAGATTTCTCCTGTGAAGCCCGGGTTGCTTTCTATCTCTTATGCTGCTCTCCTTCCCAGCTGTGCGGACTGCTTGATATTGCCCCAGGAGGGGAAAATGTTTTTTACACACTCCAGCTACTCTGCTTAATGTGGGACTGGTATGGAGGTGGAGTAGGAACTGTGGGAGGACTACGTGGGGTGGCCAGTACTAATAGGGTGATTTGAATCTTGGGGTGGAGTTACCCCCCACATACTACCCTGTGCATATGCTAACTGAAGGGTAATCCAGTTGGCGGCACCTTTTTCATATGCTATACAGCGTGGGCCATTCAGCTGGACTCATAACTCGGTGTAATTGGTGTTTTTTTTTTTTTTTTCTCTTGTTTCCTTCTTTTATTTATTTATTTATTTATTTATTTTTTTCTCCCCTGCTCCTTATACTCCACTTATATAAGCACTGTGCTGGCTAGTAGTTGTGAGGAAAGGAGCGTACAATGCAGAACCTACGTTCTGCCAAAGATCAAAACCTGCAGCTTTCAGTAGAGGTGTCAGCAGCAGCAAAGTTAGAGCAATATGCTCACGCTCCAGCTGTCACAATCAAAAACAAACCAGGGGGGGGGCACCTGATAGGAAAAGCCAGGGTCAACAGCAGGTACTGCCATCAGGGGCTACTCAAGCGGCCCATTCATCCAAAACGCACAATACAAAAGGACTGGGGTTACGTGATCAAAATATAAATGTAAATATGGAAGTTAGTACCGATTCAAACTAGGGAAAGAACCAACTCTTACAGACGTATTTATGGCAGTGGGGGTGTGTAACTCCTCGCTTAAAGAACTTTGTGAGCAGATGAGGGGAGTAAAAGCGGACCTGTTGTTGGTCAGGCAAGACCTACAGAAAACTGCTGAGAGAACAACAGCTCTGGAAGAAAGAGTAGGGCTGCTGGACGATGACATGTCCCCATTGATTAAGGAAATGAAATGGTTAAAGGAGCAGATATCCAAACAAGCTTCCAAATTAGACGAAATGGAGAATAGGAGCCGAAGGGATAATGTGAGGCTGGTGGGACTACCTGAAAAAAGCGAGGGCATTGACCCGCCAGAATTCATAGAAAAGTGGTTGGTAGAATTATTTGGAAGAGAATCATTTTCAGCATCCTTTTCAGTAGTAAGGGCCCATAGGGTCCCCTTTAGGGCTCCCCCAGCAGGGGGCTTCCCCAGACCTTTACTTATAAGTTTTCTTAATTATAGAGACAAAGTGGTGTTGCTCCGTAAAATAAGGGAGGCAGGAAATGTCCTCTTTAAAGGGGCTAGAGTATCTTTTTATGCGGATTTTTCTCCAGACCTGCAGAAGTGAAGGGCAGCGTTTATTCAATCAAAACGCACCTTACAAAAATTTAACCTTTCTTATGCCCTCCTCTATCCGGCAAAGCTACGGGTATCAGCTTTGGGAGACACCCTGTTCTTTGATTCTCCTGCTGGTGTGGAGAAATGGCTCGAGGAGAACAGAGAAAAACTTTCAAGCTCAGCATAGAGTGACGTGATAAGACTTGGGATATACTGGCTTTTTGGGGTGGGGGGGGGGTTAGGGACACACAGGTGCCTGTTGGGGGGGGGGTGTTGAATGGGAGAGGAGTATAGGAGGCAGTGTATGGAACTAGATGGAGTTAGTTGGGTAATGGTCACGGTTAACCCCCAGGGGGTTCACCTAGATAGATAGGTGGTGGGGGGGTAGGAGGGGGTCTGGGTAGGGGGGGTTGGGGAGGTGGGAGGGGTAGAATGATTGGTAAAATGTTCACAGGAAATATATACACCTTTGGAAAACACACAGGTCGGTTCCAGGGTCTCACACTTAGATATAATGACAGGAAACTGGCTCTTAAATTATTATTCGTAAAACACATATGCTTACTATTCACGTTTATATTAAGGTAGTGCGGATGTGGATTTTCCACACCTTTTTTGTTTGCTCTTTAGTTTCACTAGCGTTTGAAAGGTTAAAGGTGACAGGTTCCCCACTGGATATGTCTACACATGGGGGCTGTAAGGCGCAAAATAATTTGTATAGTAACTAGGTCAGTTGTAGGTAGAGGTACCTGCCTGGGCTCCTCTTCCCATTCCTTTTTTTTTGTTGTTCCTTTTTTTTTTCTTTCTTTCTTGTTTTTCTCTTTTTTTTCCCCAGTTATATTTCTAAATAACTATGATGCAGGCCGGAACAGTGAAAATAGGATCTTGGAATGTTAGGGGTTTAGGGACACCGCTCAAAAGGCTGGCAGTGCTCTCTGTGATGGAGAACTATGGGGTAGACCTGGTTTGCCTGCAGGAAACTCACCTTACCAAGGATACAACCCAGCATATGCAGTCTCATAAATTTCAACGTCAATTCCATGCGGTCCATTCTTTATATAGTAGAGGGGTGAGTGTCCTGGTGAAAACGGGGGTGAAATTTTCCTGCAGGCAATCCAGGATAGATGAAATGGGCCGTTATATTTTCTTATTATGCTCTATTGACAATGTTATGTATGTACTGGCAAACATTTATATTCCACCCCCTTTTAATTTAGATGTTATGCTTAAATTGAATGAATTTCTGTTAGATAAAAAGGAGTTTCCGGTTATAGCAGTTGGGGATTATAATGAGGTCCTAGATAGAAGGTCGGACCGCTTTCCAGTGAGAACCCTCTCAGAGTATGCTGCAAAGAGCCGTTTGAGTCAGTTTTTGGAGGAAGTGGGGTTGGTGGACCTGTGGAGGGTGCGTAACCCGGGGGTGTTACAATATTCCTGCAGCTCAGTATCATATTCAGCGCTCTCGAGGATAGATCTGGCCCTGGGGAACGATAGAGCACTTCAGCTATCAGGCAATATTCTTTATGGGCCAAGAGGGGTCTCGGACCACTCCCCCACTCCTTCCCTCTCTGAGGGAGTTTGTAGATTTCAATCAGGGTACAGTGCCATCCACTGTGCTATGGGACGCTCTTAAGGCTTTTTTTAGGGGGGTCTTAATACAGCAGATGGGCAAATTTAATAAAGAAGCTAGAAGGGAGGAAGAGAACTCACTAAGGGAAGCACTAGAGGCTGAAAATAACTTCATTAGTAACCCTACCCCTGAGAAGGAAAAGGTATGGCAAGAGAAACAAGTGTATAAACAGGTTACCATGCAGAAGGCAGAGACTAGGGGGTTACTCCAACGTCGGGTATCTCTGGTGGAGGGAGAGAGGGTGGGAAGAGTGTTGGCACAGTTGGTGAAATCCAATACAGCCCCGCCAACGGTTCTTGCTATTAGAGTACAGAGTGGAGATATTCTTTCAAGCCCCTCAAAAATAGTGCAAACCTTTAGGGATTATTATAAAAAACTGTATACCTCCCAGAAAAAAGGTAAATATGAAGTGATGGAGGACTTCCTGGGGAAGTTGTCGATCCCGAGGTTGTCGCAAGAGGAAAAGGAGTTATTAGAATCCCCAATAACAATTGCTGAATTACAACAAGCAATTGGAAGTATGGCATGCCTTAAGTCGCCGGGTCCCGACGGAATTCCAATCGAGGCCTACAGGCACTTTGGGGAAGTGTTAATCCCTGCATTGCTGCAAACACTGGGGGACGCATTTGATGGGGGCCGATTGCCGGCATCAATGCTAGAAGCAACAATTATAGTGCTGCAGAAGGAGGGGAAAGATCCCCTAGATGTGGCTGTATATAGGCCAATTTCCTTACTAGGTACAGATGCTAAAATCCTGGCCAAAGTCCTGGCTGCCAGATTGAATGGTGTTATTCATAAATTAATACATGAAGACCAGGCGGGATTCATGGCCAATAGATCTACAAGTTTGAACATCAGAAGGGCCTTCTTAACCTTACAGTCCCCCATGGAGAATGAGGGCTCAAGAGCCTTATTAACCTTAGATGTTTCCAAGGCTTTCGATAGTGTGGAATGGGGCTATATGTGGCACTTGTTGGGGAAATTTGGGTTTGGTCCCTCCTTCATAGGTTGTATTAAAATGCTTTATAACAACCCTAAGGCAAGAGTTAAAATAAACAATGAGTTTTCAGACTGGTTTGAGCTGGAGAGGGGGACGAGACAGGGGTGTCCACTCTCCCCTTTGCTTTTTGCACTGGCGATGGAGCCCCTGGCTATCTCCATTAGAGAAAGCCATGAGATAATAGGTTTCCAGAGGAGGTCGGGTGAAGAAAGAATTGCGCTGTGCACGGATGACATTTTGTTATTCTTGGGAGATATCAGGAACTCAGTACCGGGGGCAATGAGAATAGTGGAGGAATTTGGTAGCTTCCCTGGGTTGGAAATAAATTGGGGGAAATCCGAGTTCCTACCGTTGGACCCACTAGGAGCGCCAACAGTACACGGACTGCCTCAGGTGGCAGTGGTGGAAGCATTGAAGTATTTGGGAATTGTCCTCACGAAGGACCTCAATCAATACATCAGTAAAAACCTGGTTCCTCTCGTCAAAATTTAAACAAAAGATAGGCATATGGAGACGTCTCCCTTTGTCAGTAGCAGGAAGATGCAGCCTTATAAAGATGATTTGGATGCCTCAACTACTGTACGTCCTGCATAACTCCCCAGTGTGGATTTGTAAGAGCTGGTTTAAAAGAATTGAGGCTCTGTTCAGGGAACTGATATGGAAAGGGGGACAGGCCAGGATACGGCTTCAAGTACTCCGGCTCCCCAGTCAGGAGGGGGGGTTGGCTCTTCCCCACCCAGAGCGTTATTTTCTTGCAACCCAGCTGCAGCAATTAATGGGGTGTGGGTCCCCGGAGGGTGGTACTCCGAATGGTAGATTAATACTGACAAGTGCTCGCCATAATACGCTAATCGAGGCCTTGGAGGCAGACATGTTTCATCATGAATCCCCAACAATTTAAATTGTTAACTAAGCTCTGGAAATCTGTTAAGAAATTAATGAGGCGAGGGGTTTACAGACTACACCCCTATCTGGAATAACCGCAACTTACAGGAAATTCTAAAAATCGGAAAAGCTAGAGTGTGGGAGGCCTTTGGGATTAAAACGCTAAGACAGCTGTACTTAGGTAATACTCTTAAAAAATTCCCTGAGTTGGTCAGGGAATTTAAGATTCCACAGAGTTCCCTTTTTCTGTACGGCCAGATGGAACATGCCCTCAGGGCCCAATTTGGAGATCAGCCTCCGAGATGGGAGGGAATGCCCTTTTTTCGAAATATACTCCAGGTAGTCCCCACTAAGGGGCTAATATCCAAAATCTATGACCAATTAAGTAATTCAGAGAATAGTAGGGGGGTATTACAGAGGGTAAGAGCTAAATGGGAAGAGGATTTGGGGGTAATACCCCAGGAACAATGGAAGAGGATACTTGAGATGGGGTCCCTGGTGTCAGTGTCCCCCTCACAGAAGATATCGCATCTGTTGCTGCTTAACAGAGCTTACTATACTCCGAAACGGCTGTTTAGGTTCGGTAGAAGATCTAACGATAGTTGCCCCAGATGTCGGGAGTCTGGGGATCTTATCCACATGCTATGAAGGTGCCCCAAGCTGGTCCGTTACTGGGAGGGGGTGACTAGTAGCCTGGAAGATATTTTTGGTACCTTAGTGAAAAGGGAGGCAGTGGAATGCATCTTGGGATATAGAAGGGTAGAGGGGGAGAGGAGGAGTACTACACTGGCAATTTTGAGAGGTCTGTTTCAGGCTAGGAAATTGATAATGCTAAGGTGGCTATCAAAGGACCCCCCAACTGTGAAAGATTGGATAGGTACACTTAGTGACTCCCTGAGCAGGGAAAGAGTGGAGTACATTAAGAGAGGAAATCTCCAGGAATTCGATAGAATGTGGAAGCCGTGGGAGGAAAAGGTGGGTTGCCTAAGGGGAAAGTTTGGAGAGCAGCAGTGTGGGCCATAGCTACAGCAGGACAAATCTGATAGGAATAATAGAATTTTTTGGTTAGTACTGGGGGAGTTAGGGTTGGTGGAGACTCGTCATAGTAGATAATAGTAGAATTCATTAAATCTTGTGGTTGGGTAGGATCCTGCATAGAGGGGGTAGGGGGAAGGAAGGAAGGAGGGAGGGTGGGATTGGGGGTATGGGAGGGTCGGGGGGTTATTATGCCCACTCAACAGTTGCCACTGGCGTTAACAGTGGGCGGTGGGTGTGGGGAGCTCACTAGTCCAGCTTTTTCTGTGTGGTTTTCCTTTTTTTTTTTTTTTCTCTTTTCCTTTTTTTTTCTTTTGTCTCTCTCATTAGGGCCTTTCGGTCAGGGTAAAATAAGGTATGGGTACCATTGCGGGATTGTGCTGAGATGGCTGGGCAGCTGGGAATAAGTAACTAGGAATTTTTTAAGTAAGATACTTAATAAACTTATATAAAATGTTTGTATATATCTTGTTAATTTAAAGTAAAAGGAAAGGAAATCCACAATGATGTGAAGCTAAGCGGGCGATAGCTATGAACATTATGCTGATTATGCCCACTAGTGGTGATTGCTGATGTGGAAAAAAAAAAAATAACACAACACACATCCATTAATGTCTAATCCGCTGGCAACAAAAGTGAATACACCCCCAAGTAAAAATGTCCAAATTGGGCCTAATTAGCCATTTTCCCTCCTTGCTGTCATGTGACTCGTTACTGTTTCAAGGTCTCAGGTGTGAATGGGGAGCAGGTGTGTTAAATTTGGTGTTATTGCTCTCATTCTCTTATACTGGTCACTGGAAGTTCAACATGGCACCTCATGGCAAAGTACTCTGAGGATCAGAAAAAAAGGAATCGTTGATCTACATAAAGATGGCCTAGGCTTTAAGAACATTGCCAAGACCCTGAAACTGAGCTGCAGCACGATGGCCAAGACAATACAGCAGTTTAACAGGACAGGTTCCTTTCAGAACAGGCCTCGCCATGGTCGACCAAAGAAGTTACGTTCACTTGCTCAGCATGAAATCCACAGGTTGTCTTTGAGAAATAGACGCATGAGTGCTGCCAGCATTTCTGTAGAGGTTGAAGGGGTGGGGGGTCAGCCTGTCAGTGCTCAGACCAGACACCGCACACTGCATCAAATTGGTCTGCATGGCTGTCGTCCCAGAAGGAAGCCTTTTCTAAAGGTGATGCGCATGATGATATTGTTTTTTTAAATAAAAAGTCACAAATACTTGAGAGCTCTCTTCTCTCCCCCCTTTCACTTGTAAATCTATACTGAGCTCCAAAAAAGGCTCAGGAGCACCGTGTTGTACACCTTTAGAAGATTTCCTTCTATCAGGACATTTGGGTGGATGCTAGCAGCAACCTGGATTTGGAGGTGTGGTGGCCAGTCTGTGAACTTCAGGAAATACCCCATTGCTGTGTTTGACTCTCTGTAATAGGGATCAACAGAGTCTGGTAAATGTGCGCTGTGCATCTGTATGTTGGTGGAAAGGACAACACTTGTCTTCACTTTTGGTGGATGAATATCACATTCTTACCGGATTTAATTTGGAATTATTCTATGGATTGTTATAATCACTTTTAAAGGAGGCACTGAGTGTTTTTGGGTTTCTATTGACACCATCCACATCCCGGTGGTGATATTTTTAGGATACTTTTAAGTTATTTATTTCATGCCAGTTTTTTGTCTTTCACATTATAAATTGTGAGCGCGGTTTCTAATCTATTTTAAATTGGCAGCTCCTTTAACACATTTCACGGGTTTTCAAATATTTGATTCCACATAAATCGTCACCCCCTTTGGTTAAAGGTTACCATTTGCGCAGGTGTAGGAACCCTTTAGGTCCTATATTCATTGCGTATATCATAGGAAATGTGGGTAATGCAAGAACACTAAATTTTAAAAAAGCCAACTTTACTAAACTGCAATCCATACTACATGACATTAAATTCTGGGTGGGTAAAATCCGAACGGCTAAATTCTGAAGTAAAAAATGCATATTAACATGAAAAAACTGTCCTTTAAAAAAATATAAGGCAGAGTGGTCACCTTTGGAAGTCCAACACTACAAAGAATGCAAGAGTGTGATCAGGGCAGCTAAAATTGATTATGAGAAATGCATAGTGAATAGTAAAAAAAAGAAATCACACAAAATATTCTAAATATATTCCAAGTAAAAAGGCAAGGTCAGAACATATTGGTCCCATAAAGGATAATCAGGGGAAGTTGGTTACAAGTGAAGGCAACTGTAATAAATGTTTCTCCTCAGTTTTTATAACAGTAAAGAATGGGTATAATAATCAAGACTGTATTGTTAGTAACACAGCACAAAATATGCCCTTGTGGCTAACAGAACCCAGTGTTCTAAAAAGACTTGAAAAAGCCAAGGCTCGTTTGGCTGTACTTCTCCTGTGACCTGTTTTCAGCAGAAAGTGGGAAGAAGTCACAGAGCCGGTCCAGGCTCAGGCAAGATCACAACAATGGAGTCTGGACCCGCCCACATGCCTGGACCCGCACCCAGCTCAGCCTCTGAGAGACTGTGCCAGCCGTTCCCGCCCCCCCAGCGCTCGCTCGGGGGGCTGAGCAGAGAGCTGGTGACTGACAGTCACCAGCTCTCTGCTCACAGAGCTGTTCTCAGAGTTAGGACCAATGCTGCATCCACCTAGGTAAGTATGATTCTAAAAAACAAATCCCATACATCTCTTTTTAATGTGAATAAATCACCAGGACCAGATGACTTACACCTACTCACAGAGCTTAGCCATGTTATAGCCAGAGCAATATTTCTAATCTTTGAGGACAGCTTGGTGACTGGAATAGTACCAGCTGATTGGTAAAAAGCTTACGTGGTACCAATATTCAAAAAGGGCCACGATATATACCTGTAAACTACAGACCAGTCAGCCTAACATCAATAGGTATGTAGACTATTGGAGGGGATGATAAGGGACCATGTCCAAGAATTTGCTGATGAAAATAGTATCATTAGTAATAACCATCTGTGTCTGGATTGCGCCAAAGCATCCAATACAGTCCCCGATAAATGCTTAATTTACAAATTTGAGGTCTGCTGGCTTTGACAATAATGTATGTACCCGGATAGAAAAATGTTTCTCTTTATCATACATCACGGGACACAGGCTAATATTCATTACCTACTGGGTTATACGCCATCTCTAGGTGAATGGACACTGGTAGACAAAGTCTTAGAGAGGAAGTGATCCCCTATATAACCCCTCCCATACAGGCAGCACATCAGTTTTTTTGTTTTTTTACCAGTGTCTGTAAGGTGGATGGGCACGTTTGTTGAGCTCTCTGAGCTCCAGGTCTTTAGTCCAACAAACGGTTCTTAACCACTTCAGCCCCGGAAGAATTTACCCCCTTCCTGACCAGAGCGTTTTTTGCGATTCGGCACTGCGTCGATTTAACTGACAATTGCGCAGTCGTGCAACGTTGTACCCAAACAAAATTGATGTCCTTTTTTTCCCACAAATAGAGCTTTCTTTTGGTGGTATTTGATCGCCTCTGCGTTTTTGTTTTTTTTTGTTGCTTTAAACAAAAAAGAGCGACAATTTTGAAAAAAAAAACACAATATTTAGTACTTTTTGCTATAATAGAGATCCCCATTTTTTTTTTTTTTAAAAAAGCAAATTTTTTCTCAGTCTAGGCCGATATGTATTCTTCTACATATTTTTGGTTAAAAAAAATCGCAATAAGCGTATGTTGATTGGTTTGCGCAAAACTTATAGCGTCTACAAAATCTGGATAGATTTATAGCATTTTATTATTATTTTTTTTTTTTTTTTTACTAGTAATGGTGATCTGCTATTTTTTTTTTTTTCCTTATCGTGACTGCGACATGGCGCACACATCGGACAATTTTGACACATTTTTGGAACCATTGGCATTAATACAGCGATCAGTGCAATTAAAAATGCATTGATTACTGTAAAAATGTCACTGGCAGTGAAGGGGCTAACACTAGGGGGTGGTGAAGGGGTTAACTGTGTTCCCTGGGAGGTGATTCTAACTGAAGGGGGAGGGGACTAACTAGAGTGACGAATTGTGGTTCCTAGCTAATAGGAACACACGATCTGTCACTCCTGTCAGAACAGGGAAGTGTGTGTTTACACACACTCGTCCCTTTTCTGTGTCTCCTGCTCACGATTGCTCTTGGCCGGTGGTCATCGCGACCGTTGGCCACGAGCATCGGCACCCCCGCTGTGCAGTGGGCACGCGCCTGCTAGCCGGACCCAGCAAGCCGAAATATAGCTACATGGTTTTGCGCAGGGGAGCCAACCTGCCACTGTATAACTGCGGTGGCTGGTCTGGTTAAATGAATCGAGGGATTGACCGATCGGATCCATTTGTCACAAGCTTATATGCTTAATGGTACCTGAGCCTCGCAAAGAAGACGCAAGGATCCTGCAAGGTTTTGCCTGTAATACGACCTCCAGGCACTGAATCCTGCGTAGTGGAATCCTTAACACCACAGAGCTAAAGCATTCCTGCAGGGTGCTGTACAGGTCCAAGGGAGTGGACCCTAAAACATTAAAAGGGTACCCAGTCCTTGAAAGTCCTCAACTGACAGGAACCCGCCGTGATGGGTGAAGATTCGGGTCTTAGTTTCAAAGGCTGCCCTGCGCCTGGACAGGTAAGTGAAATCCCCTTTATTTACTTATTGTGGGATGAACTCAGTGATTGTAATAATCTGTCATGCTAGCTAGAGGCTGGACACCTGCGTGCGGTGACCACAGCGGGGTGGGTGTTCAGGGCTAGCTTTGGGTGTTTGCAAAGAGTGCCTTTTTTTTCCTCTTGTTGTCTGGCTGTTTTTTACCCTTAATGATGGTCCGTACACTAGGGTGCGCCATTGTGCATCTTGGTTCGCCATGGCGCATGTGCGTTCGCCAAAATGCTCAGCAGTTTGTGGTTGTTTGGCGGCCATGATGCACACGGCTTTGCCACGGTGGCAAGAATCCTGACAGATCCCCCTCTCCTGAGCCTCCTAATTTGGAGCAGGGAATGGGTTGAAGAAGGAAGAGCTAGATGCCAAGGATTCTGTGGAGGGCCTGGCAGATGAGTCTGCTTCTGAGCAATCTGGGTCAGAAGATGTCCAGTTGGTGTCTGCCTCTCAGTCGCCGAGACTTTTGATCCAGACTCTTACCGAGATGGTTTGTTCTGCCTTTAAGTTGCCTCCTGCAGAGGTTTTTGAGCCCCCCTGGTTCTCTTTGGGTTCCCTGAGGCCACCTCAGGCCACACAGGCTTTCTCCTTGCACCCACTGTTGGAACAGGCAGTGTATGCTGATTGGGAACATCCTGACAGGATTTTCGTTCCTCCTAAGAGGTTTTCCCTTTTTTATATCCCATGGAGAAAAGTTCATCAAAAAGTGACGCATGCCAGCCGTAGATGCAGCAGTTTCTTCCTTTTAAGCAAGAATTTAACTTGTGCGGTGGATAACGCACAGGGCTTGAAGGACCCTGTTGACAAGAAACTGGAGTAATTATTAAAGGCTTCTTTTTCTTTGGGCAGTTCAGCTATTCAGCCAGCTGTCGCAGCAATTGGAGTCTGCCAGTCTTTAAATAATCAGGTCAGACAGCCTGAAACGCCTAACCAAGAGGATGATCCTGCTGAAAGCAAAGCAGATATACCTCGAGGGCTGTGTTTTGCTGTTGATGCCTTAAAGTATTCAATACAGCAGGTTTCGCCTTTGGCTCTCCTGTATGTCCACATGCTCAGACTTTTGTGGCTTAAGAACTGGTCAGTCTAGCTTCCTTGTAAGAAGTGATTGGCAGGATTCCCCTTTCATGGGGAACGTTTGGTGATGATTTGGACAAATATATACAAAAGATTTCTGGAGGGAAGAGTTCTCTACTTCCTGTGAAGAGAAAGACCAGACGTCCCTCCTTTTAAAGATTAGAAAAGATGAAGAGGGCGCTGAAAAATAATACGCTATAATCTAAACGTTTTTTTAACCAGACAAAAAGTGAATAATCCTTCACAGCAAATTGTAGAAACACCCCATGTGCTCTGAGTAAATCTGCTTACCAGAAAGATTTGACTACTTCAATTTACTGCTTGCCGACCGCCGCACGAACATTTACGTCAGCAGAATGGCACGGACAGGCAAATGGGCATACAGGTACGTCCCCTTATATTTGCCGCCATGTGGTCGCTTGCGTGCGACCCTGCCGCGAGCTCAGTGATCGCGGGTCCTGCGGACTCTGCGGGGATACCCGCGATCGTCTCACGGAGAGGAAGAACGGGGAAATGCTGATATAAACAAGCATTCCCTGTTCTGCCTAATAACACGGACATTGATCACAGCTCCCTGTGATCGGGAGCGGTCGTGTCACACGTAGCCCATCCCCCCTACAGTTAGAATCATTCCCTAAGACACACTTAACCCCTGCAGCGCCCCCTCCTGGTTAACCCCTTCACTGCCAGTCATATTTACACAGTAATCAATGCATTTTTAATTGCACTGATCGCTGTATAAATGTGAATGGTCCCAAAATATCGCCAAAAGTGTCCGATCTGTCCGCCATAATGTTGCAGTCACATTAAAAAACGAAGATCGCCGCCATTTCTAGTAAAAATTAATAAAAATGCCATAAAACTATCTCCTCCTATTTTTGTAGACGCAATATCTTTTGCTCAAACCAATCAATAAACGCTTATTGCGATTTTTTTTTTTTTTGCCAAAAATACGTAGAAGAATACGTATCAGCCTAAACTGAGGAAAAAAATGGGTTTTTTTGGGGATATTTATTATAGCAAAAAATAATGCTTTTTTTCAAAATTGTCGCTATTTTTTTGTTTATAGCTTGTTTTGTTTATATATTTATTGTTTAATAAAAACCGCAGAGGTGATCAAATACCACAAAAAGAAAGCTCTATTTGTGGGGAAAAAAAGGACAGCAATTTTATTTGGGAGCCATGTCGCACGACCGCGGAATTGTCAGTTAAAGCAACGCAGTGCTGAATCGCAAAAAGCACTCTGGTCTTTGGGCAGCCAAATGGTCCGGGGCTTAAGTGGTTAAAAAGTGAGTCAAACGAAGTTTTGGCAGGGTAATGCCTGCTACATATAATGGAGATGTATAGAACTCTTCCTCCGCGGGGATTAGACATGGGATATATAAGAAAAAAAAGCGGAAACCCATACCGTAATTCTGTTTAAAATGAAAGCAAAAAATACAGGAGCCAAGTGGCCGGTTACATGTATGAGTGCCTTGACCCGGCACTGGGCCTGCTGGCTTGTCTGTGCTGGATGGTGCCTCGCGTCCAGCCTCCATTCCTGGCGTTTGTTCCACCAACCCGACCAGAAATGCGTGGAGTAGCGTGACCAAATACCGCCTCGACGTACGTTTCGTGATTACATCTTCAGGAATCTCCATTATACAGTATCTCACAAAAGTGAGTACACCCCTCACATTTTTGTAAATATTTTATTATATCTTTTCATGTGACAATACTGAAGAAATGGCACTTTGCTACAATGTAAAGTAGTGAGTGTACAGCTTGTATAACCGTATAAATTTGCTGTCTCCTCAAAATTACTCAACACGCAGCCATTAATGTCTAAACCGCTGGCAACAAAAGTGAAAATGTCCAAATTGGGCCCAATTAGATATTTTCCCTCCCTGGTGTTATGTGACTCGTTAGTGTTACAAGGTCTCAGGTGTGAATGGGGAGCAGGTGTGTTAAATTTGGTGTTATCGCTCTCACGCTCTCATACTGGTCACTGAAAGTTCAACATGGCACCTTATGGCAAAGAACTCTCTGAGGATCTAAAAAAAATGTTTGCTCTACATAAAGCTGGCCTAGGCTATAAGAAGATTGCCAAGACCTTGAAACTGAGCAGCAGCATGGTGGCCAAGACCATACAGCGGTTTAACAGGACAGGTTCCACTCAGAACAGGCCTTGCCATGGTCGACCAAAGAAGTTGAGTGCACCTGCTCAGCATCATATCCAGAGGTTGTCTTGGTGAAATAGATGTATGAGTGCTGCCAGCATTTCTGCAGAGGTTGAAGGGGTGAGGGATCAGCCTGTCAGTGCTCAGACCATACGCCGCACACTGCATCAAATTGGTCTGCATGGCTGTCATCCCAGAAGGAAGCCTCTTCTAAAGATGATGCACAAGAAAGCCCCCAAACTGTTTGCTGAAGACAAGCAGACTACATACATGGATTACTAGAACCGTGCCCTGTGGTTTGATGAGACCAAGATAAACTTTTTTGGTTCAGATGGTGTCAAGCGTGTGTGGCGGCCATAGGTGAGGAGTACAAAGACAAGTGTGTCTTGCCTACAGGCAGGCATGATGGTGGGGCTACATGAGTGCTGCCGCCACTGGGGAGTTACAGTTCATTGAGGGAACCATGAATGCCAACATGTACAGTGAAGCAGAGAATGATCCCCTCCCTTCGGAGACTGGGCCGCAGGGCAGTATTCAAACATAACGACCCCAGACACACTTCCAAGACGACCACTGCCTTGCTAAAGAAGCTGAGGGTAAAGGTGATGGACTGGTCAAGCATGTCTCCAGACCTAAACCCTATTGAGCATCTGCGGGGCATCCTCAAATAGAAGATGGAGGAGTGCAAGGTCTCTAACATCCACCAGCTCCGTGATGTCATCATGGAGGAGTAGAAGAGGACTCCAGTGGCAACCTGTAAAGCTCTGGTGGATTCCATGTCCAAGAGGGTTAAGGCGGTGCTGGAAAATAATGGTGGCTACGCAAAATATTGACACTTTGAGCCCAATTTGGACATTTTCACTTATGGGTGTACTCACTTTTGTTGCCAGCAGTTTAGACATTAATGGCTGTGTGTTGAGTTATTTTAAGGGGACAGCAAATCGACACTGTTATACGAGCTGTGCACTCACTACTAGTGTCATTTCTTCAATGTTATATGAAAAGATAACAAATTTACAAAAATGTGAGAGGTGTACTCACTTTTGTGAGATACTGTATGTAGCAGGCATTATCCTGCCAAAGGATTATAAGCAGATTATTTACTCCGAGCAACTGGGGTGTTTTTACAGTTTGTGGTGAAGGATTATTCACTTTGTGTCTGGAAGACTATCTGCACAGAAGATTCCCTTTGATCATTGATTTGTTTGGGGACTATTTTTCCTGGCTCATTGGTCAATTTATAGTTATGAGCACACGTTTGTTATCACATGAATGTAGCTTCATAATTGTTCAGTTTTTTGCATTTTCAGCACACTTATGAATGTTTTTTTTTTTTTGTTAAAAAATGTTTCGATTATCACGTATTAGTTAGCTCCCTCTTCATCTTTTCTAATCACATTTTGAGTATTAATACTACTAAATTAGGGGAGCAGCTGTATTTTTTTATTAGGTTCATTTTGTCACACAGGCTCGGAGTACACACAAATTTTCTTGTCCCTCGTTTAAAAATTCAGGGACCACGTCCTCCGGTGTCTCAGCGCCAAGGCCGTTCCGCTGCCAACAGGGTGCTGGAACCAGGGGCAGGCCCCATGGCCAGAAGAAACCCTGAGTCCAAAACTCTTCTAAACCCAGCACAAAGCCCTCCTTTTGAGGGGATGCCCCACTCTATTGGATGGGGGAAGGCTGCTGCACTTTACCGACATGGAGAACAGTGGTTCAGGACGAGTGGGTCACCTTGACAGTATCCTGCGGTTACAAGCTGGAATTACGGGAGGTTTCCCCCTCAGAGGTTTCTAAGATCCAGCGTTCCCTCGGATCCTCCAAAGAGAAACTTATTGTTTCAGGCACTACGTCATTTAGTGTTTCAAGGAGTGATTGTACAGGTTCTTGTATCCGAAAGGGGCGCAGGGATTTATTCAAACCTGTTTACGGTTCAAAAACCAAACCGGGATACAAGGCCCATTTTGGATCTAAGATCCCCGAACCAGAATCTAATTATCCAGTCCTTTCGGATGGAGTCTGACCACTCAGTAGTAGCCTCGCTACAGATAGGAGACTTTCTAGCCTCCATCGATACCAAGGATGCGTAATTACATGTACCTAATTTTCAACCTCACAGTGGTTCCTGTGATTTGCAGTAGAGGAACTTTATTTTGAGTTTGTGGCTCTGCCCTTTGGGCTTGCCACAGCTCCCCAGGTCTACACAAAGGTCCTAGCACCAGTATGGGTCTTTTAGGGGCCCAGGGGATCTTGGTGCTCGGGTATCTGGATGACCTCCTGCTCAGATATCACTCGCTACAGGTTTTAGAGTATAGCCTGCACAGTGCGGTATTTGGAAAGCTTGGGCTGGATCATAAATATTGAAAAGTCAGCCTTAAGACCAGTCTGAAGTATTTAAGTCTGATCCTAGATACGGTCCAGGCAAGGGTATTTTTACCACCCATAAGAATCTGTGACCTGAAAGATCAGATGCGACAGGTAAGGGGCACCAGACAACCCTCCGTTCAGCTCTGAATGAGTCTTCTAGGAAGGATGGTGTCCTCCGAGGCAGTACCCTATGCCCAGTTTCATTCCAAGCCTATACAACAAGACATCTTGTTGGCTTGGAACAGGAGAAGGCAAGCCCTGGAGTATGCCATGTGGTTGCAGGATCAGAACCTGCAAAAGGGAAAATCCTTCCTCCCGGTATCTTGGAGAGTACTGAATACAGACGCCAGTCTCTCAGGCTGGGGAGGGACCCTACAGGGGCTCACAGTTTAGGGGAGATGGTCAAGGACAGTACATAACCTGCCCATCAACATCCTGGAGTTGCGGGCAGTATGTTTGACCCTACGGGCCAGGACGATGGAGCTTCAGCACTGCCCTATCAGGGTTCAGTCTGACAATGCCACTACAGTGGCCTATATAAACCACCAGGGCGGTACAAGGAGTCATTCAGCTCTGAAGGAGGTGAACCAGATACTAGCCTGGGCAGAGGGACATGTGCCGATTCTATCGGTGGTCCATATCCCAGGAGTAGAAAACTGGACGGCAGATTATCTCAGCCGCCAGCTGATATGCCTGGGGGAATAGTCCCTATACCCAGGGGTGTTCCTGGTAATTTGCCAGCGTTGGATGGCCAGATGTCGATCTATTGGCATCCAGGTTCTGCAACAAGCTACAGCAGTTTGTGTCCCGAACAAGGCATCCTCTGGCAATCGGAGCAGATGCTCTGGTAGTTCCATGGAGTCAGTACTCCCTGGTTTATTGCTTCCTCCCCGATTCCTCTACTTCCACATTTGTTGCGCAGGATTCGGAAAGAGGGGGTCCCAGTCATTCTGGAACCAGAAGGCCCTGGTTCCCGGAGATTGTGAGATTGGCAATAGACTGGCCATGGACGCTTCTGCGCCACCCCGATCTACTGTCTCAAGGTCCTATATTCCACCCCAATTTTACAGTCTCTAAATTTGACAGCATGGCTATTGAAGCCAGGGTACTGAAGGATCGTGGTATCTCGGGATCAGTGGTGTCCATGAGAATGCTAGGAAAGCAGTCACTAGGAAGATCTATCATAAGGTCTGGCAGACTTATATTGCACTTATATAACTCGTTTGCTTCCCCCTATTAGGCACCTATGTCTCCTTGGGACTTAAATTTGGTGCTATCAAGGAAATTCCATTAGTCTTGCTGTCATGCAAGCTAGCCTTCCTGATATCCATCACCTCCCTCCCCTCAAGGCTATTACTGTGGGACGTCCCAGTAGGTAATGAATATTCGCCTAACTTTGTCCCATGATGTATGATAAAAAAAATAGGATTTCTTTATCGTACATCATGGGACACAGAGCCTTAAGTAATTACTTAATGGGTTATGGGCTACCTTCAGGTGTTGACACTGGTAAACTCAATCAAGGAAGTTTACTCCCTATATAACCCCTCCTCCTTCTGTGAGCACATCCGTTTTTTCGCCAGTGTCTAAAGGTGTTGGTCACGAGTGAAGATGTGCTCTGAGGAGCTCCAGAAGGGATCCATGCTGGATTTAAATAGCCTCCATGGACCAGATCCATCCAAAGTGCCATTGAGGCCTAAATGGATGGTACCTGGGGCCTCTTATCTGAAGCACGAGGTTTTGCATGTAGCGCCTCTTTTGTCGGGCTGGAACCCAGGGCTTAGGTCTTGTTACATTACCCAAACTTCCTGATGGGGTGCTCTTTACAGGTCCAAGGCAGTTGGAACCCCGTTTTTAGGGACCCAGTCCTTGAAGGTTTGCTACGCAGCCCGCCGTGATGGGTGAAGGTTGGATTGTCTCTTAATTCAGCAAATCCTGCAGCAAGGATGAGGTAAGGGAAGAAACTTGGGTATTAAAAACATCTATGTATTTCTTCCATTAGGGAAAAAATGCTGCTCCTCCCCCCCCACCCCACCCACCCATCGTGTTGGGTCGGTGGACCCGAAAACGCCGTGCTCAAGCATGGGAACATTTAAAAAAAGTAAAAAGGTAAAAGCAGAATTTTTTCTTTGAGGGGGCGGGGCCTAAGCGTGGTGCTGTGAACGTCCATGAGGACACACGGCAGGCTAAAAATACAAAACAGGTGTGACAGTCTTTCCTCGGCTGACGAGGAGAAAACAAGCAGCCTGCAACACAAGGACACGAGCTGTGGGACATGTGAGGGTTGCAAACTGGCATTCCTGATACAGGAATGACACCTTTTTCCCAGCACTAGGCTGAATTTTATAGCGGCTTTAAATGTCATGACTATTTTCAGCGATTAAGTGCAATTTGTATAGTACCTCTGTTTTTGTACTTAGGACTATGCCTACCAAAAAAGACACCACAAAAACCAAAAAGGTAAAGGTTTCACCCCCAGGCGCTAGGATCCGAGTCGCATTTCTATGCTGTCATCATCACCTGAATTACCAGTTATGGCAAGCCAGGGTGAGCCATTGGAACAAATTGATGGTGCAACTGCTTCTCACATCTCAGCCCCTGTATATGTGACTGAAGATGTCCTTTCCTCCTCCCTGCAGGGTCTGGAAGAAAGATTAGCGGCTTTAATCGCATCCTCCATTCACATGGATAGGAAGCATGCTAGATCCCCCTCCCCCACTTCAGAACCTTTGCAAGGGGAACAGTGGGCACAGGATGAGCTGTTACCCTCAGTCGATCAGGAGGAAAAACAAACCGATGACGATTCCTCTGCAGAGGAAACAACGGTAGATGAGCCTTTTTCAGCCTCTCAGATCTGAGAAATTGCTGATACAATCTCTTGCGGAGATGGTTCGTTCTACTTTCATGCTACCCCTAACGGAGTCTCCTGAAAGTTCAGTTTCTTCATTGGGTTCCTTAAAACTCTCTCAACCTTTGCATGCGTTTCCTGCACATACATTACTAAAACAGCTTATTTTTGCTGAATAGGATCACCCGGATAAGCATTTTCTCCCTCCTAAGAAAATTGCAATTCTCTATCCCCTGGGGGAGAAATCCTCCAAAAGATGGAAAATACCAGCAGTTGACGCTGCGATTTCCAGTGTGAATAAAGGCCTAACTTGTCCAGTAGACAATGCACAAATGCTTAAGGATCCAACAGATAAGGTCTACCGGCCCCCTGGACCATTATCGACTTTCCTTGATGAGTTTTCTGCCTGGCTACCCTACTTTCTCTCTTCGGAAATTCCCACAATCCTTCTCTGTGATTCCAACATCCCTGCTAATACAAACACTCCTGCTACTTCTAAACTTCTTAGTCTAACTTCTTCATTTGACCTGAAGCAATGGGTACAGGCTTCTACTCACTCTGATGGCAACACCCTTGACCTTGTATTCTCCTACCTATGCACTTCATGCAACTTCTCAAACAATCCTTTTTCTCTCTCAGAAAAATCACCTTATTAGTTTCTCTCACCCCTTGTCTTCCACCACCTTTCCCTCCAATCGCCTAACCATCACCCGTAGAAACTTTCGCAAATTCAACTCCTCACTCCTCTATTCTGCTACTGACCACCTCTATGACAAAATCTCTCCCCTGTCTTGCCCCAACCAGGCCATGTCCATCTACAATAAATCCCTGTCCTCCACCCTGGACAAGCTCGCTCCCCTCACTACACGCAGAATCAGGCCTCGACCCCTACAACCCTGGCAAACAGATGACACTAAAATTCTCAAAAGACGTAGTCGCGCTCTTAAGCGTCTGTGGCACAAGACTACGTCTCTCAAAGACTTCAACCAATACATATCTGCCCTCCAAAAATACTATTCTTTCCTCCACACTGCCAAGCAGACCTATTTTACGACTCTTATTAACACCTTCTCATCCAGTCCCCGTAAACTCTTCTCTACCTTCAACTCTCTACTTTGTCCTCCACCGCCTCCACCCACTGACTCACTCACTGCCTAAGAGATCGCTAATCACTTCAAAAACAAGATTGATACAATCCGTGATGAAATCTCCACTCTACAGGTATCTCCCCCAGCTAAGACCCCATGTCAACAGGTACAACTGACACTCCCCCTATTCAAATTTGCTACTACAGACGAAGTTGCTAAACTCCTTTCTATCACCCACCTAACCACCTGTCCCCTGGACCCTATTCCCTCTCATATACTACGGTCGCCCTCTGACTCCATCCTACACTCTCTAACCCACATCTTCAATCTCTCCCTCACCTCTGGCATCTTCCCCAATGCTCTAAAACATGCACTGGTCACCTCCATACTTAAAAAGCCGTCCTTGTACCCTACCAATCTTAACAACCTACGCCCTATCTCCTTGATCCCCTTTTCCTCTAATCTCCTTGAACGCCTGGTTTACAACCAACTGAGTGACCACCTCATTAAAAACAACCTTCTTGATCCCCTTTAATCTGGATTTCGCCCTCAACACTCCACAGAAACTGCTCTTTTAAAACTCACAAATGACCTATTAACTGCAAAAACCAACGGACACTATTCTGTACTCCTACTTCTGGATCTTTCAGCTGCCTTTGACACGGTTGACCACCTCCTCCTCCTCAAACTTTACTCCTTCGGTCTCCGTTACTGTGCTCTTCAGTGGCTCTCCTCCTACCTATCCCAACGCACCTTCAGTGTCACTTACAATTCTACTTCCTCCACTTCTCTTCCCTTCTCTGTTGGGGTCCCCCAAGGTTCTGTTCTTGGACCTCTTTTATTTTCAATCTACACCTCTTCCCTGGGTCAGCTGATAGCCTCTCACGGCTTTCAATATAATTTCTACGCTGACGAGACACAAATCTATCTCTCCACCCCTCAACTCACTCCATCAGTCTCCTCACGCATCACTAACTTACTAACCGACATATCTGTATGGATGTCACACCACTTCCTCAAACTCAACTTGTCCAAAACCAAGCTTATAATATTTCCTCCCCCACGTGCCTCTTCCCCTGACTTGTCTGTCAAGAGCAATGGCACAACCATCCACCTGTCCCCACATGTCAGGGTGCTAGGTGTTATCATGGATTCTGAACTCTCCTTTCGGCCCCACATCCAATCATTTTCCAAAGCTTGCCGCCAACAACCTCCAACATCTCTAAACTACGTCTCTTTCTAACCAATGAAACCACAAAGCTCCTGATTCACTCCCTGGTTATCTCTCGCCTCAACTACTGCAACTTCCTCCTCATTGGCTTGCCTTTAAATAGACTATCCCCCCTTCAGTCCATCATGAATGCTGCTGCCGCCAGACTCATCCACCTTACAAACCGCTCAGTGTCTGCGACCCCTCTCTGCCAATCCCTGCATTGGCTGCCACTCGCCCAACGAATTCAATTCAAAATACTAACAATAAGTTACAAAGCCATCCACAACTTTGCCCCCAGCTACATCACTAGCCTAGTCTCAAATTACCAACCTAATCGCCCTCTCCGTTCCTCCCAAGACGACCTGCTCTCTAGCTCCCTCATCACCTCCTCCCATATCTGCCTCCAGGACTTCTCCCGAGCCTCGTCCATCTTCTGGAATTCCCTACCCCAATCTGTCAGACTGTCTCCAAATTTATCCACTTTTAGGCGATCCCTGAAAACTTTTCTCTTCAGAGAAGCCTATCCTGCCTCCATCTAACAACTGCACTATTTTCTCCATTAGCTCATCCCCCACAGCTATTACCCTTTTGTATAACTTGACCCTACCTCCTAGATTGTAAGCTCTAACGAGCACGACCCTCTGATTCCTCCTGTATTAAATTGTATTGTACTTGTACTGTCTGCCCTAATGTTGTATAGCGCTGCGTAAACTGTTGGCGCTATATAAATCCTGTATAATAATAATAAATAAGTTGCCATTACTCAGTCTGCAGTCGCTGCAATAAGCGTCTGTCAGTCCCTAAAGGACCAATTTAAACAGGTCCTTAGAGAGCTTCCTGCACAACAAACTCTGGATTTGGCTGAACTACCAAAAGCATCATGCTTTGCCATAGATACTATTAAAGATTATATTCACCAGGCATCCCACCTTACGCTTATGCTTGTGCATATGCTTAGAATCCCCTGGTTAAAAAATTTGGGCAGCTGAAGCACCATGTAAAGACCTCCTAACTGGGCTCCCTTTTCATGGGGAGCGACTATTTGGAGAAAACTTGGACAAATATATCCAAACAATTTTTAATGGGAAAAGTACTCTTTTGCCAGTCACCTCTGCCGTCACACTCTAGAGGAAAATCTCAGAGTCAGAGCTAGGCTCAAATGAAGTCCTGGGGTCAGAAACCTGCAAAGCAGAATCCTAAAGCCTCATCATGAAGAGGCAACCCCCCTCACCAAGGTGGGGTGAAGACTTCTGCTGTTTTCAGAAGTCTGGAAAGCAAGAAATTCAGGACAGATAGGTCATCTCCATGGTAATGCTGGGGTAACAGCTTGAATTTTGGGACTTTCTACCGTCTTGCTTTCTGAGGTCAAGCGTTCCCGAAGATCCAGAGAAAAGACAATCTCTGTTTTAGGTACTAGACCGATTAATATCTCAAGGGGTGATCATCATACATATCCCCACAAAGGAACAAGGTTTGGGGTTTTATTCAAACCTTTTTATGGTACCAAAACCAAAGGGAAATGTCAGACCCATTCTAATTCTAAAAAAATAAATCAGTTCCTGAAGATCCGCTCCTTTCACATGGAGACCATCAGGTCAGTAGTTTCTATCCTTCTAGGAGGAGAACTTCTGGCATCAATCGACATCAGGGTTGCATATCTGCATGTCCCTATATTTCCTTCCCATCAAAAGTTCTGCGGTTCGAGTTAGAACAGAAGCATTTACAGTTTGTAGCCCTGCCCTTTGGGCTAGCCACAGCACCCCCCTGGGTGTTCACCAAAGTGCTGGTCCCACCTCTAGCCAGGTTAAGGGCACAGGGCATAACAGTCATAGAGTACCTAGACTGATCTATTATTAATAGATCAGTCGGTGGCTCATTTGGAGCAAAGCGTACGCTCTACAACCAACTATCTGAAGAGTTGGGTTGGATTCTCAACCTAGAGAAATCTTCCTTAAAGCGGGGGTCCACCTATCTTTTTTTTTTTTTTTTTTTTTTTTTAGTTCATTCACAAACTTTTCTTCTCAGCATCCACATATTGTGTGTAATATGTCCGCCTGTGTCAGATTTCGTCGGAAAGAATAACTTATATTATTCACTGCAGGCGGTTTCCATCTTCATTGTGGGCATTTGAAGCCCACAAGCATTTATTTCCTGGATAAGGTGAATGCTGTGCTCCCAGCATTCACCGCCCATTCCCGCACATGTTCAGTGGCATCCTGGGAAGCCTGAGACTAGCTCCCAAGAGACTGTGCGGAGTCTGGGAGAGGCTAGAAACACGCCTACACCCACGGGAGGAGAACCAGGAAGTGCAAAGAAGAATAGAAAAATAAAAGGTAATTACTGCGATTTAAATTTTTTGAAACGGCATGTCAGCATCTAGGCAAGGAAGAGAATACATACAGATATTGTTCAAAATTTGGGTGGAACCCCGCTTTAATACCGCTAAAAAAGCGGGAGTACTTGGGTCTGAGCATAGATGCAGCCCAGGAAAAGGTGTTCTTGCGTCAGGCAAAGATCAACTCCATAAAAGATTTGGTGCTGATGGTCAGGTCAAATGGTGATCCCTCCATTCGCCTTTTCATGAGGTTGCTAGGAACCATGGTGGCTTCATTCAAAGCAGTTCCCTATGCCCAGTTTCATTTAAGACTGTTGTAAAACAATACCCTGTCTGCTTGGAACAAAACAATTCAAGCTTTAGACTTGCCAATGCAGCTGTCCCCAAGAGTGTCCCAAAGCCTCACTTGGTGGTTACTAACCCAGAATCTGCTAAAAGGAAAATCCTTCAGACCAGTCATCTGGAAAGTGGTAACGACAGATGCCAGCCTTTCAGGCTGGGGAGCAGTATTAGAAAAGACAACTATCCAGGGACAGTGGTCAAGAACCGAAAAGAATCTTGCCAATTAATATCCTAGAGATTCGGGCAGTGCGCCGGGCCCTAAAGACCTGGACTTTCAGGTTATGGGATTGTCCTGTCAGGATTCAATCCGACAATGCCACAGCTGTGGTCTATATCAATCACCAAGGGGGCACCAAAGGTCTCTCAGCACAGAGAGAGGTGAACCATATTCTAACTTGGATAGAAAGGAATGTTCCGTACCTATCGGCAGTCTTCATTCCGGGAGTAGAGAATTGGCAGGCGGCCTACCTGAGTCGCCAGCAGTTATTCCCAGCAGAATGGTCTTTTCACCCCGACATATTTAGGGCTGTTTGCCAAAGATGGGAGACCGCAGATGTAGATCTAGCGTCTAGGTTCAACATGAAGTTAGTCAACTTTGTGGCCAGAACAAGGGATCCATTCACATGCGGAACGGATGCGTTGGTGACCCCATGGGATTAGTTCTCACTGATCTATGCATCCCCCCCTATTCAGTTGCTGCCTCGACTTCTTCTTTGCAGGATCAAGCTGGAAAGAAAGCTGGTAATTCTGGTTGCACCAGCATGGCCCAGAAGGTCATGGTATGCAGAAATCATAAAGATGGCAGTGGAGGGCCCATGGTCCCTTCCACTACGGCCAGATCTGCTCTCACAGGGACTGATATTCCATCCTTCCTTACAGTCTCTAAATTTAACGGCTTGGCTGTTGAAACCCACATTCTGAAGAAACGTGGGCTTTCCGGGTCAGTTATCTCTACCCTGATTAGTGCAAGGAAGCCAACTTCCAGAACTATATATTATAGAGTCTGGAAGGCTTATGTTTCCTGGTGTGAATCCAAGGGTTGGCACCCTCGGAGATATTTCATAGGCAGAATTCTTGCCTTTTTACAGTTAATGGTAGAAATGAAATTGGCCTTGAGTACTATTAAAGGCCAAGTCTCAGCTTTATCGGTCTTATTTCAAAAGACCACTTGCTACTCATTTTTAGTCTGGGGTTTTATACAAGGGGTGACGTGGCTTATTCCACCCGTCAAACCTCCCTTGAACCCTTGGGACTTGAACTTAGTTTTGTCTGTGTTACAAAAAACAGCCAATTGAACCGATACAACATATTCCCCTAGTCCTGATAAGGAAGTTGGTATATTTGTTTGCTATATACTCAGCAAGGAGGGTTTTGGATTTGGCTGCTCTTTCTTGTAAAGAGCCATATTTGATTTGTCATGGGGACAGAGTGGTGTTACGCACTCGTCCAGACTTATTTTATCAAAAGTGGTTTCAGGTTTCACCTGAACCAAGATATTGTCCTGCTATTGTTTTTTCCAAAACCATGTTCCAGGGAAGAAGAGTCACTACATTGTCTCAATATGGTGAGAGCAGTGAAAATCTATTTTAAGACAACTGCTCAGATTTGTAAGACTGATGTCCTATTTATTCTGCCAGAGGATCCTAAGAAAGGGCAGGCAGCATCAAAATCCACTGTTGCAAAGTGGATTCAACAAGTGACAATTTAAACTTATGATGTAAGGGGTAAGATTCCCCCGTTTCAAGTTAAGGCGCACTCTACCAGGTCGGTTAGTGCTTCTTGGGCAGTGTGTCACCAGGCCTCCATGGCTCAGATCTGTAAGGCCGCAACTTGGTCTTTAGTGCATACATTCACAAGATTTTATCAGGTGGATGTAAGGAGGTATGAGGATATCGCCTTCGGGCGCAGTGTACTGCAGGCAGCAGTATAAATCCTCAAGTCTGTGGGTACCCTGCGGGTTGTTTCTCCCTCCCCTCAAGTAGCATTGCTATGGGACGTCCCATTAAGTAATTACTTATGGCTCTGTGTGCCATGATGTACGATAAAGAAAATAGGATTTTTATTACAGCTTACCTGTAAAATCCTTTCTTATCGTACATTACAGGACACAGAGCCATAGTAGTTACTATGTGGGTTATAGGCCACCTTCAGGTGATGGACACTGGCATGCCCCAAGACAAAAAGTGCCCTCCCTATATAACCTCTCCCACTACTAGGAGTACCTCAGTTTTTTGCCAGTGTCTAAGGTGTTGGTCACGTGGAAAGATGTGCCGTGCTGAGCTCCACTGGAGCAATCCTTGCTGGGGCTAGCCATGCTGACCGGTTCCATTCAAAGTGTCTCTTCTGGCCAAATTGAATGGTGCCCGGGTCTCGTATCTGAAGAAACAAGGTTTTGCCTGTGAATGCTTCTCTTTTTAGAGAGCTGGACCCCGGGATCCAGTACTTTTTGGTAGTAAGGCAATAAAGTTTTACTGGCGGGGTGCTGTTGCAGGTTTAGGATAATGGGTTTCCTGAGGATCCCCAGTTCCTGAAGGTTTAACGGAACCCACCGTGAAGGGTGAAGATTGGGTCTGTTGGTTTGCCACAGAAAACCCTGCTGCGGGGAAGGTAAGTGGAGTTTTCTAAGAAATGTTTTGAATTTTCTTATGAATGTCTCCTTTAAAGATCAGTAAAATGTTGTCATGCCTATGTTTCACCACTGGGGGCTAAATTGAGCACTCAACACCTTACGCTGAAAGAACATGCTGTGTCAGGGAGCTGAGATGCTTCTTCCTCCAGCCAGACAGCAGGACCTCTGGTAATCTTGAAGGGGATTCTTCTCCCCACTTATCGCCCCCCCCTGTGCTGACAGTCTCCCCCTTTTTCGGGGAATAAGCGCTCTAAAGTTTCTTAAAAAAAAAAAAGACAGAGAAACTGGTGCGATCAGCCTGCCGATTGGCAGCTTGCAGCCCCCCCGCGCCATGCTGGTTCTTCCTGTAGCTTCGAGAGGACCTGTAATCTGCTGCTCGCGCGGGAAAAAAACTTTATTTTAAAGAAAAGGGTAAGAGCCGTAGGCAACGCGGGGCTTAGCACCGTCGGTGTTCTCCGACACCCTACACGAGGAGGCGAAGTTTTAAAAGCACCTTTGTGTTACTGCACACAACGAGGAAAATAATCTTTTTGGTTGCCATATCCCCAGTTTCGGAGTTGGCGGCTCTTCCTTGTAAAGAGCCATATTTGATTATTCATAAGGATAAGGTGGTATTATGGCCTCATCCTAGATTCCTACCAAAGGTAGTGACGGGTTTTCATTTGAACCAGGATATTGTCCTACCTTCTTTTTTCCCAGAACCTTGGTCTGTGGAAGAGAGGTCACTACATTCCCTTGATGTAGTGAGAGCAGTCAAAGTCTATTTAAAGGTGACCGCTCAGATCCGCAAAACAGATGTTTTGTTTGTATTGCCAGACTGTCCTAAAAGAGGATAGGCAGCGTCAAAATCTACTATTTCCAAATGGATTCGTCAAGTGATTGTTCAAGCTTATGGTCTAAAGAGGAAAATTCCTCCTTTTCATGTTAAAGTGCACTCCACCAGGGCTGTTAGTGCTTCATGGGCGGTGCATCACCAGGCCTCCATGGCTCAGATCTGTAAGGCCGCAACTTGGTCTTCAGTCCATACATTTACCAGATTCTGTCAAATCGATGTAAAAGGTCATGAGGATATCACCTTTGGGCGCAGTGTACTGCAGGCTGCAGTATGAGTCATCTAGTCTCTTAATGCTCTACTTTTTGTTGTCTCCCTCCCTTAAGTTGCCATTGCTATGGGACATCCCACATAGTAACTACTTTGGCTCTGTGTCCCGTGATGTACGATAAGAAAATAGGATTTTTATAACAGCATCCCTGTAAAATCCTTTTCTTTGAAGTACATCACAGGACACAGAGGTCCCTCCCTTCTTTGGTATAGATGTGTATTGCTTGTCTACAAAACTGAGGTACTCCCGGTAGTGGGAGAGGTTATATAGGGAGGGCACTTTTTGTCTTAGGGCATGCCAGTGTCCATCACCTGAAGGTGGCCTATAACCCACATAGTAACTACTATGGCTCTGTGTCCCGTGATGTACTTCAAAGAAAAGGATTTTACAGGTAAGCTGTTATAAAAATCCTATTTTTCTTGGAGTACATCATGGGACACAGAGGTCCCTCCCCTCTTTTTGGATTAAGTATATTGCTTTGCTACTAAAACTGGAAGGAGGAGGGGTTATATAGGGAGTAAACTTCCTTGATTGGGTTTACCAGTGTCAACACCTGAGGGTAGCCTATAACCCATTAAGTAATTACTTAAGGCTCTGTGTCCCATGATGTACTCTAAGAAAAGGATTTTACAGGTAAGCTGTAATAAAAATCCTATTTTTTTCATCATACTTACCTGTTAAATCCTTTTCTTTGAGTACATCATGGGACACCAAGGTCCCTCCCCTCTTTTTGAGGATGCAGTGCTTGCTACAAAACTGAAGTGCTTCCTGTATGGGAGGGGTTATCTAGGGGATCACTTTCTGTCTAAATAACTTTGATCTACTAGTGCCCATTCACCTAGAGATGGCGTATAACCTAGTAGGTAATGAACATTAGCCTAACTCTGTGTCCGTGATGTACTCAAGGAAAAGGATTTTGCAGGTAAGTATGATGAAAAATTCCTATTATATGCGTGCGTCCAGAGGGTGGTCATAAATAGTTGTGAGCAAGGATGTTCCAAGGCTCAGTCTTGGGATCAGTTCTGTTTAATTTGTTCATAAATTATATATATGTTGGTACAACTAGTTCCATCTCCACATTTGCTAACAAAACAAAGCTAATCAGGGTAATAACTACACAGAAGGATATAGAAACTTTAACCCTTTCGCTGCCAGGCCCTGTGCTCCATTTTTACACTCAGGTGGCCAGACTGTTTTTGCAATTTTTCCTTTGCTTTTTTATTTTTTTACTTGTAGCTTTCAGAGTTTGTAAAAGACACATGACCAGTAGAAAAGGTGCTACTGACTTTTAAGGTCCCACAATATTTGCGCAAATGTTTATTAAAACAATATTTTTGCTAGAAAATCCACTAAAATCATGATTAGCAGATAAATACACAGCAAATTTTACAAATTTCCTACTAAATATAAAAGCTTAACCTGTATTGAGTTAATAAATAACAAATATTTCTAACTTTTAAATTGACCTTTTTGCGAAATGGTGAAAATTGAACAGACGCATAAGTGTAAATATCCAAATTTCTCTAAAAATCTAAAGTTTTCATTTTTCCCTTACAGCTTTCAGAATTTGTGAAAGACCCCCACCCCACCCCCCCAAACCACATGTTTTCTGAACGCATATGACCTCTAGAATAAAAGGAAGGTGCTACTGATTTCTTAGGCCCAGCGGTATTTGCGCAAATGTTTATCAAAACAATATTGTCGCTAAAAATACACTAAAACCATTGTTGGCAGATAAAAACGCACAATTCCTGCTATATGCCTGCTAAATATAAAAGCTTATCTTATGTTGCGTTAATAAATAACAAATGTTTTAAATCCTTAATTGCGCCTTTTTGCAAAATGGTAAAAATTGAACATACCCAAAAATTTATCTAAAAATCTGGAGGTTTTCATTATTCACTTACAGCTTTTAGCGTTTGTAAAAGACCCCCCAAAAAATATATTTTCTGAAAGCATATGACCTCTGGAATAAAAAGAAGGTGCTACAGATTTTTTTTTTTTTTTTTAGGCTCAAATGTTTATCAAAAGAATATTTTCGTTAAAGCACTAAAATCATTAATAGTGGATACATACATGACAAAATGTATAAAGTCCCTGCAAAATTCCTGGTAAATTTAAAAGTCAAAACTGTATTGAGTTAATAAATAACAAATATTTGTAAGTTTTTTTAAATTACACCTTTTTGTGAAATGGTGAAAACTGAAGGTACGCAAAACTGTTAAAAAAACAATTTACTCTAAAAATCCAGAGGTTGCTATTTTTCACTTGCAGCTTTCAGAATTTGAAAAGACCCCTCAAACGAGAAATTTTCGTAAAGCACATGACATGTAGAATAAAAAAAAGTGGTACTGATTTTTGGGCCCCGCAATAATTGCGCAAATGTTAATCATATTGCTATTTTTCACTAAAAATACACTAAAATCATTAATGGTGCACAAAACACAACATAACTAACAAAAGTCCTGCTAAATTGCTACTAAAGCATCAACATGTGGCATACTAAAGTGTAAGCCCATGGAGGACCATGTTTACCCGCACAGGGATGCACAGATTTTCCGTGCATCCCCATACAGGCAGTCCCATTTATCAGTTGGGATGCAACGGCTGCACAGGCATAGCTGCTGTTCCCAATCTGACATCCGTGTGGATGTGGGTACATGACCTCAAACGCAGACCGTGTGAGCTCAGGGACATGCATGCAGACAGGGCCGATCCTGGCCGGGGTGCACGGGGTGCAGTGCACCCAGGCGCCACAGAGATGGGGCGCTGAAGCGCCAGAGTGCACCCCTCCCTCCTCCTCCTCCTCTTGTCCGTAGGCGGCTCTCTCCGCCGGTCACCGCCACCGCCGTCACTTTGCCCATCCCCCCTCCCTCCTCCTGCCAGAGGAGGAGAGCGAAACAGCCAGAGACCGGAGCGGCTGTCTCTGTTTGCAGAGAGAGACCAGCTGCGGCCACGCAGTGACGTCACGGGGGGGGGGCTGTCCGAGCCTAATGTGTTCCACTTCTCCTCCTGTGTGTAACTCCCGCCTGCTGCCCAAGCCTGACATACTCTGTTCTCCACCCAGGCGGCGCGGCTGCACACCGTCCTCTCCTCTCCAGCTGCTGCCCGGGTGTTTTTAATTAGCCTAATGGAGGGGGGGGGTCTGTATTAATGTAGGGGTGGTGGTTTTTCCTGGGGGGGTCTAAACTAATGTAGGGGGGAGGTGATTTGTCCTGGGGGGGTCTGTACTAATGTGGGAGGAGTGGTTTATCCTGGGGGGGTCTAAACTAATGTAGGGGGAGGTGATTTGTCCTGGGGGGTCTGTACTAATGTGGGGGGGTGGTTTGTCCTGGCGACTATAGTTGGTGGAGGGGGTGATACCATGTTTTACCGCACCGGGTGAAAACAACCCTAGTGACGCCACTGCAGCCGCTGGCTCTTGTTTCCCCTCTCCCTCTCCTCCTCGTGCGCGCTGCTGTACTAGTGAGCGGTGCACTATGTTTCTTCCCCCGCCTTCATATCGGCCAGGGAAGAAAGGAAAAAGGAGCAAAGAAGAGGATTGTGGGACATGTAGTCCTGAGGACTGGCAGCCCCACTGTAACACAGAAACTGCAGCCCACACAGCATGCTCAGCTGAATGGGAGAGAGAGCCAGGAGCCCGGGAAAGCTTTCAGGGAAGTGCACCCAGGACTCCAGAAGGAGAGGACAGTGCTGAGGGAACACCATCAGAGAGGGAACCCCGCTGACCTGCTCCTCATGAGGGAAAGCCACACAGGCTAGCGCCATCCCTGGTGGAGAAAGGAATGGAGTCATTGCCAGAATACAGATCTGGGCTCTACCCAGCGGCGTCGCCACGGGCAATTCAGAGTGAGCTGACTCCTGATCAGTGGAAGTGTTGCTGTATCGCTGGGTCAGGTGAGAGGGCCGATCGGCCATTATTTACTAACGTCCATAGGAACTACAGTCTCTGACCATCTCTTGTATTATGTCAGCAGTCTCTGACCATCTCCTGTAGTATGTCTGCAGTCTCTGACCATCTTCTGTATTAAGTCTGCAGTCTCTGACCATCTCCTGTATTATGTCTGCAGTCTCTGACCATCTCCTGTATTATGTCTGCAGTCTCTGACCATCTCCTGTATTATGTCTGCAGCCTCTGACCATCTCTTGTAACATGTCTGCAGTCTCTGACCATCTCTTGTAACATGTCTGCAGTCTCTGACCATCTCCTGTAGTATGTCTGCAGTCTCTGACCATCTTCTGTATTAAGTCTGCAGTCTCTGACCATCTCCTGTATTATGTCTGCAGTCTCTGACCATCTCCTGTATTATGTCTGCAGTCTCTGACCATCTCCTGTATTATGTCTGCAGCCTCTGACCATCTCTTGTAACATGTCTGCAGTCTCTGACCATCTCTTGTAACATGTCTGCAGTCTCTGACCATCTCTTGTAACATGTCTGCAGTCTCTGACCATCTCCTGTATTATGTCTGCAGTCTCTGACCATCTCCTGTATTATGTCTGCAGCCTCTGACCATCTCTTGTAACATGTCTGCAGTCTCTGACCATCTCTTGTAACATGTCTGCAGTCTCTGACCATCTCTTGTAACATGTCTGCAGTCTCTGACCATCTCTTGTAACATGTCTGCAGTCTCTGATCATCTCCTGTATTATGTCTGTAGTCTCTGACCATCTCCTGTATTATGTCTGCAGTCTCTGACCATCTCCTGTACTATGTCAGCAGTCTCTGACCATCTTCTGTATTATGTCTGCAGTCTCTGACCATCTACTATATTATGTCTGCAGTCTCTGACCATCTACTGTATTATGTCTGCAGTCTCTGACCATCTACTGTATTATGTCTGCAGTCTCTGACCATCTACTGTATTATGTCTGCAGTCTCTGACCATCTACTGTATTATGTCTGCAGTCTCTGACCATCTACTGTACTATGTCTGCAGTCTCTGACCATCTCCTGTACTATGTCTACAGTGTCTGACCATCTCCTGTACTATGTCTGCAGTCTCTGACCATCTCCTGTACTATGTCTGCAGTCTCTGACCATCTCTTGTACTATGATTGCAGTCTCTGACCATCTCCTGTACTATGATTGCAGTCTCTGACCATCTCCTGTACTATGTCTGGGGGCTCTTTCTAACAGATTCTCTAACAGAAGCCCTCTCTGTGTGCATCAGAGAGACTCCCCTCCAGGTCCCATTAGTGTACGCTCTTCCTGTATTTTCTTTATTGTTAAAAGATCATGGGAGGATCCCAGGGTAACAAAAAGTTCTTAGGGGAACATTTCTGTGTTTGAGTGGTTGCCATAGAAACATTTGTAAAGGGGAGGAGTTGGTAAGATGACCACGCCCACGTGGGGGCGCCAGAAATATTTCTGCACCCAGGCGTCTGTGACCCTAGGATCGGCCCTGCATGCAGATCTACATGGATGTAAAATTTTGAGCAACAGCTCCGTTCGTGCATTTGCTACATCCCAAATGACATCATTGGGACTACCTGCATAGAGATGCACTGAACACCTGTGTGTCCACGTAAAGGTACACTGTGTATGCCCTGTGTGAACAAGGCCTAAGGCCCCTTTTCACACAAGCAGACCGATTGGGTCTGCCTGTCCATTTTTCAGGTGGGCCCAATCGGACCACCCATTGTTCTCTATGGAGAGGGTGATGTAAATGGACATGTCATTTACACCCGCCTGCATCCGATCCAGTCCAGTCAGAGATCCGTTTCCATCCGACCGCCTAATAGAGAACAGCAAGCTGTGTTAGCTCTGCATCAGCGGAGCGGACACAGTTTTGTAAAGTGGTAGAATTATCACATTTTGAGTATACCGTCCAGTTCTGGTCACCAGTCTTCAGGAAGGATGTGCTTGAGCTGGAGAATGTCCAGTGAAGGGCTAAAAAGGGGACTGGAGGACCTTAGTTGTGTGGAGTGATTTACAATCATTAAACTTATTCTCCCTGGAGAACAGACGCTTAAGATATGATTTCAATACACAAATATCTAAAAGGGAATTCTGTCATAGTGAGAAAACTATTAATTCTCGGATAACTTAAAAGGACACGCGGCCACCCAATGAAGTTGGACAAGAAGTGGATTAATCTTAAACTGTATAATGAGCTATTTACTAATAGAGCAATAAGGATGTGGCACGCCCTTCCACAGTTGATGGTATCGGCAAGGAGCGTCGATTTGATTCCAAAACTGTTAGATGGTCATCTTAGCAAACATAATATACAGAGAGATGGGAAATGATAGTGACATAACATTTACATATACAGACACACGAATACAGGTTGAACTGTATAGACTGGTGTCTTTATTCAACCTTATTAACAATGTAACTTTAAAATGTAATTTCTCTGTATTACCTTAACTGAAGTGACTTGTTTAAAAGTGCTTTTACTGCTTGTACAGAATATGTAAATACTTTAACCACTTGATGCCCACGCTATAGCCGAAAGATGGCTGCAGCGCAGGCTTAAATTGCCAGGAGGACGTTCATGAACATCCTGCCCTGCTTGCTCACGCACGGCTCGTGTTGTGATCACCGGCTGATCACGTGACGTCAACATAAGCCGGTAATCGGCTTTTTTTCCCCTCACGCTGACAGTTTGAGCAGAAAAACAAGCTGATTACCGGCTCATGTAAAAGGGACATCGGTCCCACACCGACAGCCACTGCTGCTAAGCAGTGCCCATCAGTGCTGCTAAGCAGTGCCTACCAGTAACCACCATTGCTGCTGATCAGTGCCACCTACCAGTGTCAATGAAGGAGAAAAATTACCTGTTTGCTAAATTCTATACCAAACTATGAAAACTTTTTTGAAAAAAATAATTTTTTTTTGTTTGGGAAAAAATAAACCCAGTGGTGATTAAATACCACCAAAAGAAAGTTCTATTTGTGTAAAGAAAATTATAAACATTGCATATGGGTACAGTGTATGACTGCGCAATTGTCATTCAAAGCGTAACAGCGCTGAAAATTGGCCTGGGCAGGAAGGGGGTATAAGTGCCTAGTAGGCAAGTGGTTGAAATACTTTATAGCCAAAGCTATTTTGGCTGTACTTCTCCTGTAGGTCCCAGAAGTGCAGTTGGTTTTGTAATCCTGTGACCCGTTTTCAGCCATCAGCGGCTGCAGCCTTCAGCTTTTTACAAGCTTTTTAAAAGCGTTTTAGAAATGTATTATAAGCGTTTTACAGCCCCAGACATTTTCGTTTAGCCAATAGAAAGCCCTAGGGGGAGGAGAGAAAGCAAGGGAGTTGTGGGACTTTAAATGAGGTGCATGATAACATACATCTCCATCCCTGAATCAGAAATAACAAAGGGGTTTTTGGGACTTTAAGTGAGGCACAAGACATGTGGTTGGAGAAATTGTAAAATTGTTTAATTGGCTTATAAACAAAGCGTTGAACATGAGTATTTTTATCTATATACACAAGACAATGGCATACAAAAAATAATTCATGTATGTACATGCACACATTTAAAATCGCATAGTATGCTATGGAAGTAATTAGTAGAAAAAGCCAGTGCTTATTGAGTAATGAATACAAATGGGTTATAGGATGCAAATAAATCACAGTAGAGGTCAAGCTATGTGTTGGGAACATGGTGACATTGATAGGCTCGATGCGTTTCGTGGCCAGTTGCCACTCATCAGGACAAAATGCATAGCGTATCTGAAAAAAGGTGCCAAATAGGATCTAATGTTTTGCCCAAATAGTGAGAAAGAAGATAGGAGCAAGGGGAAACAAGTTGTTCAACGCTTTGTTTATATACCAATTAAACAATTTCTCCAACCACGTGTCTTGTGCCTCACTCAAAGTCTCAAAAACCCCTTTCTTATTTCTGATTCAGGGATGGAGGTGCATGTTATCATGAACCTCATTTAAAGTCCCACAACCCTCTTGCTTTCTATATTAATAGGGAAGAGAAAACAAGATGTGTATCTCCCTGGAATACTTGCATATAAATAGTTCTAAATAAGCAGTGTTGTAAGTCAAGATCTGTGAGGCAAGTTTTTCCCGGGAGCCGAGGGAATGAACCTAAGGAGGAAGCGAGCACACCCCCAGGAGCACCCTCCAGACATAATAAGCAAAGGTGAAAAAATTCAGATAGGTCTGTAGAGTAAATGATATTGGACCAATATATGTAACTAGTACCAATATATACATACTGTATTCATGAACTATAAACCAACACCCATTATTGCTATATTGAAAACGTGAAAAGCGTAGTAAATACCAAGTGAAGGGAATCGTACATCACAAAGAGAGAAAAAAAACGAAGAAAAAGAAAATATAGAATGAAAAATAGCATGAAAACCATACAATACCCCAAAGGTTTGAAAGGGTGAAGAAAAACAGAGGTGTGCAGTCTTGGTTATGGAGAGGAAATCACAGGGATAGTTACCCGGTGATATTGCACAGAGACATGCTGTGCATGTGTAAGGAGGAAAGCCAGAGTGTGAACAAGACTTCCAGTGGGGGAATAAGTAACACCTGACAATCCCTGTGCTCCTCCCATACATAATCATGGATAAGAAGCCAACACCCTTTGTTGCCTGGAAAAGTGTAGTGTATACAAAGTGAAAGAAACCATATACCACGAAAGAGAATAAAAAGGTGAAAAATTGCATGAAGATCATGCAGTTTCCCAAAGAGGGGGAAGGGTGAGGGGAAAAAAAAGGTGTGTGATAATGACGATAAAGAGGAAATCGCAGGAATAGTTACCTGGTGACATTGCAGAGCTGTGCTCTGACCCATGATGTGCATGTGTGAGGAGAGAGCCAGAGCGTGAACAAGACTCTTGAGGGGGTATAAGTAATGCTCCACACTCCCCGGGCTCCTCCCAGCGTCACGCTAAGCATGGAAGATCGAGGAGAGATGGCCCACAGCGGCAACCATCCTCTGATGATGCCCAACCCCTCCCCTCATGTACCAGCTAGATGATTAACGCGCCGGCGTCATGACGTCCGCTAGAACGCACAACATATGGTGCGAGGTGTGGTGCCGATGCACGTCAGGGAAAACCCGCCCACCGCGTGAAACACAGCAGGGGGGGCACCCGACATGCATCGCTGCTCCCGGGTATATAGACAGATATGCAGCCCGACAAGTAAACAACTAAAATAGAAACTATCACTAAATATGGAATAATGGATGTGTGTATTCAAAAACTAGACTCTGTAGAAATAGTACAATACAGATGGCATATGCGGACAATATTTATAGTGTCATCCAAATCGTACACCAATATGAATTAATCAAAAAGTAACAAAGTAATCCAGACCAACCAGTCAATTGTTCCTCCATCCCTGTTAATATAGAAAGCAAGGGGATTGTGGGTTAAATGAGGTGTATGATAACATGCACCTCCATCCCTTAATCAGAAATAAGAAAGGAGTTTTTGGGACTTTGAGTGAGGCACAAGACACGTAATTGGAATATAATCAAAGCGTTGAACATCTTGTTTCCCCTTGCCCCTACATTCTTTCTCACTATCTGAGCAAAACATTAGAGCCTATTTGGTACCTTTTTTTCATTGTTTTCAGATACGCTATGCGTTTGCTCCTGATGAGTGGCATCTGGCCATGAAACACGTCAAGCCTATCAATATCATGACATCTCCAACACTTAGCTGTGATTTATTTGCATCCTATAACCCATTTGTATCCATTACTCAATAAGCACTAGCTTTTTGTACTAGTTACTGCCATGGGATGATATGCGATTTTAGATGTGTGCATGTCCATACATGGATTCTTATATATATATATATATGTGTGTGTGTGTGTGTGTGTGTGTGTGTAATATATATATTTAAAAATTTTACAATTTCTCTGACCACGTGTCTTGTGCCTCACTCAAAGTCCCCAAAAAAACTTTTGTTTTTCATACATCATGGGACACAGAGTTAGGCTAATATTCATTACCTACTGGGTTATACTTAATCTCCAGATGAATGGACACTGGTAGACCTAAGGTCTTCAGACAGGACGTGATCCCCTATATAACCCCTCCCATACAGGAATTACTTCAGTTTTTTACTAGTGTCTGCAACGTGGATGGGCACATTTGTTTGAGTTCACTGAGCTCCAGGTCTAGTCCCACAAACGGTTCTTAAATGAATCAAGGGGTTGACCAATCAGGTCCATTTGTCACAGGCTCTATATGCTTAGATAAATGGTACCCAAGCCTCGCAAAGAAGATGCAAGATTCTGCGAGGTTTTGCCTGTAATGCGATCTCCGGACGCTGGACCCTGCAAAGTGGAATCCTGGACACCACAGCGCTAAGGCATTCCTGCAGGGTGCTGTACAGGTCCAAGGGAGTGATCCTAGATGCGGTCCAAGCAAGGGAATTTTTGCCACCCGTAAGGATCAGGTGCATCAGTAAGGGGCACAAGACAACCCTTAATTCGGCTCTGTATGAGTCTTCTAGGGAAGATGGTGTCCTCCGAGGCAGTGCCCTATGGCCAGTTCCACTCCAGGCCTTTACAACAAGACATCTTGTTCGCTTGGAACAGGGCAAGCCCCAGATTATCCAATGTGCTTTATCCTCAGGCATGCTTAAACTGGTGGTTGCAGGATCAGAACCTGCAAAAGGAAAAATCCTTTCTCCCGGTAACTTGAAGAGTACTGACTACAGATGCCAGTCTCTCAGGCTGTTGAGCGACCATAGAGGGGTAATGGTCAAGGACAAAACAGATTCTGCCCATCAGTGTCCTGGAGTTATGGGCAGTACGTCTGGCCCTACGGTGCTGGACGGTGGAGCTTCAGGACTGCCCTATCAGGGTTCAGTCCCACAATGCCATGCAGTGGCCTATATAAACCAAGGTGGTACCAGGAGTTGTTCAGCTCTGAAGGAGGTAAACCATATACTAGCCTTGGCAGATGAACATGTGCCGATTCTATTGACAGTCCATATCCCGGAAGTAGAGAACTGGAAGGCAGATTATCTCAGCCGCCAGCAGATCTGCCCGGGGGAATGGTCCCCACACCCAGAGATGTGACAGGAAATTTGCCAGCGTTTGGGATGGCCGGAGGTCAACCTACTGGAATCCAGGTTAAACAAGCTACAGCAGTTTGTGTCCTGAACAAGAAATCCTCTTGCAATCGGAGCAGATGCTCTGGTAGTTCCTTGGAGCCAGTACTCCCTGGTTTATGCTTTCCCTCCGATCCCTCTCCTTCCACATTTGTTCCGCAGGATTTGGAGAGAGGGGGTTCCAGTCATTCTGGTGGCACCAGCCTGGCCGAGAAGGCCCTGGTTCCTGGAGATTGTGAGACTGACAATAGACGGGCCATGGACGCTTGCTTCCATGTTGCCCTGTTCTACTGTCTCAAGGTCCTATATTCCACCCCAATTTACAGTCTCTAAATTTGACTGCATGAAGCCAGACTGTGGCATCTCTGGACCAGTGGTGTCTACCCTAGTGAATGCTAGAAAAGCTGTCACTAGGAAGATCTATCATAAGGTCTGGAAGATAGCTTGCTGTGAACCCAAAAAATGGCATCCTCAGAAATACGGGATTGGGAGAATTCTCTTTTTCTACAGCCAACTGTGGAAATCAGATTGGCTTTGAGTACAATCAGAGGTCAGATTTTGGCCCTGTCCGTATTCTTCCAAAGGCCTTTAGCCTCCCATTTGCTGATCTGAACCTTTATGCAGGGGGCAACTCGTTTGCTTCCCCCCATTAGGTCATCTATGTGTCCTTGGGACTTGAATTTGGTGCTGTCTGTGTTACAGAAACAACCATTTGAGCCTATCAAGGAAATTCCATTAGACCTGTGGTCACGCACGCTAGCCTTCCTGATGGCCATCACCTCAGCTAGAAGGGTGTAGGTGTTGGCGGCCCTTTCGTACAGGGAACCATATTTGATCCTTCACCACGACAGGGTCCTGTTATGACCTGTTCCATCCTTTTTGCCAAAAGTGGTGTCAGCCTTTCATTTAAATCAGGACAATATATTTTGTCTTCTTTTTTCTCTCAGCCTCCTTGAGCGGAAGAGGGACGACTGCATTCCTTGGACGTTGTCCGGGCAGTCGAGCTTTATTTGTCTAGATCTGTGGAGATCCGAGGATCAGACTCCTTTTTTGTTTTACCAAAAGGACCCAAGAAGGGGCAGACAGCTTCCAAAGCTTCCATTGCCAATTGGGTCCATCAATTGGTCATGCAGGCCTATGGTCTGAAACGTAAAGCTCCTCCCTTTAGAGTGAGTGTAGGGGTGTAGGAACCTCCTGGGCTTTTCGCCATCAGGCATCTGTGGCTCAGATTTGTAAGGCTGCTACCCGGTCTTCAGTGCATACGTTCACAAAATTTTATCAAGTGGATTTTCGAGCAGCCGAGGATTCGGCTTTCGGCCGAAGTGTACTGCGGGCTGCTGTATAAGGTCTGATCCCCATTGTTTGGCAGGGTGTCTCCCTCCCCTCAAGGCTATTGCTCTGGGATGTCCCAGTAGGTAATGAATATTAGCATAACTCTCTGTGTCCCATGATGTATGAAAAAGAAAATAGGATTTTTTCATCGTACTTGTAAAATCCTTTTCTTTGAGTACATCATGTGACACTGAGATCCCTCCCCTCCTTTTTTGAGGTTTCAGTGCTTGCTACAAAACTGAAGTACTTCCTGTATGGGAGGGGTTATATAGGGGATCACTTCCTGTTTGAAGATCTTTGGTCTACCAGTGTCCATTCAACTGGAAATGAAGTATTAAGTAGGTAATGAATATTAGCCTAACTCTGTGTCCCATGATGTACTCAAAGAAAAGGATTTTACAGGTAAGTATGACAAAAAAAATCCTTTTTCTTATAGGGGGAGGAGAGGGAGAGGAAATTAGGGGTGAAGGGCAACTGTTTGAGCAGAAAACGAGTGACAAAACGCTCTTAAAACACTCAAGTCAGGCGTTCCTATTGAAGTCGATGGGGCCAAAAACGCTTGTAATCTGCCAAAAGGAAGCTCGTACTTTTTGAAGCTTCAGGCGTTTTGCGTCAATCGACAGAACGTTCAGATGTGTACAGGGGCCATTGAAATTAATGGTATTTGGCTTGTTGAGCATTTAGAGCTACAAGCTTCAAGCAGAAAATGGCTCAGGTGTAAACGGGGCCTAAAGGAGTCCATACTACTTTTAACCAAATGACCTCCAGAAGGTTTTACCCCCTTCATGACCAGGCCATTTTTTACTATTCGACACTGTGCTACATTAACTAGTAATTGTGCGGTCATGTAATGCTGTACTTAAAGAAAATGTCCTTTTTTCACACAAATAGAGCTTTCTTTTGGTGGTATTTGATCACCACTGGGTTTTTTATTTTTTTGCGATCTCAACGAAAAAAGATTGCAAATTCAAAAAAACAATATATTCTACTTTTTTTCCTACATTCTGCTACTACTCCTGAGTAATACCACATGTGAGAGACTTTTTGGCAGCCTAGCCACATGCAGGCCCCCAAAATCCAGTGATCACCTTCAGTTTTTAAAGGGTATATTTCCTCATGTCACTTCCTCACTACCTATCCGTTTTGGAGGCCCTAAAATGGCAGGATAGTACAACCCCCCCCCCTCTCTCTCTCTCTCTCTCTCTCTCTCTCTCTCTCTCTCTCTCTCTCTCTCTCTCTCTCTCTCTCTCTCTCTCTCTCTCTCGACCCCTTTTTTGGAAAGTAGACACCCCAAGGAATTTGATAAGAGGCATGGTGAGTAGTCCTGGCATTTCAGGGCCTCCGAGCAATATATCATTTAAGTGAAAACCTTGTGTGGAAAAAAAAAAAAAAACATTTTTGTCATTTTCTAGAAACTTAAGGCAATAAATAAAATATTCCATGGACTCCACATGCCTCTTGGCAAATAGCTTGGGGTGTCTACTTTCTGAAAAGGGGTCATTTGGGGGGTGTTTTGTACTATCCTGGCATTTCAGGGCCGTCAAAATTGATAGGTAGCCAGGAAGTGTGATGAGAAAACTACACCCTTTAAAAGCATGAAGGGGCTTATTGTAGCAGAATGTATTTTGTGATGTAATACCACATACAGTGCATCCGGAAAGTATTCACAATGCTTCACTTTTTCCAAATTTTGTTATGCTACAGCCTTATTCCAAAACTGATTAAATTCTTTATTTTCCTCAACATTCTACAAACTAATACCCGATAATGTCTTATAAACTATAAATCTATCTCTGCGCTGGTCTGGTATAGAACTGCTACAACCCAAATCCTGGAAAGGAATATAAAATAAAACAAAAATTACTAATGGTACGCTGTTCCTTTAGATTTGTGAAATCATGTGCTAAAATAGCAGATTAAGTGAGCAAATAAATCTGACACAATCATTCCTATAACTTATGCTCAACCTATGATCAGAGTATATTCATACAGATTATTCATATTTGAGCACCTATAGAAGTGATTGTGTCAGATTTAAATACCCCATAATGACAATGTGAAAGCAGTTTGTTTGAAATCTTTGCAAATGTATTAAAAAACAAAAAATAAATCACATGTACATAAGTATTCACAGCATTTTGCTCAATACTTTTCTGAGGCACCTTTGGCATCAATTACAGCCTCAACCCTTTTTAAATATAGTGCTATGAGCTTGGCCCACCTATTTTTAGACAAATGGGGAGCGTCGGTTCACAGCCATTTTCAGAGCTCTCCAAAAATGTTCAATCGGGTTCAAGTCTGGGCTCTGGCTGGGCCACTCAGACATTCACAGAGTTGTCCCCATAGCCACTCCTTTGTTATCTTGGCTGTGTACTTAGGGTCATTGTCCTGTTGGAAGATGCATCTTCACCCCAGTCTGAGGTCCCGAGCGCTCTGGAGCAGGTTTTCATCAAAGATGTCTCTGTACATTGCTGCATTAATCTTTCTCTCAACCCTGACTAGTCTCCCAGTTCCTGCCGCTGAAAAACATCCTTACAGCATGATGCTGCCACTACCATGCTTCAGTGTAGGGATGGTATTGGCCAGGTGGTAAGCGGTGCCTAGTTTCCTCCAGACATTATGCTTGCCATTCAGGCCAAAGAATTTAATCTTTCATCAAACCAGAGAGGAACCCTCTCTTTAGCTAGTTGAGGGGCGTGACCGGATGTGGGAGTGAGAGGGTGTGTGAGATCTCCTCTCCCTCCGCTCTGACCAGCTAAGCTACAGGCTGAGGAGACTACCGGTATGTCGGCGGCAGCGTAAGTAGCGGAACCCGGCTAAACTACAGCGCTACTGAGCACACCTGATCCCGGCGCAGACTCGGTGGATGGAGCTGAGGTGGGGTGTGAGAGACCCCTACCAGCGGGCCAGCGGCCAAACGAGGAGACGCTTCGGTAGCGGCTACAGCAGCTTCAGCAGCGGCGGTGTCAGTTAGTGTGGCGGTGAGAGAGCCAGGAAGACGGAGCCATAGGGGTGGCATGAGAGGCCCCCCCCTGGCTGTCAGTAGCATCCGAGCAGGCCGAACACAGTAACAGCAGAAGCAGCGATTGAAGTAAGCCAATAAAACCAACAACGTAACGCTGTGAAACTGGAGAGTGACCAAGAAGACGTCAGACATAGGTGAAAACTTTCCTCTTTTTTTTTTACCTCATATACTATGTTTGCTGTGGATGACTCTCATTCCTGGTTCTTGGTTGAAGATTTGGTTTTTGATTGGTTCTTGAAGAAGCTTAACTGAGTTTGCAAGGTGAAAACCTGGTTAAATGTTGCTTTGTTGCCTCATTATTTATTGATCTTAAAGAGGCAGTACCTGAAATAGTGGAAAATAGCAGCCCCAGTCCGAAGTGGGAGACGGACTGGGAGCTGGTGTATGAGGCTCTTTTTTCTTACAACATAAATAGAACCAGTGGAACGGTGGATGCAAGCTGCTTAATTAACATCAGCTGTAAGTGAAACTGCGTTGTTCATGTGTCTGTCCACTGCCCCATGAGCTGCTGGGCCGATGTCGTGGTGACAGAGACAAACGGAGTGCTACCTTGGTGATACCATTTTTGAGTAAAACCAGCAGACCGGGATTGCAATAACCACACATTCTATCTCAAATTACTAAAAGGAAAGGTGTTTTTTTTTTTTTTTTTTTGTTTTTCTCTCCCTTCTCCTACTTTTTTCTTCCCCATGATAATAGCATGGCTGGGAAGCGGGCAGCAGAGGAAAAATTAAACCAGCACCAGTTACAAAATCAGTCACAACAAGCAGGAGGTCAGGTTACACGCTCTGCAAAAAATCAGACAAACCAAGTGAAAGTCGCAGCTGCAGCAGCGGCAGCAACAAAGTTAGAGCGTTTTACTAGGACCTCCCTATCACCAGTAAAATCCCAACAATCAACACAAATAGGTACCTCGGCGGGTAGGAAAAGCCAAAGTAGCGGGTTAATACCGGCCGTAACAAGCCCAATCGCAGTGCCGCCCACAAAAGGCCACGGGGCGGGAAAACTTGATACTACAAGTGATGATACAGAATTCAAAAGGCTACCTAATATAACCGAGGCAGATATGGAGGGAGGCCAAAATGGAGGAGTGGAAGAGCCAACAATGAGGGACCTCCTGTATGCGATAACCGCATGTAAGGAATCAATTTCTGGTTTGGCTACTCAGTTAAAAAGCATAAGGGAGGAACTGGTAGTGATGGGCAGCAGACTGAAAGAAACGGAGGGAAGAACAACAGCCCTAGAGGAGAGACTAAGTTCTGTGGAAGACGTGCTATCCCCGCTTAGACAAGACATAACTGATATAAAGAAATACATAAAAAATCAATCAGCTAAAATAGATGAACTAGAAAATAGAAACCGGAGAAATAACATAAGAGTAATAGGCATGCCTGAACGGAGCGAGGGATCTGACTCTATAGAATTTCTGGAGGGATGGATCAAGGAAACATTTGGGACTACATCTTTTTCTCCTTTCTTCAGCATTGAACGTGCCCATCGAATCCCCTTTAAACCCCGACAAGGCAAGGAGTACCCGAGACCTATAATTATGAAAATGTTTAATTTCAGAGATAAAGTATCTTTGCTTCGGAAGGCGAGAGAAATGAGAGAGATCTTATATAGAGGGGTAAGAATTTCATTATAGCAGGACTTTTCTCCGGACCTGCAAAAACTCAGGGCGGCATATATGCCGATTAAACGTGTGCTACAGCAAAAAAAGATGGACTATGCATTACTGTACCCCGCCCGCATGAGAATAACCACAAGGAATGGGACCCTTTTTTTTGATTCCCCCCGAAATGTGGAAGAATGGCTGGAGAATACAGAGAGAACAATACGGAATGCAGGAGAAGAGAGACTAGAGACTAATTAGATCTTGGTTTTTTTTTTTGCATTAGGGAGGAGGGAAGGGAAAGGGGAAACAGAGATAATAAGTAACACATTAAGAAATAAGTAAATAACAAACCACAAGTAAAAGTAAGAATCAGGGAGTGATGTAGGGACAGGTTATAAAATAGTAGAGGTTAGAGTACACTTATTAAAACACATCGAGTCGACACGATAAACTATTTTGCTTATGAATATAAAAAATTAAAACATATGAATGGCACTAATAAGGTCAAAGGAATAGGATTATAAATTAGTAAAGGTTTGATATACACTCTTTAGAACACATTGAGCTGACACGATAAATTGTTTTGTTTATAAGCACAAAAAATTAGAACACATGAATAGCACTAATTATGGTCAGAGAGGGGGGGGGGGGGCGAGATAGGGACCCCTGGGGTAAGGGGGTATTGAAATGTATGGCACGGGTAAGCTATGCCAGTGCAGTTTGGGGAATGAGAGCAAGTGGGAGGTCAGGAACATAGCCCCTAGGGTAGGCCCAGTTGGGCAGGGAGGGAAGGTAGGGGGTGGGTGGGCGAGAGGGTGGGGGAGGCAGGAGGGCATGGGGGGGGAAAGGGGGAGGAGAGGGGAGGGTGGCAAGGGAGGTAGGGGAGGGGTGGGTGGGAAAGGTACAACTCAAACAAATAGTGAAAAACACCACAAACATAAGTTTATTCACAAATACCTCTTACGTTTCACCACTGATGGCGGGGGGATTAGGAGGAAGGCTGATAGATACGTATTACACACTGAGGGGACCCAAGGGGTAGGAAAAATTCGGAAGGATAATTGTATTTTCACTTTTTGCTTATGTTGTTGTCTTTGGCCTTATAATTATTTGAACTGGTATGACTCCCTATATGAGTAAGGAAAAGGGGAAAAAAAAGGGTCTACTTCTAATGACATGGAATGTGAGAGGGTTGAGGGATAGAGACAAGAGAAGTGCAATGTTTAAATATTTTGATAAAATGAAACCTCAGATAATCTGTTTACAAGAAACACATTTGTGTCCAGACTCTGTTCACCTATTGCGTTCAAGGAGATACCCGACACAGTTCCATTCCATGCACACCTCATATTCAAGGGGAGTTAGTATTGTGGTCTCCTCGGATGTCTCCTTTGAATGCATAGAACAGAGGGTGGACAAGGAAGGAAAATTTGTTTTTTTGCTGTGTAAAATTAACGGACTAAAGTGCATAATTGCATCTATATACATACCCCCACCATTCTCACCAGTTCCACTTGGGTGTCTATCACAATTTATAGCTTTGCACCCGGATGTCCCGGTGTTAGCACTGGGTGATTATAATAACATTTTAGACAACTCCCAAGATAGAATGTCCGTGACACCTAGAATTACGAGACAGACAGTTGGCAGGACGGCTTTTGCTGCCCTGCTTACGGAAATAGGACTCCGGGATGTATGGAGAGAGAGACATGAAAAGGACAGATGTTACTCGTGTTACTCTGCATCACACGATGGTTTTTCCCGTATCGACCTGGGTTTAGGGAATGAGGCACTCTTGCAGCTAGTAGAGGACTCAGCGTATGAGCCACGCCTACTATCCAACCATTCCCCATTTTGGGTACGGTTAGACACCACTCGAATGCCGGGGCGACCATTATGGAAGGTGAACCCCTACTGGTTAACTTTGTTTCCGCAGGCAGATAGAACAAGAGAGGCACTACGGGAGTTCCTGCAATTTAATAGGGGATCTGCCAGTGCTGTGGTAGTATGGGATACACTCAAGGCATTCTTGAGGGGATGTCTCATTAAAGAAATTGCGGGAATTAAAACACGTTCCAGGGAATGGGAGAACAGGGTACAGGAAGAACTGAAAGAAAGGGAACAGGCCCTAATAAGAGATCCATCAAAACCTAATCAAGAATCCTGGAAGGAGGCACAATTGGTATATAACTCGGTTTGGTTATCAGCAGCAGAGAAGAGAAGATACTTTCAGCAACAAAGTTACTTTGAAGAAGGGGAAAACACTGGTCGTCTTTTAGCCCTTATAGCCAGAGAGCAACGAGATTCTACTAATATCCTGGCTGTGAGGGCTAAATCTGGGGAGAGGCAGACCCTTAGCTCAGATATTCTGAGCAGCTTTCAGCAGTTCTATAGGGATCTGTACTCCAGTAAAACTAGTTATACTCCATCTGATTTGGTACGGTTTTTACAAACCTGTCCGCTCCCGCAGTTATCGGAGGCAGACGGGGAATTGTTAAACCGCCCAATTACATTAGTGGAACTGAGAGAAGCACTGGAGGGGACAAAACACCACAAATCACCAGGCCCAGACGGGATTCCGGCAGAGGTATATTCCCATTATAGGGAGGACCTCCTACCATCATTATTGCAGGCCATAAGGGAGGCTGAGGAAGTGGGCTATCTACCAGATAGCATGCACAAGGCAATAATAACAGTAATTTTAAAGCCTGGGAAAGATAAACTCCTATTGGATTCATACCGCCCAATTTCGCTATTAAATGCGGATGTTAAATTGTTTGCCAGTGTTTTGGCTAAAAGGTTATCTCGAGTGATTGGCAAGCTGGTCCACTGTGATCAGTCTGGTTTTATACCTACCCGATCTACATCGGATAACATAAGGAGACTCTACATGAACCTGCAGATGCCAGTGGACAACCCGGGGGGTAGGGCCATTCTGTCACTGGACGCCTCAAAAGCGTTTGATAGTGTGGAGTGGCCCTACCTCATGGAAACACTTAAAAGATTTGGTTTGGGAAGTAAGTTTGTATCTTGGGTAGAGATACTTTATTTCAAACCCAGAGCCAGAATACGCATCAATAATAATCTTTCGCCTCCATTTGAATTGCATAGGGGGACTAGACAGGGTTGCCCACTGTCTCCATTGCCTTGGCAATAGAGCCTTTAGCCATAATGATCCGGAATTCAACGGAGGTGGTGGGGTTCCGTAGACATCAGAGAGAAGAAAAAATATCTTTGTACGCAGATGATGCACTTATATATCTGGGCGATATGACTTCATCTCTGCGGGCAGTAATGGAGATAGTGGGAGAATACGGCAGTTTCTCAGGCTTTGATATTAACTGGTCAAAATCAACTCTAATGCCCATAGACCAGCCGAGGGACCGACTACCTGTGGGAGCGGAACAAATAGCAATAGTTAATAGCTTTAAGTATCTGGGAGTAATGGTTTTCCCGAATCCGGCCGAGTATCTTCGGTTGAATTTGGAGCCATTGCTCTCTAGACAGAAAGAAAAAAGCAACAGCTGGTGCAGGCTCCCCCTATCAGTTATAGGACGAGCTAACTTAATAAAAATGGTGTGGGCACCACAGCAATTATACGTCTTCCATAATTCACCGGTATGGATACCAAAAAAGTGGTTTAAGCGAGTTGATACACTAATGAGGGAACTGATATTGAAAAAAAAGGCACCCAGAATTAGCTTGGAAACATTGCAATATGAAAAGGATAGAGGAGGACTGGCAATACCCAACTCTAAGCTGTATTTTTTGGCATCACAGCTACAACAAATGGCAGGGTGGGGTCGAAAGGGGAATGAGGACCCTACATATAAACTGGTGACCATATTGGAACCCACGCTAGAAGCGGCCTCACATTTGGAAATGGACTTGCCAAGTATGAAAGGGGTAGAACCTATAAATACGCTTTTTAAAAAGGTATGGGGAGAGGTTCGGAAAGCGCTAAAAATAACAGGCGTGCTCCCATTCACGCCGATTTGGCATAATAGAAGATACCCCGAGATCCAGGAACTACAAGGGTTTACACACTGGAAAGAAAAGGGGATTCAGTTCTTCCCACAATTATATGAGGGAGAGGTACTGAAGACATATGAACAACTATGCAGGGAATTCCATTTGAACCCGAGGGATTTCTTTCAATACCTACAACTTCGCCATGCGTTACAGGCACAACAAATAACACATTCTCAGACAGTACCAACAGTATCACTCTTGAGTGAGGTTTTTTGGGCAGATACAAGGAAAGGGTTAATATCAAAAATATATAGGGAGTTGCTGAGATCAGTTCAGGATCATACTCTGTTTAAGTGCCGAAATAAATGGGTAGAGGATATAGGAGAGATAGAAGAAAAACAATGGGAAATGGCGCTTGAGGCTATTCCGGTGGTGTCGCTTTCCGCAACCCAAAGACTGTCACAATTATTTATTCTCCATAGGGCTTATAGGACATCAGTACAGCTTTATAAATGGGGACGAGGAGACTCCCCACTGTGCCCTAAGTGTAGAGTACACAGAGGGGATTTCATCCATTTAATTTGGAGGTGTCCAAAGCTGTATAGATACTGGGAAGAGGTCTCCCAGCATATTTCGAGGTTGGCGCGGGTTCCCATCCCCCTAAACCCGACTGTATACTTGCTTGGAGCCATAAATGCAAAAATGTTCCCGGGAGGAAAGTACTTTATGTTAACTAGATTGATGTATCTGGCCAGAAAACTTATTGCAAAGTACTGGACGGCCCCAACGGTGCCTACAGTGAAGCAATGGATTGCCTACCTCAATTCTCTTCTCCCTAGAGAACGACTAGCTTATAGTTGTAGAAGTGATAGGGGTAAATTCGATAAGATATGGCAGTCATGGTTGGGGGATGTGGACCTGGCCCCGCATCAATTGATAGTAGAAAGGCTTCAGATGTAGAGACGGGGGGAAGTGTAGAGAGGAAGAGGGAGATAGAGACAGTCGAGGGAAAGGAAGACGAGAAGGAAGTGTGCAGGGACGGGGAGAAGGGAGAGAGAGACAGAAAGATGGCCTGTAAAATCAAGGATAATACAACTAGATAATCAAGAACATTGGATAGGGGGGAAGTTAGTGGCTATTGTGAATGTGGTGAATGGAACACTAAAGGTAATAGGAAAGTTTTGTTGTGATGGAGGGGGGGGGGTACAGGGAGGGGAGGGGAGGAACGGTGGAATAAAACAAAGAAAATGGAGTAATGAATTAGGAATAGAGATACAATTTTGTATGGAATGAGGGTAGAAACACAAGAATGAGCTTGTATAAACCACACATTTTATTCTATGTCTTTGTACTATTAAATAACACGAATGATTGAAAAAAAGAAGGAAAAAAAAAACCAGAGAATTTTGTTTCTCATGGTCTGAGTCCTTCAGGTGCCTTTTGGCAAACTCCAGGCGGGATGTCACGTGTCTTTTACTGAGTAGTGGCTTCTGTCTGACCACTCTACCATACAGGCCTGATTGGTGGAGTATTGCAGAGATGGTTGTTCTTCTGGAACTCTCCACAGACAAATGCTGGAGCTTTGTGAGTGACTATCGGTTCTTGGTCACCTCCCTATCTAAGGCCTTCTCCCCCGATCGCTCAGTTTGGCCGGGCGGCCCACTCTAAAAAGAGTCTTGGTGGTTCCACAGTTCTTCCATTTACGGGTGATGGAGGCCACTTTGCTCATTGGGACCTTCAACGCTGCAGAAATTTGTGTACCCTTCCCTAGATCTGTTGCTCGATACAATCCTGTCTCAGAGGTCTACAGACAATTCTCTGGACTTCATGGCTTGGTTTGTGCTCTGACCTGCACTTAACTGTGGGACCTTATAAAGACAGGTGTGTGCCTTTCCGAATCATGTTCAATCAACTGAATTTACCAAAGGTAGACTCCAAGTTGTAAAAACATCTTAAGGATGATCCGTGGAAACAGGATGCACCTGAGCTCAATTTTGAGTGTCATGTCAGAGTGTGAATACTTTCCAAAAAGGAGTAATTTAGGGGGTGTTGGAACTGTCCTGGCATTTATGCCACACATCACCCACTCTTCTAACTGCGTTAACCTTTTCACTGCCAAGTTTGTACGCCGTAGGGACCTACAGAAGTGCCTGCAGGTGGCCAAGTCCATACGGACCTAATTTCTCCCTCTCCTATAAGCTTATGGTCACTTCAATGACCATAAGCTTATATCAGAATTGTTCAGCAATTGTTCATTCTATAACTCTGATCAGTGAATTACAACCCGCTGATCAGAGTTATTAATCCTAAATGTGACCAACCCCCACCGCCGATTCCTTGTCTCCTGCCACTCCACCTCCCGCCGCGCTTTCTCATCTCAAACTGCCCCCCTCCCGCTCTCCTCTCCTATCCCCTTCACCCCCTTCTCCCTCCCCCAGCACTTATCCCCCTCCACTCGATCCAACCCCCCCTCTAAACCGGATCCCCGCAGCCACCATCATTGGCCGGCATCCCTCCTCTGCCACTCCCTCCGACTTTAGGTGTTGCATGGGGCTGGGGGGATCCAGATGTGTGTGTCCCCCAACTGTCCCCGTACCCCCGATCCATGGCCGCTGCGAGCGGCATCTCTCCTTCCCCTCCTGATCTCCGCGATCTGTTAGGCTGGGGGGTGCGGGGGGGGGGTGCGGTGCGGATGGGGTGAAGTTGGGACTTGGATGCATGTGTTTACTAAGCTCCCCCCTGTAGTACAGTGGATATAGGCAGCGATCGCTCCTATATCCAGTCACAGCTGTTTTTTTTTTTTTTTTTTTTTTTTTCTTTTTTTAAACTCAAACTTAGTAAGACTCCCCAGGTCTGCCCGCACTCACCCCTCCACGGTGACGGTCCCCGCACTCATCCCTCCACAGCTTCCTCATCTTCTCCTCCTGGCCAATCCTGTCTGTCCTGATTGACCAGGAGTAGAAGCCGGTAGACCACAGCAATAATTCGCTATTGTCCCAAGTAGGTGGGTTCGGGGTGCAATGCTCTGTGCCCCAAGCCCAACCTTTTTCAAGCCAATTAGATCCTCAGGCTCCATTAATGTGGCTTGAAAAAAAACTCAAACGTATGAGCCCGGTGCCCCTAATAGACCGGCTACTCCTGGTAAGACCCCTTTCACATAGAGCGGACTCTGTCAACCAGATTTTGCCTGCTCAGCAGGGGATCTGTCTGCTGATCCCAGCTGTGTCTGTGACCTGTCCGCTCCGCTGATGCAGAGTGGACACGGACACAGCTCGCTATTCTCTATGGGGTGGTCGGATGGAAACTTACCACCTGTCCCATTCCATCGGATACCATCTGATCCGATCTGCTAGATGGATGGGGAATGGGATCCCCATCCCTCTCTTTTTAGCAGACTGGACTTGATCGGATGCAGGCGTGTGTAAACGGACACATGTCCATTTACGTCAGCCTCTCCATAGAGAACATTGGGTGATCCGATTGGACCCGCCTAAAAAACGGACAGGCAGATCCGATCGATGTGCTTGTGTGAAAGGGGCCTAAGACCTTGTTCAGACAGGGCATACACAGAGTACCTTTACAGGGATGCACAGGTCTTCCGTGTGTCTCTGTGCAGGCCGTCCCATTGATATCATTTGGGATGTAGCACCTGCACAAACAGAGCCGTTTCTGCCAATTTTACATCCATTTAGGCCACATGCATGTCCCTGAGCTCACACTGTCTGCTTTCGGGGTCATGTACCCACATCCACTCGGATGTCAGATTGGTAACAGCAGCTATGCCTGTGCAGCCGTTTCATCCCAATTGACATAAATGGGACTGCCTGTACGGGAAAGCATGGAACACCTGTGCGTTCCTGTGCAGCTAAACATAGCCCTCAGTGGGCGTACACTTTTGCGCAAATATCATGGGGCCTTTAAAAAGAAAATGCTATTGATTTTTTTCTACTGGTCCTATGCTTTCAGAATAATATGGTTTGGGTTTTTTCCACAAATTCTGAAGAGTAAAATGAAAACCTTCAGATTTTTAGATAAATTTGTATATTTACATTTTTGCGTACGTTTGATTTTAACCATTTTGCAAAAAGGCACAATGTAAAAATTAAAAATATTTGTTATGTATAAACTCCATACAGGTAAAGCTTTTATGTTTAGTTGGACTTTAGCAGGAATTTTGTCAAATTAGCTGTGTTTATATTTGCTAATAATGGTTTTAGTGTATTTTTAGCAAAAATATTGTTTTGATTAACATTTGCGCAATTACCACGGGGGTCTTTCGCAAATTCTGAAAACTGTAAGGGAAAAATGAAAACCTTCAGATTTTTAGATAAATTTGTATATTTACATTTTTGCGTACGTTCCATTTTTAACCATTTTGCAAAAAGGCGCAATGTAAAAATTACAAATATTTGTTATGTATAAACTCCATACAGGTAAAGCTTTTATGTTTAGTTGAACTTTAGCAGGAATTTTGTCAAATTAGCTGTGTTTATATTTGCTAATAATGGTTTTAGTGTATTTTTAGCAAAAATATTGTTTTGATTAACATTTGCGCAATTACCGTGGGGCTCTTTCGCAAATTCTGAAAACTGTAAGGGGAAATGAAAACCTTCAGATTTTTAGAGAAATTTGGATATTTACATTTTTGCGTACGTTCAATTTTCACCATTTCGCAAAAAGGCGCAATTTAAAAGTTACAAATATTTGCTATTTACTCAATACAGGTTAAGCTTTTATATTTAGTAGGGATTTCATAAAAGATACTGTTTTATCTGCCAATAATGGTTTTAGTGTTTTTTTTTCAAATATGTTGATTTGATAAACATTTGTGCAAATACCGCGGGGTCTAAAAAATCAGTTATTTTTCTTCTTTTTATTCTACTGATCATATGCTTTCAGAAAATATATGATTTGGGGAGTCTTTTACAAACTCTGAAAGCTATAAGTGAAAAATAAAGCAAAGGAAAAATTTCAAAAATGGTGTGGCCACCTGAGGGTACAAAATGGAGCACAGGGCCTGGCAGCGAAAGGGTTAAGACCAAGCCTTTTCTGACACTTTTTTTTTTGTTTACATTAAAAAAATCTTCTTTTTTTGGCTAGAAGATCATTTTGAACCCCCAAACGTTCTATATATATTTTTAAAGTAGAGGCCCTAGAGAATAAAAGGATTGGTGTTGTAATTTATGTCACATGGTATTTGCGCAGTGGTTTTTGCAAATGCAATTTTTTTGGAAAAAACTTTTTTAATTTTTAATGTGTGGCGGAGGTGGTTGGAGAGGAAGAGTAGAGGAGCGGTAGAGGTGGGGGGGGGGGGTTCTGACAGTAGCCAATGAGAGTGCAGTCTTGGGCGGTGACATGTGCAGAGGCAGAGTTGCCTGGAGTCACTGGAGGATTCCGGAGACACACCTGACTCCTCTGGTATAGGGATGTGACATGGAGAATATCTCCCCCATATCACATATGGCAATCTATTCTCAGGTCCGTGCCGAGCGATCTCTGATACTTTGTATAATGCGGGTGAATGGGGCGGAGTCAGGTGTGACGGGGCGGGGGCGGACAAGTCGTAGGTGGCTCATGTGACGCAGTGGACCGAGTGGAGACCGGGAGGGAGTCGGTGAGTGAGAGGCGGCCGGTGAGCCCAGTGTACGGGGATATAAATACACCCATCTATAATGTGTATACACACCTGTACATTGTATACACATCTGTACATTGTAAAAGTATGAAAATGTGGGGCTCACAAATTAAAATATACATGCAAAAATATATATAAATGAGTGTAGATGTGAATTGAAATAAACAAAGCAAAATCCAAATGAAGTGAAGTCCAAATGAAATAATCGAAAGTATTCTAAGTGTTTCAATCCACGATGGGAAAAGAAACTTTTCAGGTGCAGAAAACGACAAACGCTCCAGAACTTTTCAGGTGCAAATCAACACCCCCATATGTGTTCCCACCCACTAAATGACGATGACCATCAGCTTTACAGTCTGGGGGTCGCTTCAGGCTTAAATGATGGTATCCAGAGAAGTTCAGGGATGGTGATGTACACATCAGATCAAAAGGATTCTTATTAGAATTTCTCAGCAGAATTGCCAGACACCAAAAAAGATTTAAAAAATGGAACTAATAGTGAAAGTACCGTTTTAAAAGGATTTATGCCACATACAAATGGGTAAAAGTATATAATTAAAACAGGCATGTAAAATGGGATTGTAGATGTGTCAAAATGCCATTCACGGCGTGCGTTCCACAGACCAGGACGTGTGTTACCACGAAGCAGGAAATTATGTCAGTGCCGCCGGAAATGCGTCAACGCGTTCCACCCTCCCACAGGGCGTCATCAAAGACAGGGCGCACTTCTTTCTTTATTTATCGTGATTTAATCACTATATTTTGATTTGTCACATCTGACTAAAAAATTATTAATTTTTTATTTTTTGGTTTGTATTTTTTTTCAAGCCTGATCCTTTTTTTTTTTTTTTTTTTTTTTGACCAGAATATTTTTGGGTGTGTTTTGTGTGTCAAGTTACCACAACACCATTATTATTGAGTATTATTTAATCTCAAGGAGGTTGCTTGGTGTTGGTGTCTCTTGTTAATTTGACATTGTATTTTTGAAATGTACCTGTCTCCTCACAAACTGTCCTTTTTGAAGAAAACACACATAGGCAAGTATAATTGAAACAAAAATTCATTTATTAAGGGCTCATAACCAAACAAAGAAGGAGGCAACGCTGGATAAACAGCAGAAATTGGCGAAGCCTTTGGCCCCCGGGGCACACATCAATTATTTAAATTGGTGGCCTGAGGAGTCCATATATAAGGGAGTTCAGTCTGGTCCAGAAGTCCATGAGATCAGGAACAGCAGCAGATGACATGTATGTTCCCAGGCTGTGGTCACACAAGAGCCTGCATCTTTTGCCAGACCAGACTGAACCCAGGCCATCACTCTCTGGTCTTCCTTACACGCTTCCTTCCTGGCTGTGTCTCTGGTGTTTGGAGGTGTGGCAGGAGGAGGAGGACCTGGAGGAGGAGGAGGACCATGGGTGAGCTGACAAATGTGGCTTTCGCATATGAGTTGGCCCCTCAACCCCTTCTGTAGAGCTTCTAAAATGACACACTCACATAAGAGGCGTTGGCCCTACTCCATTTGCAGCATTTTGCAGGCTGTTATGGCAGCAAAATCCTCTTCCACACTGTGGGGTGTTCTGAGGGCCTCAGTAGCCTTCCAAAATAGGCCAATTGCAGCCTCCTCCAGGTTACTCCTCTTCCTGCCACTTTTTCTTTGAAGGCGGAGGGGAGGGACCTGGGTATCGGGCAGGCTACTTGGCCCGGCCACCTCCTGGCTGAGACTTCCCTGTGTATGAAAAAGGGACATCGTTTTAGTTTTTGGTTCATCAATCATAATCATAAATTAGTACTTCTTACTAATGTAGATTTAACATCATTAATTTGACAACCCAAAATATTTAGAAGAATGCTATACCTGACTCAAGCTGGGCTCCTCCACATGTTGCTCTCTGGAAGGCCCAGGTCAGTCTGTCGTAGTACCACAGCCTGGGGACATAAATGTCATCTGCTGCTGCTGATCTCTGGGAATCCTGAACCTTCTTGTGCTCCCTTAGATAAGTACTCCTCATGGCACCAAATAGGTGATGTCTGCCGTGGGGCTTCACAAATTGCAGCAATTCGTCCAGCGCTGCCTTCCTCTTTGTTTGGTTCTTATAATCGGGGTGGTTTACCTGCCATAGACAAGGCAGCTCCCTGAACATATCTATGGATATGCTCATAATCTCCTGATCCTTCAAGATATCCATTTTCTCTGCAAGACACAACACAAGACAAACCCTAAAGTCAGGCTAAAGTCTCCTAATCTTGTCCCAATAGAGGCCTCAATCTAGAAGCAGTATAGGCCCAATGTTAAATCTTACCTTCGTTATCACGATCGGTGCCTCCGATACTCCTTTCTCCGCTGACACAAATCGTACGTACTACGCACGCGTGTTACGCTTTATATAAACTGCGCATACGTGAAACTCTGCCTGCCCCTGACGTTCTTTTTAGTCTATTCCCTGCCCCTTCACGTTCGGCGCAGTGGGGGAAGAGCACATGGCGGAAACACAGCAGGTGCGTGCTAATTACAGCAACGAGGAGGAGGAAAGCCCGGAGCCAGAAACATCCCGAACCCAGAGGAGACGATTTAAGGCCTCAAATGGGGAGATGGTCGACATCCTGAAGAGGATCGACTATGATGGGAAGTATGGACCCCCAATGTCAGAAAGGCCAAGATCATGGCGAAAGTAGTCAAGAGTCTGCAGAAGAATTTTGGGGTACGACGATCGAAAGATCAACTCAGGAAGCGGTGGTTGGACCTCAAATTAAGGGAGCACGAGCAGTACAGAAGGATCAGGAGAGTGCTGCAAAAAAGTAAGTAGTTGTCCAGTGTTCCTATTCTTTATTCTTATTACGTTTGTGCTGCTCCATGTGCTTTTCTTAACTGTTGTACAGTTTAAAATGGCAACTTTCATGTTCATGTGCACATTATTCGTTCGTATGAAACATTGTTAGTTCAGCATAGAAAACACCATGTTTTGGACATATGCATTTGAATACATTTTTGCTAGCCTACTTCTCTTCAAATAATTTTGGTGTCTAGATGGGTTGTTAACTAGAATGAAATGCAAACTAGATTCTGTGTAAGGAGAGGACACTCAGCAGCTGTTTACACATCTGGACACTGGAGCACTAGTGTGGGACACCAGAACACCCTTGTTATTAGGGGGCCCCACACAGGTGCTCCAGTGTATACTATAGGGGTGACTCCATCTGTGAAGCTTGTACACAACAGGTAAGTATTCAAGCTTGACAAAGGAAAAAAAATATTTCTTCATCTTGCAACTCTGCCAAAAGAGACAATTGTACCCCACTTCCAAGCAATGTTTCATATTCCTATTTCTGCCATCAAATATCTGTGTGCTAAGTATACCTATTTTTTTTTTACATAGGGGAGAAAAGACTCGGAGGACACCACTCATTCGAGGAGACCACAGACCCCCCACCTCATGAGGAAGTGGAAATCCCCCAAAGGCAACAGGAGGAGGAGGGAGACGTGGTGGAAATTGTCACCACAACAGGTGAGTGTCTGCGACCACAGGCTCAGATAACATATGGGTGGCGGCATATTTATAATACATGGTGTGTTTTTTTTATATATATTTTTAGGTGATCGTAATGTTGTGGATGAAGGACATTTCACCAGTGAAAGTGCCCAGAACCTGATCGGGGAGATCATGGGGTGTAATAGGGACTTGGAAAACATCCAGAAAAACATCAATGATGTTAAAAACAAAATGAAGATGAGTTTAAAACCCCTCAAAATCCCTAATGTAGTTTGCATTTTTTCCACATAAAATTGTTGCACCTTTTTTTACATAGTGTCAGAAAGCCAAATTTTGAAGATGCACACAGTGTGTCAACATGTGCTATCTGCCATCATGGGAGATCAATGTATGCGTTTTGTGGGTGCAACTCCTTCCTCAATAATAAAGTAGCTGAGGGGAAGGGGTTGCACCCACAAAACACGTCCCTTGATCCCCCATGATGGCAGCTAGCACATGTTGACATTCGTGAATTTGTGTGCATCTTCAAAATTTGGCTTTTCCAGGGGTGACTTCACCCCATCTGAACGCAATATCAAACCCAGTTTAGAAATACTCATGTCTGATATTGCCTTCAATTTATAACAAAGTTGAACTTTGTAAGTTCCAGATTTGTGTATTTCTTGTTGGTTTTAAACATGCCTGTTTTACCTTAAATGGACATTTCTACTTTTATTAATGTGACCCCAAAAATTGTTATACAACAAACATGTTGGTTTCTTTTAAAAACCTTTAATAAATGCACATGTGATTGTGCTTGTATTAAAAAGATTGTTCATCAAGAATGTGTGGATTCTTCTTTCAATGTTCCCCAAATTTTTTGTTGGTAAAATTGTTGGTTTCTGTGACAATGGGGGTTATTTCCTAAGGGCAAATCCACTTTGCACTACAAGCGCAGTTTCAGTGCAGTCTCAAGTGCACTTGTAGTGCAAAGTGTCTTTGCCTTTAGTAAATAACACCCAGCAATGCTTTCTAATGTTACACAATCACGCCATTTTCAGGACTCCCCAAATTTATGTCATGATCAGCTAAAAGAAAGACGAGCAGTAAATGTCAGCAGATATTTTAGTTCAAATTTGTTTTTTATTTAAAAAATGTCTCAGACATTGTCTGGCATATTGATGGCTCCCCTACCCGCAAAGTATTCCATGTATCTTAGACGGACCTCGCGGGCACTCAGGGGGGCAAGCCAGGACGGCCAGCTTCAAGCGCCGTCAGGGTTGGTTCATTTGCTTGAATTCCAGATTCAGGCCCAACTGAGCCAGCATAGTTCACAGAATTTCTCCATAAAAAGTTGTGGCGAACACAGCACGCCAGGATGATGTTTGAGTTTATACTCCGCCATATGTATGGGTGTAAGAAATAGGCGGAACCAGCTGCCATTATTCCAAATGTGTTCTCTACCACTCTTCTGGCTCTGGCCAGCCGGTAATTAAAAACCCTCTAGTCCGGGGTGAGGGTCCTCATACGGAATGGCCGCATAAGTTGGTCCCCCAGCGCAAACGCCTAATCCGCAACGAAGACGAATGGGAGTCCTTTCACATTGTCTTCTGGAGGTGGCAAGTCCAAGCTGCCATTCTGGAGACGCCTGTAGAACTCCGTCTGGGCGATGACTCCACCATCTGACATCCGGCCATTCTTCCCTACGTCCACATACAGGAACTTGTAAGTAGCCGACACCACCGCCAACATCACAATACTATTGAACCCCCTGTAGTTGTAATAGTATGACCCCGAGTTGGGTGGTGGGATGATGTGGACGTGTTTCCCATCAATTGCCCCTCCGCAGTTATGAAAGTCCCACCGCTGGGCAAAGTGGGAGGCCACAGTCTGCCATTCCTGTGGGTTGGAAGGAAACTGTGGAGTCAAACAAGAAAATAAAATTAATCATTTTTCACATAGCAGATTAGACACACATTCTTGGCCAACATCAATATTACATTTATTTTAAGGAGTACTTAAAGACAAAGGTATAAGGTCCACCGATCAGATTCCTCCCCCCCCCCCCCCTCTCATGGGCCATTTTATAAATTTTAGGGGGGGGGGGGGGATGTTTTGGACAGGTAACCCTCTCCACTTCATTGAGAGATGAATGCCTAAATAATGTGTATTACTTTGGCCAGCCCCTCCTTACTTACACTATTGGCAGCCCACTGGACAGGTAAGAAGTGTCATAATACAAAGAGATAAATACACACTGTACACATTTTAGCACATTTTTACATTCTGCTATTACCTATCAGGATAATAATAGGATACAAAAACTTCAAACAGTACCATTTAAAAGTATTCAGGCAGGCCCTTGCACTACATGCTTTGGGGAATTCATCCATAAATCTGACCACGAAAGAGGTGGGTATAGTGTGTATGGGTTTGGCAAAGTCAGCAGATAGAGGATTTTTTATCAGCTGAGTTAGCAGTTGGGGGAGGGAGGGTTCCAAATGATTTTGTGACCCCCCCAAAAAAACCTCTGGCACTCTGCCAGAATTTAAAGCACACATCACAATTTTAAACATTTTAGGTGGTATATGGGGTAAAGCACTACTATGGAGCTGACAAAAATACATTAAGTGACTACACTAGGTGAATATAGGCCTAGGAGAGCATGTTGGGGAGGTAAGTGAAGGCAAATATGTATGAAGGATAAAAATTACATAAAAATCCAGCATGCATGAGGACAAAGGGGACATTCACAGCATATTACAATCTACAATCATGGTAATTAGGGGATGAGGAAAGAAATACAATATATTATCAAACATTAAATACAATAAAATGTGATGTTAAAGGATAAAAATCTTACCTTTAATATACTCCTTCTGCAGGGCCTGGATGATGGCAGAACAGGTCTCCGGGATAATGATCCCCAGAGCCTGGGGGGAGATGCCTGTCAAGGACTTAAGGTCCTGCAGGCTTCTCCCCGTCGCAAGTACTGCAGGGTGGCGACTAACCTCTGCTCCGGAGTGATGGCTTGCCTCATGCAGGTATCCTGCCTGCTGATATAGGGGGTCAGCAAAGCCAACAAACTGTGAAATACGGGTTCCTTTATCCTGAGAAAGTTCCTGAAATCGTCAGGATTATTCTCACGGAGCAAAGGCATGTGACAGAACTGGTCACCCTGAAACAACCAATTCTTGGTCCATGAACTCCTCCCCACCCTGTTCATGGACTGGACTTGTGTCAAGGTAAGGACCCCAACACCAAGCCCCCGCACAGCACGAACTCTACGAGGAGTACGTATACGCAACATGGCCAGAAAACGGTCACCTGCTCAGAACGAAGTAACAGAACGCACTGAAGAACAGCAAGGCCTGTGAAGAGCGACCTGAAAATCAGTAATGAACAAACACGAACACAATGACAAGTCAATTGTACTCGCTGCACGCACTGAAGACCAGATACAAACCCACAAGCACAAACTGAACAGCAGAAAACAATCTGAAAGCCACGAGTCTGAAAAAGCGCGAATCGTCTCTCAGCAAACTTTTACTAACCCGAGATTAGCAAAAGGAGCCCAAAGGGTGCCGCGCTTGGTTCTGAACTGTCCTTTTATAGTCTCGTCGTACGTAGTGTACGTGACCACGTTCTTGGCGATCGGGAATTCCGACAACTTTGTGCGACCGTGTGTATGCAAAACAAGTTTGAGCCAACATCTGTCGGAAAAAATCCATGGATTTTGTTGTCGGAATGTCCAATCAATGTCCGATCATGTGTAGGGGGCATTAGAATACTTTTCATTTAATTCATTTGGACTTCACTTGATTTGGATTTTGCTTTGTTTATTTCAGTTCACATCTACACTCATTTATATATATTTTTGCATGTATATTTTAATTTGTGAGCGCCACATTTTCATATTTTTACATTTTTCTAGTGATTAGCACTTTGTGTGTGGCAGCTGCTTTTGTTTTCTGTTTCACTGTCTTTTCACCACTAGCGGGAGTTTATATTTTAGGATATATTGTTTACACCTGTACATTGTATACATTGGTGGCAGGCCGCTCATTAGGAGGCAGGGCGCCGGACGCATGGATTTCAATGTCTTTTTTTTTTTTTTATAAGCACATGATTAAAGCTGTAGGATGGAGTAGCGGGGGGGGGTTGTTTTTGGCCCCCCCCCCCCCAAAAAATGGAGCACCAGCCGCCACTGGTAGTGATGATGGGGTGGACACGTCCTCTCCCACTGCTTTTACATGAAAGCTGACCACTAGCTGAAAAAAACGATACCAAGATGATGCCTGCACAGGCATCATCCTGGTATAACAACTCGGTGTCCAGTGATATACGTTGCTGGTCCTTGTTGGGCATATATGTAATTTTTTTTTTCATGCAGCCTGTGGGCTGAACAAAATAGACGCATAGAAAGAACAGTCAATTAAAGGAATTTAAAGATTTTTTGGGGAGGTATCAATTGGTAGCTATTTGGAGGGCTCAACATCAAACCGAAAAAAAATATTCATACTATTCAAATATACATGATACATATCATAGAATAGACTACTTTTTCATTAAATGACCCGGTATGATGACTCCTTCAACTGATATAGGTGGATTCTTATGGTCAGATCATGCCCCGATATACTTGGAGCTTAGGATATGTGAATATAAAAAAGCGAGGGGGACATGGAGGTTAAATGATAATTTAATTAAAGATAAAGTATGTGAAGGCGATATCCATGAAGCAATAAAAGAATTCTTAATAATACACAAAAAAGATGAAACAACAATTTCCTTGCAATGGGAAACATTGAAATGCGTGCTATGGGGACTACTCATCAAGCACGGCTCAAGATTAAAAAAAAAGAGCAAAAGAATTGATGATAGAAATTGAGAACTTGTAAAAAAACATAAGCAGAGTATTAACTCATGTGACGTAATAACTTTAAAAAATAAAAGAATGGAATTACAGGCCGTGCTTGATGAGGAATCCCTTCGAGTTAGGGATAAAAACAGAACACAATGGTATCAATATGGAAATAAAACTGGGTAAATACTCGCTAAAACACTAAAAGACCAACAGCCCATGACCTCCATAATAAAAATCCTAAAAACAAATGGGGACCTAACGTATGATCCAATAGAAATATCTAAAACATTTCACACATTCTACTCTGTATTGTATAACATTAATACACAACAAGGAAATAAAGAAAAGGAAAATAATGGGGAAGAGATTAGAAAATATATAGAGGAAACGGCTTTACCTAGATTTCCTGAGGAACCAATTCAGGATCTGGAAAAAGAGAAATATCATCAGAAGAGATTCAACAAGTTATCTCTGAGCTGGTCCCAGGAAAAAGCCTGGGTCTGGACGGTTACACTTCCAGATTCTATAAAGCATTCCAAGATTTAATTATACCTATTCTTAAAAAAACATTTAACTCTATATCTAACACCAAAATCTTCGTCCTACAACGTACCGAAGCTCATATAATATTAATACCAGAGAAAGATCATACATCATGTATTAACTATAGACCAATCTCCCTGACCAACTTGGATATAAGAATATATTCAAAAATTATCGCAAAAAGATTAACACCTATTTTACCCAGATATATTAAGTTAGACCAAACGGGGCTCACGAAAGGTAGAGAAACTAGAGATAATATTATAAAAACCTGCACATTGGTGGAATATGCTCAGAGAGCCGCCATCCCCTCATGTCTTCTGGGCGTTGATGCGGAGAAAGCTTTTGATAGAGTGCAATAGCAGTTCTTAGAGGAAACATTGGTTCAGATAGGAATGGGTCCAAGAATGCTTAGTAGGATCGTTGCATTGTACTCCAATTCAAGAGCTAAGGTAAGAACAAACAGAATATAAAAATATCAAATGGAACTCGACAGGGATGTCCCCTGTCTCCTTTGTTATATGTACTGGTAATGGAACATCTAATTACGGCAATAAGAAAAAATAAAGATATTAATGGGATAAAGGTCAAGGATATAGAATATAAGACAGCTGTATGTGCAGATGACTTGTTATTATATGTTACTAATCCTATTATAACATTTCCAAACTTAATAAAAGAATTTAAAAGATTTGGGGAAGTGAGTAATTTTAAAGTTAATTACAATAAATCAGAGGTATTGAACATATCATTATTAAATAATACATATACACTTTTGCAAAAAGATTTTCCATTTAAATGGAAACAAGGAGCAATTAAATATTTAGGAATATTTATCCCGAAGGACTTGAATCAATTGCAGGAGTTGAATTACAGTGCGGCGATCCGAAAAGTAATTAAACTATTGCAAAAATATGATAAAATAACATATTCATGGTTGGGAAGAATTAATATAATAAAAATGGGCATATTGCCAAAGATATTGTATATTTTTCAGACAGTTCCCCTAGTCCCTCCTAAGAAATTAATGCTGGAATTAAAAAAAGCCCTAATGAGTTTTATATGGGCTCATAAAACCCCTTGAATAAAGAGAAATTTTAATTAGAACTAAAGAAAATGGAGGTCTAGCATTGTAAATACTTACAAGCAGCATCATTAACTAGCATTATTGATTGGTATCATAATAAGGAATCTAAACAATGGGTAAATCTAGAAGAGGAATTAATAGGACCACAAGATTTCTGCCATGGATAAAACCCCACTTAAGACCGGGAAAAATGAATTAACTATCTTTGTAAATGCTACATTAAAAATATGGGATACTGTAATAACCAAGGGTAAGCTTTCCACTATGATCGAACCTATGACACCTTTGTTCTCCAACCCCGAATTTCCTCCAGCTTTAGAAACCACAAATTATTTAAAATGGAATATATTGGAGAATGCCAGGGTGGAACAGATTCTAGTGGATGGTAAGCTACCAAAATTGCAGGACATGGGATCTGAATATAAAAGTAAATGGTTACAATATCGATTAAAAACATTTGTTGAGTCAAATATACCGCTGATAAATAGACCAAAAACAAAATTCGAAAAAAAAAAAAAAGAGAATCTAATAGATTCCTCCATTCACATCAATCGATGTGAATGAAGAAATCTCAGACAAAAAAAAGTGAAAAATACACTATGCCGAAGATTAGGGGCGATCTGCCCACTGGACCACCCCAAGACCCTCATGCTTGGGCGTATACATTTTTTTTTAACTGCAGATCAGAAATCTCCTCCCACAGTGCTGCTCGTACAGCACACCCTGCTGCTGTCAGAATAAACAGATCAGTGCTGCAGCTGAGTAGCATCCCTGCAAAGCAAATAACGATTAACAACAAAACAAAGTACCAAACAATAACTCAATAAAACAATTATTTTGTAATTATTATTTTTTTTAACCAGAGACCAGATCAGAGATGATCGTTTCTCGTGTTCACTGATAAGAATGGTAAACCCGAGAAACACTGGCGGGAGGCAAAAAGCCAGTTTCCAGCTAAAAAAAAAATAAAGCACTTGCAAAACGCAACATGTATATATACATATTGTGGTCGGAAAGCGGGATAACGGCAAATAATGCCAAGCTGCAGTTCCTAAAGCGAGCAAGAAACCTTTGTGTTAAAAGATGCATTGACATCAGAGACGTAGTACAGCCTCTGCATACGAAATGGCTTCTTTATAGTTAGTTTATAACGTTGAAATATACACAGGTCCATCCAGTTCAACCTTAGTGTTTGTGTGTTGTGTTTTTATATTCTCTAACAATTCCCAGAGCCCTATATATTCTGCTTCCCGAGAAAGAATTCTACGTTTTTTAAAGTGATTGTAAGGGTTTTTTTTAAATAACAAACATATCATACTTAGCACGATTTTGCCACGTTTTGCAGTTTTCGTCAGCCGTCGGTCAAAGCAGTTCAAAATGGTTCAAGTGTACATGAAGCCATTCTGAAAAAGCTGCGCTGACCTTTAATGTGGCCCTATGCTCTGCTGTGGGTGCTATCCAAGACACCTGCTGTTGTACTGTGTTTGTCAACAGCAGAGCACTTTACAGGTCCAGTGCCACAGTACTCTCACTGGTGGAACCCTGTCCATGAAGACTCCTTAGAAAGTATTTCTACTGGAATGGGTGAAGACAGTCTGGATGGGGCATGTTCCTCTGCATCCTGCCTGGAACTCTTTAGCTTGTCTGCACTGTGGGGACCACATGGCATCTTCCAGACCACCGCTGCGGTAAGTTAAAGGCATTACCCTTTTAAGGGAGCATGGTGTTTGTTTTGTACCACTGCTCCAGAGCTCCAGTTCGGAGCACTGGTCACAACACTTACGGTTGGTGGCAGGAACAGCGTCCTGCACCATTTTTGGGCGTCTACCTTTTTCAGTCTGCATGGGCCATTTTGAAATTGGTGCCCAGCATATGCTCTGTTAAACCTGCATGAGTCTCCCTTGTGTTGCCGCACTGCCTATGCATGCGCCATTACCTACGTGTGCCTGTGTACCTTCTTAGCCATTGCACCTTCTCCTAAGCTGCACCACAGCCATGATCTTTTCAGAATGATTATCCACAGGCTCTTGGCTGCCTTACTGTAATGAGCTCACAGATGGCCAGATATCATCCTCCCCTTCTGCTGCTATTCGTCTGTAACTACCCCTTTTGGGGCCTTCACATTTGTACTATGGCAGATCATAGGCACAGAGGGAGTAGTCCTGTGGACCCTTTCGGCTCCCAATCGACTATTAACTCTGAGTAGGCTTTCAGCGTTGCTGCCCAAAGGTTTGGCACCAACTAGGGTTTCCATGCTCCTTGGCATTCCTTGCACACATTTGCCTCAGCAAAAAAAAAAAGGCTAGGCCTCAGATACAAAAATTAATATATATTTTTTTTAAATCTGAGGCTAGAAAGAGTTTCTTTTGCAACTCCCAGTTCTCGTGGCCCAAGTTCAAGCCTGGGAACCCAGTTCCACCAAAAGTATCGGGACTCCCAAAGCTGTGAACAGTTCTCCTTATGGATGTCTGTTAACATTTACAACCATCTGCCCTAAAAGAGTCTTGGACGCTTGAGTGAACAATCTAGTGTCAAGTGGATACAAGCTAGAATTTCAAGCTTTCCCTCTGCCCCACTTCATGTGTTTGAGCCTGCCAACATCTCTGCAAAAACTAGCAGACCCCCATGCTGCTTTGACACAACTCTTCTCTTTCAAGGGGGGGGTGTCTTTGCTGGTTTTATGGAACAGAAATAGTTTTGGTGCTTCAATTCATCATCCTCAAAGAAAAATGGGGCATATACCCAATTTTGAACTTTAAAACTGTGTCTTCATTCAAGCACAAAAATTCTGCATGGTAGCTAAGTCAATCATTGCCTCCTTCCATGCCATTCATTTCTGGCCTGGCCTTTGTGGATATCACGAAAGCCTACTTGCATATCCCCAGCCAGCTCATCATTGCTACTTGCACTTTGCAGTGGGCATATAACACTACCAACTGTTACATTTTTGCAATACTTCTCTTCTGTCTGTCCATGGCACATTGGGCCTTCACTAAGGTACTAGGTCCTGTGCTTGCTCTGCTTCATACACTGGGTATTAGAGCCAACATAGCTTGGAGCATCTTGGTCTCCTACTAGATACAGCTCTAGATGCAGGGTTTCTTTTCTGCCAGAGTAACTCCTGACTTTTTGCCCCCTAGTTTGGACTCTGCAATCCAAGGGCCAGCCAACTCTCAGCTTTTGTGTAGGCTTGATAGTTGCCACTTTCAAGGCAGCTTATATTCCAAGTTCCACATCATAACATTGTAATGCAACATTCTAGCCACGTGGGACAAGAAGACATAGACACTGGACAGTTGTATGCACATGACGCCCAGGACCAGGTTGACCTGGTGGTTACAAATCCAGCCTTGGAGTTGAGGAAATCCTTCTATTTGCTCTATAAGCCTGACAGGCTGGGGAGGAGTCCTGGGCACCCATTCGGAACTCAAAGCAATTAATTTTTTCCTTCACTGCTGGACCTCTCCCTGTGGGTTCATGCAACCTGGATTCAGGTGGATTGTGAGGTCATGTTACCTGAATTACCATGATGGCTTATGGCAACCATTGGTGAGGAACCAAAAGTCTCACTGCTCAAAGAAATCCTGGCTTTGACGGACCTTCATGTTTAAAACCTGTTCACTGTGCACACTCCAGGTATGGAAAATTGATAGACATTATAAGCCATCATCTGGTGTCTGAAAAGTGGTCTCCTCACCCGGAGGTATTTCACCATGGTAACTTGTGTGATAATGTACTGCGACAGTCTAAAACGGGCCTTTGACAAAGAAGGTATTGGAAAAAATGTGTAGTTACTGATATGACGGTTTTCATATACTCTGTGCATAAACTCTTTACATATTGACTGCTGTCTAGTTTAGCGTAATATATTGTTTTTGTTTTTTGGAATTTATGGTCAAGCCTTTCACCTGATTCTGATTCTACAGCTAGTCAGATTTTACTGAGTTCAGTAGCCATGATTCCAGAATTTACCTTCCACTCCTAATAGTGAAATGCGGCCTCTTATGGCTTCTCTGTTTAGGTATATTGGTGATATTTGTATAGGAGAATATAATGCGAGAGAGCCAGCAGGCACACTTTGACTGCACTACTTGTGTTCCCTGAACTGCTACTGTAGTGCCCCCCCCACACACACCTTTTTGATATTTTTTTATTTTTATTTTTTTCTTGCCTATCACTTTCAAACGATAAATTTTCTGTGATCACTGCATGTTAAAAAAAAAAGTATCATGATTATTGTCTACTTATATATTACCGTATATACTCGAGTATAAGTCGAGTTTTTCAGCACATTTTTTTGTGCTGAAAGTGCCCCCTCGACTTATACTCGAGTCAAGCACTTTTCTGCAGCAAAAAATTTCATTTTCCGAACCGAATTTGGGGCCCCATATCTCAGGGCCACTTTGTGCTAGGAGCCCCAAATTTGGTGTGCAAACCCAGTGGAACTGGTACCACAACATATCCAAAGGGGTTCCTAGCACTAAGTGGCCCCGAGATACGGGGCCCCAAAATCGGTTCGGAAAATGTAATTCTCTGCTGCAGAAAAGTGCTTGACATTTTCTGAACCGTTTTTTGGGGCCCTGTATCTCAGGGACACTTGGTGCTAGAAACCCCAGCTTTGAAATTTTATGGTGCTAGTTCCGCTGAGTTTGCACACCAAATTTGGGGTTCCTAGCACTAAGTGGCCCCGAGATACGGGGCCCCAAAGTCAGTCAACTGTGTCCATCTGCAGCAATGTCATTTCAGGACCATTTGAGTTCAGAGACCCCAAATTTTGGCTGCAGCTAGGGGGCATCTAGGAACCCTTAACTACCGAGTTTGGAGTTCGGGGGACCTATGGCTACAAATGGGCACAGTGAGGCATGCAAATGGGCACAGTGAGGCTGCAAATGGGCGTTGTTGACCCTCTTTTCCACTTACAGTAGCTGTGCATTTCTCACCCTCGTCTTATACTCAGGTCACTAAGTTTTTCCCATTTTTTTGTGGTAAATTAGGGCCTCGACTTATGCTCATAACGACTTATACTCGAGTATATACGGTATGTATTGAGGAAGCTTGAAGGATGCTGAAAATGACTTTGCCCAATTGCCATGCAAAATAATTGGTTTACTTCCTAATGGGTTACTAACTTGGAACAATTATGCAACACAGGGAAGAAACAGGCATGCCTGTTCTTTGTCAATAATTTGGTTAGTGTGGACAACATTGCATGGCAGTCTCCGTTATTTTGTTAAGAATAGATTTCCATTAAGATGCAGAACATCCAATATGTTGGGCTTTTGTTAGGTAAGTGAATGCAGCAGGAAAAAGTTTCATAAATCCTCTATCCAAATTGTCACTCGTTATATATCTTTTGGTGTATATTAATGTATCTGTTTGAAGTGATATTTTTTCAAAAACTTTATACAATTTTGTTTTTGCTGTCAGTTAACACACACCAGTAGCATATAAAAAGTCCCTTTTTATCTAAACGTGTTTTTGTTGCTTTTATAGTCCTTGCCTAAACCACTGGACATGAAGATGAAGTTTGTCTGTGGACAATGTTTGCGGAATGGGAGAGAGATTGAGGCAGATCGTGATGGAAAATACTGTACAGCCAAAGCAAGACATAGGTAAGCAGCCTCTTTACAACTGTGTTAACATATAATGCACAGAGTGCTGCGGTAGAAATTTCAAAGGATTTACTCTGTAATGTTAAATAAAAAAAAAAATGAATGGTTTAATACTAATTTAAGCTCTACATAGTGTGGTGTTGAAATACAGTAAATATCATGAGACATGTTGTTCTAAAGCAGCCCATTCATATTTTTTTATGATTACCTAATTCCCTCTTCCATAAACTCAATGTGGATATGGGAATCCTTCTCTGAATTATTGTACTCTGACAGTTGAGAGACTTCCCCGCCGGTGGCAGGGATCGTTCGGGTAAAACCTGACAAGGTGGTTGCACCAAGGTTTGTCAGCATATCAACTTCTGTACAACCATCCTACCCATACATTGATCAAAATCCAGCCTGCCCTGCTGAACCCGCCGCATGTCTATATATGGCCAGCTTAAATGCAGTCTTATTCATGTAAATCATCTGCAGAGAAGACTTCCACGCCAGTAGCTTTGGAGTGTAAAAGTGGGACATTACTCTTACTAGTAAATTCATTCCTATGACTTTTCCCGGCCTGACCAAGGGATTACTCCTCCTATGGACAGAAAGCAGAAAAACATTTTCAAAAGATGGTTTACAGATTTTGCCTGATTGATCTATCTGGGCCTGCCATGATGCGTCATGGAAATTAGCGGTAAGAGTAATATAGTACTTTCACCTCTTTTTCATGGCAGCCTAAGAACTTTTTATCTTGAAATTGGCCTTTAAAAAAAGAACAATCTAAAAGGGGAGATTTTCTGGCTTATAGTACACACTGTAGAACATGAGTTCTAGTTGCCTTGATATGTTTTTAAGTAGGATTGTGGGTTCAATGATCATGCAGTGTTTAATATTTCTTTGTACAATATCGCCTCAGAAGATTTGTATGCTGGTTCCTGCTTTTTCCTAATCTTACAGTACAGGACACAGGCTCCTTTGGCCATGTGTTATATGCTGCCACCTTTGGTGAGGACACTGGCAAAAAAGTTGTTAGGACAGCCTATATAACCCCCTCCCAGTCCCATTAATCTACAGTTTTTTGCTAGTGTATTTTCCTCCGAACGCAAAAAGGTGACCTCTTGTGATGACTTCTAAAATGAATACATCTACACCAAGTTTGCTGTATGGACCACTTATGTGTTTACAGTATACGTTGTGATCATATACCCCCTTAATCGCTTTCTATCAAGCGAGAATAAATTCAGTTTAGCTTATTTTTCCTCATAACACTTTATCAGTTTGGTTAGCCTTCTCTGCACTTTCTCTAGTTGCCCATTGTCCTCTTTATTAACCAGTGCCCAAAACTGAATTGTATATTCCAGATGATGTCTTACTAATGCTCTGTATAGAAAAGAAACAACAAAAAGTGTAGCGCTAAACCATATCATAAATAAGTAGGTATACAGTGAAGGGGATCACCAGTACAAAGACCCATTCATGGATAGGAAGTCCTGATATAAGTGTTATGACTAAAGATGACAATGTTTAGTCCTTAGGTAAACATATTATAAACAGGTGAATCCAGTGTCCCAAAACGGCAGATCAGCTCACTACCACCGAGAGAAAAAAAGGCTTACCAGATGTGGTGGACCCGACAGGGCATATGCCGAATTGGGTCAGATAAGGCTTGGGTGGTAAGAGGCTGTGGATATCTGTGGTATCGCAGATTACTGGATTCCTCCAACTGGTGCCCGGGTCCTGGAAGGTGTGAGGAGTCCCAAGAATGTAGATGGTTCTATGGATCCAAGGGGGGGGGATGAAGTGCTCCGTGGATGGATCCCTCAAACCAGCATTCATTGGGTTTAGGTGATGATGTTAATGTGGAAAAAAGAAAGGAAGGGCCACATAGTGTAAATCCGATTATAAGATTTTAATAATAACTGTAAGGAAATACACTCACGTATAAGTCCAAAGAATAATACAGCGCTGTGACAAAGTGGCGACAATGGGGTCCTGCCCGACGCGTTTCGTCCTAAAAAGACGTCATCATATATAATGCTCTGTATAGGACAAAATTCTCTCCCACTCCCTCTCTCTCTTCCCTCTCCCTCTCCTTTACCTCTTTAAATACAAGAAAGTATTTTGCTAACTTTAGGAACTGCAGCTTGGCATTGCATGCACCATAATAACCAGACCCTTCTTGATCATTGACTCTTCCAGTCATACACCTCCTAGAATGAATGATGCATGCATATTTTTAGCTCCCAAGTGCATAACTTTGCGCTTATTAATATTAAATTTAATGAATCACTTGCCCAATTAAGCCACTGCCTTAAGGTCCATTTGTAAGTTGGAGATATCCTGTAAAAAAACATTATTCCACTACACAGCTTGGTAATATCTGCAAATGCAGATATAGTACTTTTAATCCCAAACTATATAATTTATAAATACTGTGGGGACGGAAAGTATTCAGACCCCCTTACATTTTTCACTCTTTGTTATATTGCAGCCATTTGCTAAAATCATTTAAGTTCATTTTTTTCCACATTAACCACTTGACAACTGGGCACTTAAACCCCCTTCCTAACCAGACCAATTTTCAGCTTTTGGTGCTCTCACATTTTGAATGACAATTACTCAGTCATGCAACACTGTATCTATATGAAATTTTTGTCCTTTTTTTTCACACAAATAGAGCTTTCTTTTGGTGGTATTTAATCACCGCTGGGTTCTTTATTTTTTGCGCCGTAAAAGAAAAAAGACCGAAAAATCTGTAAAAAAATACATTTTTCTTCATTTCTGTTATAATATTTTGCAAATTAGTAATTTTTCTTCATATATTTTGGACAAATATTATTCCGCTACATATCTTTGGTAAAAATAACCCAAATCGGTGGATATTATTTGGTCTTTTTGAAAGTTTTAGAGTCCAAAAGCTATGGTGCAAATATCTGAAAATTGATCACACCTGAAGTACTGACGGCCTATCTCATTTCTTGAGACCCTAACATGCCAGAAAAGTACAAATGCCCCCCAAATTACCCCTTTTTGGAAAGAAGATATTCCAAGGTATTTAGAAAGATGCATGGTGAGTTTTTTGAAGTTGTCATTTTTTCCCACAATTCTTTGCAAAATCAAGGTTTTTCTTTTACTTTTTTTTTTCCACAAAATTGTCATATTAGCAGGGTATTTCTCACAGACCGCATATGCATACCACAAATTACACCCCAAAACACATTCTGCTATTACTCCCGAGTACGGCGATACCACATGTGTGAGACTTTTACACAGCGTGGCCACATACAGAGGCCCAACATGCAGGGGAGCACCTTCAGGCGTTCTGGAGCACCCAGGCCAATTCTGACATTTCTCTCCTACATGTAAAAATCATCATTTATTAGCTAGAAAATTACATAGAACCCCAAAACATTATATATGTTTTTTTAGCAAAGACCCTACAGAATACAATGGCGGTCGTTGCAACTTTTTATCTCGCATTGCGCAGCAATTTTTTTAACGCGTTTTTTTTGGAAACAAAACTGTTTTGTGCTTTACAAAAACCAAAACAGTAAAGTTAGCCCAATGTTTTTGCATAATGTGAAAGATGAAGTTACGCCGAGTAAATAGATACCCAACATGTCACCCTTCAAAATTGCATGCGCTTGTGGAATGGCACCAAACTTTGCTACTCAAAAATCCCCATAGGCGACGCTTTAAAATTTTTTACTGGTTACATGTTTTGAGTTACAGAGGAGGTCTAGGGCCAAAATTATTGCTCTCGCTCTACCGATCGCAGCGATACCTCACATGTGTGGTTTGAACACCGTTTTCATATGTGGGCGGGACTTACGTATGCGTTCGCTTCTGCATGCGAGCACACAGGGGCGCTTTAAAATTTTTATTTTTTTTTTATTGTTCATTTTACTTTATTTATTTTAGTTTGATGCTTTTTTCCCAAAAAAAAAATTTTGACCACTTTTATTCCTATTACAAGGAATGTAAACATCCTTGTAATAGGAATATGGCATGACAGGTCCTCTTTACAGTGAGATATGGGGTCAATAAGACCCCACATCTCACCTCTAGGCTGGGAAGCCTGAAATTAAAAAAAAAAAAGATCCTGGCTTCGATCGTAGCTGTGAGTCGGTACAAGCGCGGGAGGGGGGGACATCCCATCTCGCCTCCCGTAAGAACGATCAAGCAGTGGAACAGCCGCTATGGTCATTCTTATGGTGTAGGCAATCGCCGGCTGAAAAAGCTGATATCTGAATGATGCCTGTAGCTGCAGGCATCATTCAGATATCCCCGCACAAAGTCAAGGACGTCGTATGACGGCCGGCGGGCGGGAAGTGGTTAAAACGCATTTTTTTTTTTAACACAAAGTTGTCCATTTATACAATATTTCTAACACATAGCATGTACATAGCAAAAATGACACCCCAAAATAGATTCTCTTGCTCCTCCTGAGTACGGCGATACCACATGTGTGAGACTTCCACAGCCTGGCCACATACAGAGGCAGAGTACAGCCGAGCATGGCTCAGCATGGCGGGGTATTGCGGAGTATGGCGGAGTATGGCGGGGCTTTGCAGAGTATTGTGGGGGTATTGCAGAGTATTGTGGGGGTATTGCAGAGTATTGTGGGGGTATTGCAGAGTATTGTGGGGGTATTGCAGAGTATTGTGGGGGTATTGCAGAGTATTGTGGGGGTATTGCAGAGTATTGTGGGGGTATTGCAGAGTATTGTGGGGGTATTGCAGAGTATTGTGGGGGTATTGCAGAGTATTATGGGGGTATTGCACAGCAGAAGGGATGGCTGAGGATGGATGGCTGGATGTCTCTGTGCAGCGCTGTGGGCACTACACATCCAGCCCACAGCGCTGCAGCCATCCATCCATCCATCTCCCTCTCCTCCACAGTGTACCGATCGGTACACAGGAGGGGAGGAGAGGAACCGGCGTCATCAGATGACGCCGGTCTGTTTACATGTGATCGCGCCGTCATTTGACGGCGCGATCACATGGTAAACGCCCGCGAGCAGCGGCCATTTACCGGGATCCGTGATCCAGAGGACCCGGCGGTCACGGATGTGCTCTGGTGCGCGCCCCAGGGGGCGCGCGAGAGGGGAATTCCGGGAGGACGTCATAGTACGTCCTCCCAGAGTTAAGAAACCGCCCTGCAGCCGTCATTCAGCTATGGGCCGGTTGTTAAGTGGTTAATGTACACACAGCACCCCATATTCACAGAAAAACACAGAATTGTTGACATTTTTGCAGATTTATTAAAAAAGAAAAACTGAAATATCACATGGTCCTAAGTATTTAGACCCTTTGCTGTGACACTCATATATTTAAGTCAGGTGCTGTCCATTTCTTCTGATCATCCTTCATATGGTTCTACACCTTTGTTTGAGTCCAGCTGTGTTTGATTAAAATGATTGGACTTGATTAGGAAATCCACACACCTGTCTATATAAGACCTTACAGCTCACAGTGCATGTCAGAGCAAATGAGAATCATGAGATCAAAGGAACTGCCTGAAGAGCTCAGAGACAGAATTGTGGCAAGGCACAGATCTGGTCTAGGTTACAAAAAAATTTCTGCAGCACTTAAGGTTCCTAAGAGCACAGTGGCCTCCATAATCCTTAAATGGAAGACGTTTGGGACGACTAGAACCCTTCCTAGATCTGGCCATCCGGCCAAACTGAGCTATCGGGGGATAAGAGCCTTGGTGAGAGAGGTAAAGAAGGACCCAAAGATCACTATGGCTAAGCTCCAGTCGGGAGATGGGAGAAAGTTGTAGAAAGTCAACCATCACTGCAGCCCTCCACCAGTCGGGGCTTTATGGCAGAGTGGCCCGACGGAAGCCTCTCCTCAGTGCAAGATACATGAAAGCCTGCATGGAGTTTGCTAAAAAAAAAACACCTGAAGGACTCCAAGATGGTGAGAAATAAGATTCTCTGGTCTGATGAGACCAATATAGAACTTTTTGGCCTTAATTCTAAGCGGTATGTGTGGAGAAAACCAGGCACTGATCATCACCTGTCCAATACATTCCCAACAGTGAAGCATGGTGGTGGTAGCATCATGCTGTGGGGGTGTTTTTCAGCTGCAGGGACAGGACGACTGGTTGCAATTGAGGGAAAGATGAATGCGGCCAAGTGCAGGGATATCCTGGACGAAAACCTTCTCCAGAGTGCTCAGGACCTCAGACTGGGCCGAAGGTTTACCTTCCAACAAGACAATGACCCTAAGCACACAGCTAAAATAACGAAGGAGTGGCTTCACAACAACTCCGTGACTGTTCTTGAATGGCCCAGCTAGAGCCCTTACTTAAACCCAATTGAGCATCTCTGAATGGCAGAGGATGCCCAAATCCAGGTGTGAAAAACTTGTTGCATCTTTCCCAAAGACTCATGGCTGTATTAGATCAAAAGGGTGCTTCTTCTAAATACTGAGCAAAGGGTCTGAATACTTAGGACCATGTGATATTTCAGTTTTTCTTTTTTAATAAATCTGCAAAAATGTCAACAATTCTGTGTTTTTCTGTCAATATGGGGTGCTGTGTGTACATTAATGAGGAAAAAAATGAACTTAAATGATTTTAGCAAATGGCTGCAATATAACAAAGAGTGAAAAATGTAAGGGGGTCTGAATACTTTCCGTCCTCACTGTAGGATAAAAAGTAGGGGTCACCACACTGAACCTTAAAATACACTACTAAGAACATTATACCAATCAGAATATGAATTACCGTATATTTCGGCTTATAACACGCACTTTTTTCCCCCTTAAAATCAGGGAAAATCATGGGTGTGTGTTATACGCCAATCCCCACTGATTGTGAGCGCCGCCGACATACACATAGTCGAGTGTACACGGCTCCTTTCGGCTCCGCTCACAGTCACGCCCAGTCCCACCATTGGACCAGTGTTATGTCCATCATAGGGCCGGGACTGCGAGAGGAACTGAGAGAAGCTGAGTATACTCGGCTTTGTGTATGTTGGCGGCGCTCGCTCCGCTCACAGTCAGTGGAGATCAATGCCAATTTTAAATAATCAGCCTGCAATAAGGCTGGGCAATGCTGCAAAGACACTGGGCAATGCTGCAAAGACACTGGGCAATGCTGCAAAGACACTGGGCAATGCTGCAAAGACACTGGGCAATGCTGCAAAGACACTGGGCAATGCTGCAAAGGCACTGGGCAATGTTGCAAAGGCACTGGGCAATGGCGCAAATGCACTGGGCAAGACTGCAGATGGACACTGGGCAAGTTTGCAATGATGGACAAGGCTGCAGATGGACACTGGGCAAGTTTGCAATGATGGACAAGGCTGCAGATGGACACTGGGCAAGTTTGCAATGATGGACAAGGCTGCAGATGGACACTGGGCAAGTTTGCAATGATGGACAAGGCTGCAGATGGACACTGGGCAAGTTTGCAAAGATGGACACTGATACGGCTGCATTGATGGGCATTTAAATGTAAGTTTTTTTCCTTAAACTTCCCTCCTAAAAATTTTTTTCCTTAAAATTCTCTCCTAAACTTGGGGTGCTGATAAATACAGTAATATTCACTAACTTCTGAATACGGTCTTTTAGCCAGTTTTCTATCCACTTACAAATTTAATTTTCTAAGCCTGTATAGGCTTTAATTTACACACTAGTAATGTCTGGTGAACTGTAGCAAATGAAAAACAAATTATTACTGCGCTTGTGTCAGTACTTGAAAGCATAAAGCTGCAGCCACAACTGTGAGATATTTATCACAAAATGCAAAATAAAAAATGTGTTGCGCTAGACCAAAATAAGTGATAAACTGTGCAAAGCACTCAATCCAATGTAAGTCCAAAACAAATAAATATAGTCCTATAAATCGTGATGGAAAAAGTAAAAAGCCTTGCAATCAAGGATCAGAGAAGAGGTGGATCAAACACTCTCCACCGCAGGGGTCCACCACAAACCAACAGATAAGATATCCTCTTGCCAGATAGCCAGGACCTCCTATTAGGAAGGTCAAACACGCTATGGGGTAGAGCTGCATGATTCTGGCTAAAATGAGAATCACAATTTTTTTGCTTAGAAGATAGATCACGATTCTCGCGGCGTAATATCATCTTTCACATTAAAAGAAAAAAAATTGGGCTATCTTTACTGTTCCTTTTTTTTTTTATTCATTGAAGTGTATTTTTTCCCAAAAAATTGCATTTGAAAGACCGCTGGGCAAATACAGTGTGACATAAAATATTGCAGCAATTGCCATTTTATTCCCTAGGGTCTCTGCTAAAATATATATAATGTTTGGGGGTTCCAAGTAATTTTCTAGCAAAAAATATTGATTTTAACTTAAAGAAGTGTCAGAAAAAGATTTAGACTTTAAGTGGTTAAACTTCCTGCATTTACACATTGAAAACTTAGCAGACTGCCTGGATTATTTATTTATACAGAAGTTTTATCCCTTTGATCTAAGAAGGAAGCTTCGTTACAATGTTTCACGTTAAAAGACTTGGCAGAATGCCCAGATGCTTTCTTTTGACAGCTGAGTGAGCAGATAAAGTCTCTTCACTTGTTTATATGAAAGATTGGTCAACCTTTGCAGGAGAGATCGTCAGGGGAGGTGAATCGAGATCACGATTTTTTAACGATTAATTGTGCAGCTCTACTATGGGGTATTCCCCTATTGTCCATGCTCCAGCAGGGATTGTAGGGAGGGCAGAGATGTCATCTCACAGTACCATTAACAACAACAACCACGGATTCCAGATGGATAATGTAGATTAACAAAACACTAATAGTATAAAACCTTAAAAATTGTTTTATCAAAAAGAAATACACTCACATCGGCGAATAAAATATGTGCATATAGACAAATACATCCAGGCAGGTAAAATGGTGTCTGCCTCCACTTCTGGGTAACACACTGATGTCCGCTGATGTGGCGGCACTGATTGGCAGCACTGATAGTCTGCACTGATGGGTGGCACTGTTGGATGACACTGATGGGCACAGACAAGGCAGCGGTGGCTCTCTGTGTGAGGGACCGATGTCCCTCTGACAGAAGTCGGTGATCTGCATTATTTCCCTGAGGGAAAAAAACTATTACCGATCTTCTGTTTACATCATGTGATCAGCTGTCATTGGCTGACAGCTGATCATGTGGTAAGGTTCCCCTTTACCTCAGCCTGAGCGATATTACCTGGACATCTTCCCCCAGTCCAAGCAATAGGTTGGCAGAGAGGGGACCTTGCAGGGCTGCAAATTATTTATTTTTGCATTTTCCATTTTTTTCATGGTCTAGTGTACACCAATTTAGACAATCTTGCACCACTTCCTGAATAGCGGGGTAATTTTGCTACAAGTTCTGCAACACATTTGGGTGCACAATAACCCATTCTGTGTGCATAGTCCAGTACTCTGTAGTAGGCACCCATTCCTTCCTCTGGCTTCAGGGACCATCTTGAGCACATTTGATTTGCTGAAGACAGTCACACCACAACTTCAGCTGCTACTCTCCTCCAGTTCATGAAAGGACAAAAACCTTAGTGCATAATTTGAACAGAAAACCCCTCATGGACTATAGAGCAGACTGTTATAAATAGTAAAAATGTATTTTATTATGTCAATATCATAAAAACAGTAAAATGTATAGAAAAAAACGTGCATAAATTAAGCTGCATTACATCTAAATAACCTTCACAAGCGGGGATATGGTGTGCAATAAAGCTGCCCATACATATTCTGGGGCTAGCTTCCATAATCGTTTGTGTTGAAACCCGACATGGCATGGTGAATACCTCCAGTTCTTGGCTTAAGTCTCTGTATCAGCCTTCAGTAATTTATCCTACAGCCTCAGTCATGGGACTTGGGACAGTTGCACACCCCTTCTGCTTTGTGGCGACATTGGCCACGGTTATAAGTACCTGAGAGGAGATCCCCTCACTGTACACGGGGCCATGATGAGATTGTTCATGGTTCTTCTCAAAACTCTGCGCCTCAATCCCCATGCCTTGTAATCTCCTTTTTTCTCTTGGGCACTCCCAAGCACGTTTTACATGGTGTTGCTGGCTCTTCTCTCAGCCTGCGAGCAAGTGTCTGTGTAGCTGACACAGTGACTTCTATGTTGGCAGGGTTCTGTTGCTTCCAGCAGTGCTGTGCCCACAGGAGGGATGGGATAGATATCTGTGTATGAACATTTGGCCCATTGAGGCACTAGTTATATTGGCTTAACATGAGCTGTAGGAGAACTGTGTTGTCAGGCTGCTGCATCTATACATCGGGTGCCCACATTCACGAAGTGTATAGCGCTGATTAAGGAGACTTTGTGTAATCATTATACTGTCAGGTTATCTGAATAGCATCTGCTTAGTACATACGTTGCCACATTAATTTCCAGAGTTTTTCAACATTCCTTTGTCCTCCCATTGCACAGTCCCTTCTATAGACTTTGAAGCCAGTATGCATTTATTACTACATATTGGGACTGTGCATCACCGTGTATTCAGACACAGAGAGAGAGAGGGATGGATGTATGTGGACCTGTATGGATGCAATAGGCCGTTACTTTGTTGGATAGGCCTTCCATTAACACAGTACAGGTGCATCTCAAAAAAATTCGAATATCATCAAAAAGTTAATTTATTTCAGTGTTTCAATTCAAAAAATTTAACATATATTATATAGATTAATTGCAAACAGAGTGATATATTTCGAGCATTTCTTTCCTTTAAATTTGATTATGACCTACAGCTAGTGAAAACCCAAAATTCAGTATCTCAGAAAATTAGAATATTGTGAAAAAGTTGGATCGGAATTAAAAAACGCACTAATACATAACATAATACTCAAATGCAAGCAGCAACTCTCCTGCAAGATACAGTTGTATGCAAAAGTTTAGGAACTCCTGACAATTTCCATGATTGTGATTTCTAAATATTTGGGTGTTTGGATCAGCAATTTCATTTTATGCTATCAAATAACTGAAGGACACAGTAATATCTCAGTAGTGAAATGAGGTTTATTGGATTAACAGAAAATGCGCAATATGCATCAAAACGAAATTAGACAGGTGCATAAATTTGGGCACCCTGCTCATTTTGTTGATTTGAATACCTGTAACTACTGAGCACTGATTAATTGGAGCACACAATTGGTTTGGTGAGCTCATTAAGCCTTGAACTTCATAGACAGGTGCATCCGATCATGAGAAAAGGTATTTAAGGTGGCCAATTGCAAGTTGTCTCTCCTCTGAAGAGTGGCAACATGGGGGCCTTCACCTGAAAACAAAGATTGTAATAATACATTATGGTTTAGGGGAAGGCTACAAAAAGTTATCGCAGATATAAGATGTCAGTGTCCACTGTGAGGAACGTAGTGAGGAAATGGAAGACCACAGGCATAGTTCTTGTTAAGGCCAGAAGTGGCAGGCCACATAAAATATTGGAGAGGCAAAGGCGAAGGATGGTGAGAACGGTCAAAAACAGCCCACAGACCACCTCCAAAGACCTACAACATCAACTTGCTGCAGATGGTGTCACTGTGCATCCTTCAACAATTCAGCGCACTTTGCACAGGGAGAAGCTGTATGGGAGAGTGATGCGAAAGAAGCCTTTTCTGCACACACGCCTCAAACGGAGTCACTTTAGGTATACAAACGCACATTTGGGCAAGCCAGCTTCATTTTGGAATAAGGTGCTGTGGACTGATGAAACAAAGATTGAGTTATTTGGTCATAACAAGGGGCGTTATGCATGGTGTCAAAAGAACACAGCATTCCAAGAAAAACACTTGCTACCCACAGTAAAATTTGGTGGAGGTTTCCTCATGCTGTGGGGCTGTGTGGCCAGTGTCGGTACTGGGAATCTGGTTAAAGTTGAAGGTCGCATGGATTCCACTCAATATCAGCAGATTCTTGAGAATAATGTTGAGGAATCAGTCACAAAGTTGACGTTATGCCGGGGCTGGATATTTCAACAAGACAACGACCCAAAACACTGCTCAAAATCTACTCGGGCATTTATGCAGAGGAACAAGTACAATGTTCTGTAATGGCCATCCCAGTCCCCACACCTGAATATCATTGAACATCTGTGGGGTGATTTGAAGCGGGCTGTCCATGCTCGGCAACCATCAAACCTAACTGAACTGGAGATGTTTTGTAAGGAGGAATGGTCCAAAATGCATTCATCCAGAATCCAGACATTCATTACAGGCTATAGGAAGTGTCTAGAGGCTGTTATTTCTGCTAAAGGAGGCTCTACTGAATATTGATGTGATTTTTCTGTTGGGGTGTTCAAATTTATGCACCTATCTAATTTCGTTTTGATGCATATTGTGCATTTTCTGTTAATCCAATAAACCTCATTTCACTACTTACAGAAAAATAAATGTCCACAAGTGATGTAATTATTCCTGGTGATTATTAGCACCATCCACCACCTTGAAATGTAATTCTGTGCATCAACACCACCACCAGAGGCTGAAAGACTTGTTTACCAGCTCACATGGACCTCTTACCACAAGAGGTCAATAGCGCTTGTGGCTCTATACCCAACCAGGGCCTTTTATGACTTCAGAGGGTCTTAGCGCATTGGCATACCAATCTTCCTCACACAATTGACATAGGAGTATCCCAAAATGAAAAAGGCTCCACATAGTGTTAAATCGTAAATGTATTCTACATATGCTAAAAATTCCACTTGCATCAATGATGCATATATAAACGCCTTAAAATCATATGCATCAACTGGCACACATACAAACCTGCCCTTCCGGGACTCGAGGGTTACGGTGACATCAGCGCGTTGCTCCCCCTACGCGTTTTGTCATATGTTGCCATCGTCCAGGGGCACAGGCAGCACGCTGAATCACCACTTAATATCCATTACAGGTTAGCCAAGCCTCGATCTGAGCCTCGGGTGGCCATACCAAACAACAATATGAAGCTAAACTATGACCAAACCTCGGTATCATTTACAAAAGGGTAGGTCAGTATTCATATGTAAACCTAAATAGATGTAAATATCTTTCCCGTGGTTATCCATTTACATGAAAACATAACACCAACAAGACACTCTCTCCTCTGTTGTTTAAATCTCGGAGGTCCTTATATCATCTATGTGGGCTATTTGCTCTAAAAAGTTGGGATTACAAGCAGTCGCATCCTAACTATTCTATTCTTTTTTTGATTCCAACTTATCTATTCTCTAACTGTTTATTCTTTGATATATCATACTGTATATACCAATTTCCTATATACCCATTTTTTATTTTGTAAGATTTGATCCCTTGCTTTCAGATAAAATTTTCATTAAACCGACAGGAAGTGGCACAAATCGGCCAATAGGGTCACATTAATGCCACCCCCAAAATTACCTCTAGTGGACAGATTTATAAAGAGCACAACATAAATAGTGCCTTCTGCGAAAGCTGACAGCAGGAACTATTAAAAAAGTCTGATGGTGTCGCATTAATATAGTCACCTAGAGTGACATCTTGGGGGCCAAAAACATAGGTAGCTAATTTTTAGTGTTCTATCTACAAATGCTAAATAGCAGGAAATATTACTGTTTATTCATTAGGGTCACCACACAACTTACAACTATGGTAACATCTGGTGAATATATTCTAAATTAGTGATCATTAAAGAACGATCAGATTTCACAGATTGGTTTTTGAACTTGTATATGGTGATGAGCCTCCAAATTACTCAAGGAACAATAATAGGGAAAAATTGGGACAAAAATAAGAATAATTTGGGAATGCAGTATAAGGACTCTTAAAATGCAATCCCTCTCTTGCGACTGTGTAAACCCCCAAAAGTTACTACCTACAAGTGAGGCAAACCGAGACTCAGACCAAAGTTTACAGTTGTTATGCACACTCAAAAAACAAATACATTTCTAAGCAAAGAAAATTAGGAATTATTAATAAATGCATTTACATCAATATCTACATTTAGACCGTAAGGGATATATGATTTTAACCTGTATATCCAGGTCATCTCGAGCTTGGAGATCTCTCTAACTAAGAAGCTGCCTCTCCAATGGGGTCTGTACCTATCTATAACTAGAAACAAGGTGTTAGAGGTAGAGGTGCATCGAATGGAAATTATGGTCCTGAAAATGAAGGATGCACTTGGCTGAAACCCGAAACCTACAGTTTTTTTAAAAATATATACATTTTGATATATAATTTGTATTATATTCAACTTTCATGAATTTAATGAATTTTAAAAATACAATCCAGTAATGTAAAAGTAGTACTTTAACTAGTTGCCGCCGCCCACCATCAAATGACGGCGGGGCGGCTCGGCTGTCCTTCTGGGATGCCGTCATATGACAGCGTCCCAGAACAGCCACGCCGTATTGCTAGGATATGGCGCGACCCTGATCTCTGTAAAGAGCTGTGTCCGCGGCTCTTTAACCATGTCATTGGCTGTGTTCAATCACAGCCGGTCACATGTAAACACGGAGATGCCGGTCATTGGCGCTCCTCACCTCACACTGATAGTGTGTGTCGAGGAGTGCTGATCAGCGGCATCACCTCACAGAGGACATCTAGGGAGGTAATCAGGGCGCTGATAATCAGTGCCCTGATTACATTATAGCGCCAAAAGTGTCACCAATCAGTGCCCATCACTGCCCACAAGTGCCACCAATCGGTGCCTATTAGTGATGCCAGTCAGTGCTGCCTATCAGTCCCGCCCATCACTGCTGTCCATCAATGCCCATCAGTACCGCTCAATAGTGCAGCCTATTAGTGCTCACCAGTGCCACCTCATCAGAGCACATCAGCGAAGAAAAATTACTTGATTACAAAATTTACTGACAAACGAAGTAAAAAATATTTTTTAATTTTTTTGGTCTTTTTTATTATTATTTATTTTTAGTAAAAAAAATAAAAAAAACAGCAGTGATTAAATACCACCAAATAAAAGCTCTATTTGTGTGGAGAAAATGATAATTTAATTTGGGTACAGTGTAGCATGACCGCGCCATTGTCATTCAAAGTGCGACAGCGCTGAAAGCTGAAAAATGGCCTGGGCAGGAAGGGGGTATAAGTGCCCTGTATGCAAGTGGTTAATAAAGTAACCCACAAAAATTGGACACAGAAAATAAAATAAATACAAAATTAAATAAAAGAAACTTGCATATGCAACAGAATAATAATAAAAAAAAAAAAAAAAAACGGGCATAATATAAAATACCAAAGATTAAGAGCCTCTATGCTTATGTAGACGTATTTTCACTTTTTATTGTGCAATACAAAAAAAATAGAAGAACTATAAAACAAGACAGAGGGTGCATGAGCTTATATTAATACTACTAACAAACCGTCGAGTGTATCAAAGCTTGCTGTCAACATAAAACAGCAGCTTTCAGTTCACGATACATCACCACATCACATAATGGGACAACTGAAAAACCCAACAGGCTAATGTGTTTCAAGGGCTTGCCACTTCTTTGGAGCCAGAGCTCTGTGGAGAGGCAAGTCCTCAAAACACGCTAGCCTGTTGGATTTTCCGGTTGTCCCATTATGTGATGTATCGTGGATTGGAAGCTTACTTTGACGACAAGCTTTGATAGTACACCGGTTGGTTTGTATATTTACTTACCACCGTTTTATAAACAGCGATGTCTTTCTTAAGATAATGCACTAGGCTGGTGCGCCCTCGGTCTTGTTTTATTTCAGACCGTGTATCCACTGACTTCCCTAGTCATAAGAGGGCATCAAGGCAAGGCATGTCCAGTGGAGCCAGCAGGGAAAAATGTAGGCATAAGCCAACAGTCTGGAACCCACTTCTAAGCACCGGAGATTGTGAGGTTGATTTACTAAAACTGGAGAGACTGAAAAATATGGTGCAGCTGTGCATATTAGCTAATCAGCTTCTAACTTCGGCTTGTTCAATTAAGCTTTGACAAAAAAACATGGAAACTGACGAGTGGCAAAAGCATAGGCACTGGCAGGCCTGGCCTCTATTCTGTTTCATAGCCCTTCAATTGCATAGTTACTGTGTAAAAAAAAAAAAATGTTAATAATAAATAACTATAACCAACAGAATTATGGCAGAAGGCCGTTATTCTTTTTCACAGTTTCTTTGTAAACATATGATATTTTTCAACTTAAATGAGAACTAATTTCCATAAGTTCTCTCCCCAAGCTGTCAGCCTGTGTATGTGCGATAAAACTGTATGTAGCTGCAGCTACATACAGTATAATAAAAGGAGGGTGTTTTGGGACTTTGAATGAAGCAATGGCCTAAAGGTTCTATGCCTCCATCCCTATCAATATTACGGAAGAAGCAAAGAGTGGGACTTTATATGAAGCACACGGTAGCAAATGAATGACTTGGTGAATATAAAAAATAATTATTGGTTCATGATATATAATCTCTTATGTAAAAATGTTTTACACGTTTTTATGATCTATGTACCAAATTCAAAACTAACATTACAAAGTAATTAACAATACAATGAAATTTTATATATATATATATATATATATATATATATATATATATAACTATAACACACACACTGCAGTTGATATCTATGCAACCTGTTGACCTTACTAATTCTCGTCAATGTAGATAAAAGATTGGGTATGGTGGCAAAAATTTCATAACAAATATAAACATGTATTATTAAATAAACAGCTATCATAAAATCTTGTCAACCCATGATTAATATAGAATACGGTAGTTAAAGCGTTTCGTGGTAATCCTCAGGAGCAAGCCTGTAGTAGAAAAAAAAAAAAAATAAATATATATATATTTACTAGTAAATTAAAAAATATATATTATATAGAGTATGGGACTCCCCTACAACATTTTACTTGCAAAAACATCTGTGTGTTGATGGTGTGCTATTGAGGATTGTAAACCGTCCGAGGGCATCATTTCCGGGAACTGTGGCGGTGTGCATGGCGACAACAACCAAAACAGACAGCAGTGGGTGTGTGTCCATGGAGTGACCCTGGTGTGTGATCAGGAATGAGACCCCAAAATTGTGAAAAAATGTATATGCATGAATGTTATAGGTGAATTGTGTAATCTCATGAGCATGGGTAAGTTGCAAATGTAGGAAAATGGCTGTGAAAAGAAAAAAGGAAAGGGGAAAAGAAAATTAAATAGAAGTGAAGGAGAGTGAAAATGTACCACCAAAAGGAACTAGATGAACTAAAAAGAACAAGAAGTGAATAAAGACAACCTGAAAAGTAACTAGTGTAGGTCAATTGATACCTGTTGCTGGAATATGAGAGCCATGATCCGTGGTTATACATAGTGTCCAATGTGAAGAGGAAGCGTCCTGTGTGCCTGGCCTAACTAAGGATGATGCCTATATAGGGACACTGCCACAACACAACCCCCAACGTCACGCAAGCGTGCTTCATATAAAGTCTCACTCTTCACTTCTTCGGTAATACATACAGTATACCGCACTGTGTTTTGGTTATGAGTGGAGACTTCTCGGAACACAGACTAGTCTACAGTCTAGTCTATAACGCTCAGCCAATCACAGCGTACAGTCTAATCACACATGCAGCGGGCTGACCGCTTAAGGAGAGTTATAGTTTGGCCCAAATGAACTATGTAAAATACTGTAGTTCAAAAGCTGGAGTTCTTTTAAATTGAAAATTATAGTGCAAAAAGTATAACTAAAACGAACAACCACCATTCTGTTTATGTAAACTAAAACGTATTTCAAGTTTGAAGTTTCAACTTTACAGTCCACTGTAATTGATTTGAAATCTAGTGCAAAAGTGGCACAACTAGACAATTTGAACATAGAAAATTGGACTGTGCTACTGCTTTCTATTTAAAGGGTAACTCCACTTTTGTGGCCAAAAAAAAATAGCAAATAAAGAAAAAATAATATAGCACAATTGCGACACTAATTATATTGTAATTGAATGTTATTAAAAATTACCTTTCCTTTTCAAACTGCAGCCACTGTAATTTGTTGAGAAAGCATTGCAATATGGCTACCTGGAGTTGTTCTGTGTACTGACCACTCCCCAGAAATCTAATTTCCTGCTTGTGTGATTGGCTCACTAATTTTCCCAGAAATCTGCCTAAGATACGAGTCAGATTTCAGGCATTGCCCTGCAACAAAAATGTCATTTTTGGAGAGATACTTTCAATAGGAGCATGTCTAAAGGGATGAAGGCCCAGCAGATTTCCTCATTAGTGCCCTGCACCTGCACACCTGACAGTTAAATATGAAACCACTCCCATTAGACCCCTTGCACACTGGAGCGCTTTGCAGGCGCTATTGCGCTAAAAATAGCGCCTGCAAACCGATCGGAAACAGACGCTGTGTAGGGTGCTTCCACCTCCAAATCTCTTCTAGACCCACTGCCTGGGCCCAGAGAGATATGCACAATGGTGCTTAGGTGTAACAGGTTTGTCTAAATCTGGGGACATGGTAGCATTAAAGTCTCCCATAATTAGAATTTTTCCGGGGCAGAAAGGTGCAGCCTTTTCCATAACCACATATAATATGGCGGGTGAGAAAGGCGGAGGAATATACATGTTAATTACAATATACCTGTGAGACCAGAGTGTAAATACAACAATAACAAATTTACCCCGTGGGTCCGTGCACACTTCTTCAATCACACATGGGAAGTTCTTGTGTATAAGGATCGATACTCCCCTTGCATATGTGGAGTATGTGGCATGTATAGCCCTCCGTATCCACGGCTTTTTCAGTGTCAGGATTTTGCTGCCCATGAGGTGGGTTTCCTGAAGAAGAATGAGTTGAAGGGAGTGAGATTTTAAATACTGGAATAGAAGAGCTCGCTTAAATTTTGATCCGAGACCCCTGACATTCCAGGAAAGAACAGAGAAGGAATCAGCAAGGGGATTAGCCATCTGAGATATATGATGAAGACCAGCTAGGATGTGTGGGAGGGCGTACCAGAAAGCAACTTATGAACAGCATAATCCTTGATATATTACACCATGCATCATCAGCATTTAGATTTTTCCAAAACCATAGACCAAAAAAGAAAAAACATAAAAAACATTTAGAAACATTTTTGAAACAACCCAGGCACGATGTGCCTTTCCTACTATGCCCCATCTCTCTTCCAAAACAAGGGAGAGGGCTGGGGATAGTTTTACCCCTAAACAAAAAAACTTAGAGCTGTAGTAGCAACCTTAACTTGGTGCACCAAACTTATACACCAGTCCAGAAATCAGATGGTTAGCCAAGGTCCGTCTCCTTCAACTGGTGAGGCTTGGGTATTACCCAGGAGTGGACACTATGGCAGTCCACCAAGAAACCACCAACAGGAGATGTGAGTGAGAGTGGTGGTCTCCGGGGGGGGTGTGGTCCAGAAAGTAGAACGTCTTTCTTATATGTATAGGTGAATGTGTCCTCGGTTCGAGGCGAGCAGTCCAGCTCCATATGCAAGAAAGACTGGAGAAGTAAAATACCGGGGGGGACAGCATCAAGCAAGCATAAGGCACGGATCAACGTCGCTTAAGCAAGAAAACAACCAGCCCTGAATACTGTCAAGACAGGGGAGCCGTCAGTAGCATCCATGGGGAAAAGAAATTTCAGAGAAAGCAAGTTACCATATTCGCTATATAGATAGATCACTTACAACCATCCAACAAGGATAACATTGTCTCTGGATCGGTAAAGAAATGTGCCCGATCACCGTCGATCACACAAAGTTTGCTTGGGTAGAGTAAACTGAATTTTAGGCCTTGTTCCCTGAGGCGGCGTCTGGCTTCAGTAAAGGAGCGACAGCGCTGCTGTACCTCCGGCGAATAGTTGGGGAAAAGCATGATTTTTGCTTTATTAAAACGTAGGTCTTGCTTTTCTCTGGCTGCTGCAAGTATCTTGTCCCCGGTCCCTGTAGTTTAGTAATCTGAGCAGAAAGGGCCTTGGAGGGGCTCCAGGTATCGGAGGAGCTGGAGGAAACCTGTGTGCTCTCTCCACTACATAGGTAGGAGGCATGGCAGGTAAGTCCAGCAGGGAGAGAAGGAAGGTTTCTGCGAACTTAACAGGCCTGGTGCCCTCCGCTCGCTCAGGAAGGCCCAACACACGGATGTTATTTCTTCGAAGTCTATTTTCAGTGTCTATAGACTTTTCTTGCAAGGCCTTAACCCGTAGTTGTAATGCACGGAGGCCCCGGGAGTCTGATCTGGTATCATCTTCTAGCTGGGAGATGTGGCCTTCAGCCTCTGTAAACCGGGACCTAAATTTGTCCATATGCCTTATCAAGCTGACATCCGTGACCAGGTGGTCGATTTTGACCATTACAGAGTCATTGCCCGCTTTTATGGCCGCCAATAGCTCCGCATGAGAGGCTGCCTGGGCGGCAGTCAGCTCGGAGGAGGTTTGTGTGCCTGCAGATATCGTAGCTGCTGGAAGCCTCGTAGGCAAGAAGGCGGCTGAAGACCGGGTGATGGTCGTGGAGGAAGAGCGGAGCTTACCCGGTGACGGCGGAGGAGCCCTCTGGGTGTTATGTGTCCTCCTAGACCCCAGAGTGCCGGATTGAGGTGGTAATTTGGAGTTTTTAGCACAGAGATAACTGTCAGAATGAAGGTAAGAGCGGAGCTCAGCCTCGGCATGTCTTCTCCCTCTCACATCAGGCCACGCCCCCCGGCATACTTCACTTTAAGAACAAAAGTTGTTCAGCTTTCTCACAGGAGAGACGGTTCCTCTTATCAAGAACATGCAATGCTATACTGAATAGTCTCTCACTCTCTGTACTGGTGCTTGCGGCAGATAAATATCTGCGTGCAAGCAGTGGAAAACGTTCATACGCCAGTACTCAAGGGGATTGCCGCTTCTGGCGATGGGTTGTTCAGCTAAACAAATCTGCTGCTGTTGGGTAGCTGCAGTTGTTATGGCACTGCTATGGACCGGGGTGCATTCATGTAAAATTTCTTTAAACATATCAGATAGCAAGGGAGTGTGTTCCTCTTCACTTGTATGCAACTGTTTCTCTGGTACAATTTCCTCTGTGCTGCACATCGATACTGCTTCGCCAGATGTTTCCATCACCTCCATCTGTACCTGTATCATTTCCTGTGCATGCTGCTTTTTATACGCATTAAAATAATGTTCTTTAAATTGAGGATCCAGAACTGTTGCAATGCCGTAGAGAGGGTTGGACTTGGTGTCTTGAAACCGGTTGTTAATAGCCTCCAGTAGAGTGGTTTAGCTGTTTTTATGCCATGATCTGTTTTTGCCTCTTTTCCTAGCAGATGCTTTAGTGCAGCAATTAGGGGAATAACTTCAGCAATGGAAGCATTAGCTGAGCTTATTTCTTTTAACTGTTCAAATGGAGTTAGACACCAACTATTTTCAACTAACATCCGCTGATGTGCGCTCAATGTTGCCGACAGTTCATAATCTGCAATGTACACAGCTAAAACACATCTTTGTTCGAGAAGACTTTGCAGTGTATAGTAGGTTCTGTTCCACGAGTGGCTACATCTTGCTGCAGTCATTTTGGTGGCATTCCAAACTGTATCTGCAAGGCTTGTAATCTGAAATAAGCAAGTGGAGAATGTGAAGAAGTGACCCACGTTTTTTCTCTTCCTTTTGATACTATATCTGATATGGTGCGCTGACTCGGCAAACCCTCATTCACAGCCAACTGTAGCGTGTGTGCCATGCACGGTATGCTTTTAAGTTCACTGTCCTCCTATAGCCTTTGCCATGTTCCGCGCATTATCTCGGACAATCAGATGCACTTTAGACTTATCAATGTGGCAAGTGTCAAGCATGGTTTTTAAAGCATCAGATATTGCAGCTGGAGTGTGTGATCCAACAAACTCACGTGCATGAAGTAGGATGTTTTGCAATTGAAATTTGGCATCTAACCACTCAGCTGTCAGGCTAAGTATGCTCGTTGGACTGACGTCTGAACCCCAAATGTTGGTAGTCAAACTGTTTGCTGGGATGTCGGTAGTCATGAGCTCATGAACATGTTTTGTAACACTGCCAAACAATTCATGTAGACAGGTAACTGCAAAGTAGTGTCTGCTTGGAAGTGTGTAATGCGTAATGTATGTTGCATGAGCCTACGGAATCCAATGTGCTCCACAACAGAGAATCGCTGGTCGTTTAACGCAATAAATTCCATAATTTCATCTGTAATACCACGTGCTTTGGGACTGTCACTTGTAAATTTTTTAGCCTTTTCGAAGACTGTGGCCACAGATGGTGTTGAACTTGATGTGTTTGGGGTACTTTTTGGAAGCTGTTTTTTCTTGTATTCTGCATGTTGAACTGGATGATGTGTTTTCAGGTGGTGTTATCAAACCTGTTGTTGACAAATGCCTTGGCACTGTACCCCCTCTTGAAATTTCTGCTGAGCAAAGACTGCAGATTGCAAATTTGGTGTCTTTATCAGAAATTATTTCCACACTGTAGACTTGGTCTACCTTTGCTGGTAGTGCAGAAGAATAGCATAGATTGATCTATAGTGGGAGTGAAACCGTAATGTCACCGTAACCCTCGAGACGGATTGTTTGTGTGTAGGCCGACGCATTTTAGGGCGTTTATATATGCATTAAAAATGTGAGTGCAATTTTTTGCACATGTAGAATAAATTTTTACGATTTTATATTATGTGGCGCCTTTTTCATTTTGGAGTACTCCTATGACAACTGTGTCAGGAAGATGGGTATGTCATGCGGAAAGATCCTCTGAAGTCCTAAAAGGCCCTGGCTTAGTATAGAGCCACAAGCACTATTGACCTCTTGTGGTGAGAGGTCCATGTGAGCTGATAAGCGAGTCTTTCAGCCTCTGATGGTGGTGTTGATGCACAGAATAACATTTCAAGGCAATGGATGATGGTGATACTCGTCAGGAATAATTATTACATAACTTGTGGACATTTATTTTTCTGTGATTGGTGCAACTCTAAAAAGCTATATAGTATTGTGAAAAAGTTCAATTTTTTAGACTAATGGTGTCACACTCTAATCAGCTAATTAACTCAAAACACATGTAAAGGTTTCCTGGGCCTTAAAATGGTTTCTCAGTCTGATTCAGTAAATTACACACTCATAAGACGGCTGACTTGACAGCTGTCCAAAAGACTCATTGACACCCTCTACAAGGAAGGAAAGTCACAAAATGTCATTGCTAAAGAAGCTGGCTGTTCACAAGCATTTTAATGTAAAGCTGAGTGGAAGGAAAAAGTGTGGTAGAAAAGGGTGCACAAGCAGCAAGGATACCACCGCTTTGAGAGGATTGTGAAGTAAAGGCCATTCAAGAATTTGGGGAAAATTCACAAGGAGTGGACTGCGGCTGGTGTCATTTCTTTAAGAGCCACCACACTCAGATGTATCCAGGACATGGGCTACAACTGTCACATTCCTTGTGTCAAGCCACTCCTGAACCAGAGACGTCAGAAGCGTCTTACCTGTGCTAAGGAGAAAAATGACTGGACTGTTGCTCAGTGGTCCAAAGTCCTGTTTTCGGATGAGAGTAAATTTTACATTTCATTTGGAAATCAAGGTCCCAGAGTCTAGAGGAAGAGTTAAGAGGCACAGAATCCAAGTTGCATGAGGTCTCCACAGTCAGTGATGATTTGGGGAGCCATGTCATCTGCTGGTGTTGTAAAAGAAAGATGAGAAGTTGGGACTTTGTATGAGACCATGACTATCCAGTACACAGATCTCCATCCCTATTGGTTTGTAAAGGAGGGGAGAAGGGGGAATAGGGAAAATGGGACTTTATATGAAACACAACACTGTATATTGAATCACTCAAAGATAGTAATTAAAACGTTTATTAATAACACAATTAAGCATAGTGCAATAGATAACATGATTGGTAGAAGAATAGATGATACAGAATAAAGATAAACATGATTAATGCATCATATAGTAAAATAGATATTATTGCACATGGGTAAATGGTAAATCAGCAGTATACTCAAAAATGTGTAAAAACATGATGGGTAATGTAAATAATTGATGATTCAAACAAATCAAACCCATGGTATTCACATGATTGCTGTGGCATAGCATCAAATATAAAGCTTGACACGTTTCGTGGGTTGTCTCCACTCATCAGGAGTAGCTATAAATAAGGGGTACCTATAATGGGTTGTGTAAATTAAATTAATGAATGGTAATTGATTAAAAATAGGGAGAAAGAGAACATCAGACTATGGTCCTAGCACTCTTACCTGTGGGTATAATTTACAAGAATGTAGATCATGATAATGATGAGAGGCACTGGGAGGTGAAGAAACATAACCCCCCGGGAGCTGGGGTGATGGCAATGCAACGACAGGAGTGATTGGTGAGGGCCCCTAGGGGCTACTGCAACAGTAGAGATTGGCATGAGATTAGTGACCATAGGGAGAATAAAGATAGGCATAAAGCGAGAACAGAATAAGGAAAAATAGAGCCCTGAGGTAAAGAAAGAGAAGTGAGCCACGGGGGGGGGGCACCCAAAAGTGGTGAAAAGGGTGAACTGTGTGAACAAAAATAACCAACAAAACATAGCAAACCACCAATGGAGGAAGCCATGGCAATGAAATTACCTGAAGCTTCTAGTGAAGCGTGTGGTCAGGAAGTGATTTGTGAATATGCCACAATGGATGTGGAAGAACAGAGTGGGTAAACCACAGTGATATAGTGGTGAAGAACGGCCCGCTCGCCAAACAGAGTCACACCGACGTCATGCAGGCGTGCTGGGAGAGAGGGGCGACCATTTCCGAGCGACTAGTGCTCTTAAATAGACGCCCAACCTCCCCCATGCTGCACACCGATGGAAGAGTCACGCCAGCGTGTGGCCCCAAAGAATGAGACACGTGACGACTTGAGGGTGTGGCATCAACGTGCAGCAAGCGCGAGCCCCCAACCCCACGACCGAACAAATCGGGGGGATGGGGGATAGCCCCGGTGCGCATTGCAGCTCCCGGGAGTGAAATGAAAAACGCCCCCCAAGTAGTAGCCTAACAAACAAGTCTAACAGAACAGGCTGGCCCAGTATTGCATGTACCTAAGCTGGCACTTGGTGCATGTCAACAGAATTACATGGGATAGGTAAAATAGATAAGTGTGCGTTTCCATCCCTAATCAATTATAAAGGAAAGATGAGAAGTTGGGACTTTGTATGAGACCATGACTATCCAGTACACAGATCTCCATCCCTATTGGTTTGTAAAGAAGGGGGAATAGGGAAAATGGGACTTTATGTATTGCACTATGGTCAATTGTGTTATTAATGTTTTAATTACTATCGTTGAGTGATTCAATCTACCCAAGTGTTGTGTTTCATATAAAGTCCCATTTTCCCTATTCCCCCTTCTCCCCTCCTTTACATTTGCTGGTGTTCGTCCACTGTGTTTTTTCAAATCCAAAGTCAGCACAATCCTCTACTATGAAATTCTAGAGCACTAAATGCTTCCCTCTGCTGCTGACCAGCTTTATGGAGATGCCGGTTTTATTTCTCAGCAGGATTTGGCACTTGCCCACAATGGCAAAACTACCAATACCTGGTTTTTACCACTTGCCGAGCAGCCACTGTATTTATACAGAGGCAGGTCAGCTCTCCTGTGCAAACTGCCGTACGGGTACAGCAATCTGTGCATGTGAAACTGTAGGGCGCGCATGCCCACTGCACACCAAAATTTGTAGCAGCGGGAGCATGGAAGACACCCCTAGTATAGTTGATTTAAACACAAAATATCCTGGTTTGTGATGCATGAAAGAATTGCTAGTGTTGTCAATGACTGAAGTGCTTTGTAGGAACGTGGGAGCCCTGGGCATCATACATTCATGTACCTTTATCGTGACCATAGATATAGCACAGACACTGAGCTCCTCTTCCCCTAATTTTTCGACATCTTTGTCCTAGTTCTCCTCTTGTCCCAAAGATCATAAAATTAACAACACCTTCTTTCCCTCTCCTCTCCCTTTCTCCTTTTGTCTCTATTCTTTTCTCTTTATGCTTTTTTTTCACAACGCCGAGAAATTCTCTCTCGGGTCAGTTGTGAGACTTTCGGCTGTATTCTAGATGGTGATAGGTAGCGTTAACTGTGATTTAAGAATAATAATAGAGTTCACCTTCTTGGTACTGTTCTTCGCTACACTTGTTAGATTCTTTAACGTCTTGCCGCCCTCCGGCCGTCAAATGACAGCTGGGCGGCGCGGCTCAAGTTCTGGGTGGACGTCATATGACCGCCCTCCAGAACAGCCGGTGTTGCTAGGTCACGGCGTAACCCCGATCTGTGTAAAAAGCCGCGGCTCTTTAACCACTTGATCGGCTGTGTCCAATCACAGCAGGTCACATGTAAACATAGAGATGCCGGTAATGGGCGCTGCTCGCCTCACACTGACAGAGTGTGAGGAGAGGAGAACCGATCAGTGGCATCTCCTCACAGAGGACATGTAGGGATGTAATTGGGGTACTGATCATCAGTGCCCTGATTACAATAAAGTGCCAGAAATGCCAGCAATGCCACTGCCAGCAACCAGTGCCCACAATTGGCACCAATCTGTGCCCACAAGTGCCAGCAGTCAGTGGCTATCAGTGCTGTTCGTCACTGCTGCCCATCAATGCCACCCATCAATGCCCATCAGTGCTGCCCATCCATGCCGCCTATCTGTGCCCACCAGTGCCACCCATCAGTGCCACATACAGTGGGGACGGAAAGTATTCAGACCCCCTTAAATTTTTTACTCTTTGTTATATTGCAGCCATTTGTTAAAATAATTTAAGTTCATTTTTTTCCTCATTAATGTACACACAGCACCCCATATTGACAGAAAAACACAGAATTGTTGACATTTTTGCAGATTTACTAAAAAAAGAAAAACTGAAATATCACATGATCCTAAGTATTCAGACCCTTTGCTGTGACACTCTTATAATTAACTCAGGTGCTGTCCATTTCTTCTGATCATCCTTGAGATGGTTCTACACCTTCATTTGAGTCCAGCTGTGTTTGATTATACTGATTGGACTTGATTAGGAAAGCCACACACCTGTCTATATAAGACCTTACAGCTCACAATGCATGTCAGAGCAAATGAGAATCATGAGGTCAAAGGAACTGCCTGAAGAGCTCAGAGACAGAATTATGGCAAGGCACAGATCTGGCTAAGGTTATAAAAACATTTCTGCAGCACTTAAGGTTCCTAAGAGCACAGTGGCCTCCATAATCCTTAAATGGAAGACGTTTGGGACGACCAGAGCCCTTTCTAGAGCTGGCCGTTCGGCCAAACTGAGCTATCGGGGGAGAAGAGCCTTGGTGAGAGAGGTAAAGAAGAACCAAAAGATCACTGTGGCTGAGCTCCAGAGATGCAGTCGGGAGATGGGAGAAAGTTGTAGAAAGTCTACCATCACTGCAGCCCTCCACCAGTCAGGGCTTTATGGCAGAGTGGCCCGACGGAAGCCTCTCCTCAGTGCAAGACTCATGAAAGCACGCATGGAGTTTGCTAAAAAAAAAACACCTGAAGGTCTCCAAGATGGTGAGAAATAAGATTCTCTGGTCTGATGAGACCAAGATAGAACTTTTTGGCCTGAATTCTAAGCGGTATGTGTGGAGAAAACCAGGCACTGCTCATCACCTGTCCAATACAGTCCCAACAGTGAAGCATGGTGGTGGCAGCATCATGCTGTGCGGTTGTTTTTCAGCCGCAGGGACAGGTTGACTGGTTGCAATAGAGGGAAAGATGAATGCGGCCAAGTACAGGGAAAACCTGGACGAAAACCTTCTCCAGAGTGCTCAGGACCTCAGACTGGGCCGAAGGTTTACCTTCCAACAAGACAATGACCCTAAACACACAGCTAAAATAACGAAGGAGTGGCTTCACAACAAATCCGTGACTGTTCTTGAATGGCCCAGCCAGATCCCTGACTTAAACCCAATTGAGCATCTCTGGAGAGACCTAAAAATGGCTGTCCACCAACGTTTACCATCCAACCTGACAGAACTGGAGAGGATCTGCAAGGAGGAATGGCAGAGGATCCCCGAATCCAGGTGTGAAAAACTTGTTGCATCTTTCCCAAAAAGACTCATGGCTGTATTAGATGAAAAGGGTGCTTCTATACTAAATACTGAGCAAAGGGTCTGAATGCTTAGGACCATGTGATTATTTCAGTTTTTCTTTTTTAATAAATCTGCAAAAATGTCAACAATTCTGTGTTTTTCTGTCAATATGGGGTGCTGTGTGTACATTAATAAGGAAAAAATGAACTCAAATGATTTTAGCAAATGGCTGAAATATAACAGAGTGAAAAATTTAAGGGGGTCTGAATACTTTATGTCCCCACTGTATCAGTGCCCATAAGTGCAGCATATTCGTGCCTCATCGGCGCCCATCAGTGCTGCCTCATCGGCGCCCATCAGTGCTGCCTCATCGGCGCCCATCAGTGAAGGAGAAAAATTACTTTATTTACAAAATTTACTGACAAACTAAGAAATACTTTTTTTCTAAAAAAATTTTTAGGAAAAAATAAAAAACCCAGGAGTAATTAAATACCAAGAGAAAGCTCTATTTGTGTGAATAAAATGATACAAATTTCACATGGTTACAGTGTAGCATGACCGCGCAATTGTCATTCAAAGTGTGACAGCGCTGAAAGCTGAAAAATGGGCTGGGCAGGAAGGGGGTGTAAGTGCCCTGTATTGAGGTGGTTAAAGAGTTGGTGAGTTCTGTCACAATGACCTGATATTGCCTCTTCGTTAACTTCATTTTTACTAGTTTTGTAACTTGCCTGACTGAACAATTGTCCTGAAGCCCTCAATCCATGGAAACTAGTACAGAATTTATAATGTTAAACCATTTAACCTGTGGCTGGGCGATGTTATCCTGCCCCACGTCAGTTTTCTCCCATATGGGGAGTGTGGGGTGACACCCTTTGCTTAAGGCCTAGCATTTCATAGTGTTGATTTTGGTTCTTTCCTGATTATTACATGAGAATTTATCTATGTAATTTTCTCGACAATGTCCGAATGTATGACACTCTCTTTTTATTATCTTTTGTTTGTTCATCACGATAAGTCAATAAAAATATTGAAACTAAAAATTTGTAGCAGAATACATATTGGCCTAAACTGATTAAATTTTGTATATATATATAAAATACATTTTTGGTAAGTATTGTAGCAGAAAGTAAAAAATATTGTGCTGTTTTTTTTTTCAAAATTGTCAGTGTTTATGGCGCAAAAAATAAACCGCAGAGGTGATCAAATACCACCAAAAGAAAGCTCTATTTGTGGGAAAAAAGGACATAAATTTTGCACGACTGCGCAAATGTCAGTTAAAGCGAGGCAGTGCCGTATCGCAAAAAAAATGGCCTGGTCATTAAGGGGGTAAATCCTTGGGGCGTGACCGGATGTGATCGAGGCAGCACACATCTCTCTGAAGCTCCGTTTATCCTGCAATAATCCGTGGTTTTGGAGCAAACTTAACCGACTTTTAATATCATTACTAGCTGGGGGAAGGTGCAGGGATCAAAACGATGCACTCCTCTGCCTCCAAGAAGAACCAGAAGGCTCTCAAAGACCAGCGACAGACTCGCTCCACGAAGGACGCTGAACGAGACTCCGCCCCTGCCATCTTGTCTTCCCAGAGGCCGGATCAGCGCGCCAAAACAAAGGCTGAAAAAATGTCGCCGACAGGAGAGGCGGCGGAGCTTGGAGCTGATGCTGAACCAGCAGAGGACCAGCTGCTGGCTGTGGACACAGAGGCGATAGCTAGACCGATCCTGGAAACCATCAATGCCAGTGTCAGGTGAGTACTTACCATGGCCGAAATGCCGAGAGCGGTTCGCCCTTGCCACTACGCGCACCCCGTCCCCTGGAGTTGAAAGAGGGAATGGATGGCACTAAGGAGCATGGGCCACCAGCAGGTATGGGTCTCCTGTGGGAAACTGCAGAGCCGGGTCTGGGGATGCAGGAGTCCAGGAATCAGTGGAAGTCCCGTTGCTGGGTGGAGCAGACAAACTGTAAGCAAGCAGAGGGTCAAACACAGGCAATAAGCAAGACAAGTCCGTAGAACAGGCCGGGGGTCAAACACTGGTATCAAGCAGAGGAAGTCCGTTAATCAGGCCGGAGGTCAAACACTGGTATCAAGCAGAGGAAGTCCGTTAATCAGGCCGGGGGTCAAACACTGGTGTCAAGCAGAGGAAGTCCGTTAATCAAGCCGGGGGTCATTACAGGAGAGAGGCAGCGTGGTGAGAGCAGTCCGAGTCACAACAGGAAATCAGGTGAGCATAAACAGGAAGAAACAGGAGCTGAAGACAAACCAGCAACAGTCTGGGTGTTGGAGCTGTTTTAAATAGCCCCACCAGAGTGTCACGGTGGGCATGCATGAGTCACCGTGCGCACCCGTGTGCTATCGCACGCGCCCAGGGACAGGATGAATGTGACTGGAGAGGACCCTTTTCTGACAGTGCCCACCCCCCCAAGGGGCGGACTCCGGACGCCCAAACTAGACATCAATTCAGGATGTTCCCGATGAAAACCTTGGATTAAACGTGGAGCATGGAGATTCCTAGCAGGCTCCCAGGAATTGTCTTCAGGAGGGTACCCCTTCCACTGAATTAGATATTGGAGCTGTCTGCCCCTCTTCCTGCAACTCAAAGCAGACTCCACTTCGAATTCGTTCTCCCCATCCACTTCAACAGGTGGAGGAGGAAGTTCCTTTCTCCCAGAGAAAGGGCTGGCTACTACAGGCTTAAGCAGGGATGCATGGAAAACTGGGTGTATTCTATAAGATGTTGGTAGTGCCAGCTCAAATGCCACGGGGTTGACCATCCTCTTGATTTTAAAAGGCCCGATGAACTTTGGCCCCAGGTTCCGTGAGGGCAGAGGTAATCTGAGATTTGTGGTTGCCAACCAAATTTCCTCACCCACTTTGAAGATTGGATTTTCCTTCCTTCCTCGGTTATACTGTTTTTTATAATTGACCTGAGCTTTCCGTAGAGTGTCTTGGATCCTTTGGAAGTTAGATTGAATAGAGCCTATCCGGTTTTGTACGGCAGGAACAGACATTTCAGGGAGGATGTTACGGAGGAAGGGAGGATGGTATCCAAAGTTTGCCCAGAAGGGTGTTTGGTTTGTTGCGGAATGAACGGAGTTGTTATAGGCGAACTCAGCATATGGTAGGAGAGTCGCCCAATCATCCTGTGAACCAGAACAAAAACATCGAAGGTACTGCTCCAAGGTTTGATTTGTCCTCTCCGTCTAGCCGTTGCTCTGAGGATGGTACGCAGAGGAGAGGCACAGTTTAATTTCCAGGGTCTTGCAGAGCTCCTTCCAAAACTCTGAGGTAAATTGAACACCCCTGTCAGAGACGATGCTCTTGGGCACACCATGGAGTCTGATTATTTCCTTGAGGAAGATATTAGCCGTATCAGAAGCAGAGGGGGTGCCCTCCATGGGTAGGAAATGCGCCATCTTGGAGAGGCGATCAACTACGACCAAGATGGTGGTAAACCCCGCCGAAGCAGGTAAGTCCACAATAAAATCCATTGACACTTCCGCCCATGGTCGTTCCGGGATGGGCAAGGGTTTGAGTAGACCCCAAGATTTGGTGTTTAGACCCTTATTGCGTTGGCAAGGTAAACAAGAAGAGACATAGTCTTTACAATCCCGTCTCCACCCCGGCCACCAAAAAGAACGGGAGATCAGTTCAATAGTCTTCCTTGTTCCAAAGTGGCCTGCGAATCTGTGATCATGGAAGGTTTTGAGGGCTAGAGGCCTTACATCCTGTGGAACAAAAATTTTCTCTTTGGCCCAGAGCAGCTCATCATGTTTTTTAAAAGCATGTGTTTCAGGAGCGGAAAGGCGGCTAGACGAGGATTTGATAGAAGTCATTAGATCAGATTGGGTGACTCCAAGGAAGTTTTGCGGAGAGAGGATGGTACTAGGCTCAGTGATCTGAGGAGTCTCAGAGAACATCCGAGAGAGCGCATCTGCTTTTCCGTTCTTAGAGCCCGGTCTGTAGGATATATGTAATTTAAATCTAGAGAAGAAGAGGGCCCAGCGGGCTTGTCTGGGCCTTAGCCGTTTTGCTGTCCTGAGATACTCTAAATTCTTATGATCGGTGAAGATCATAACAGGATGAGATGCCCCTTCCAACAGATACCTCCACTCTTCTAAGGCGAACTTGATGGCCAGCAGCTCCCTGTCACCTACATCGTAATTGAGTTCTGGTGGACTCAGTGTCTGGGATGCGAAAGCTACAGGGTGAAGAATGGCCTTGGGCCCATGTCTCTGGGAGAGAATGGCTCCTGTAGCAGTTTCTGAAGTATCCACTTCTAACACAAATGGTAAAGCCAGATCAGGATGTCGTAAGATTGGTGCAGAAACAAACAAGGTTTTGAGCTTGGTAAAGGCTTCCTGTGCTTGCTGTGACCATTGGAAACGGTCGTGTTGATGGGTAAGTTGAGTGATAGGTGCCACAATGGATGAAAAGCCACTAATAAACCTTCTATAGAAGTTGGCAAACCCGATGAACCGTTGTACCCCTTTTTTGTCTGATGGAGCCAGCCATTCTTGAATTGCCTTGACCTTTTGTGGGTCCATTACGACCCCATTGGTGGAGATGAATCCCAGAAACTACACCACAGTCTTCTTGAATTCGCATTTCTCAGTCTTGAGGTATAATTTATGATTCCTGAGTATGGTAAGGACTTTTTTAACGTGGACTCGGTGAAGCTCAATGGTGGCAGAGAAGATGAGGATATCGTCTAGGTAAACGACTAAGAAATCGTCAAGGTATTCTCGGAAGATGTCATTAACTAGATGTTGGAAAGTGGCCGGGGCGTCGCATAACCCAAAAGGCATCACCAGGTACTCATAATGGCCAAACCTGGATCTAAAGGTGGTCTTCCACTCATCCCCGGGCCAAATCCTGATGAGATTGTAAGCACCCCGAAGATCCAGTTTAGAGAAGATCTGGGCCGACCAAAATCGTTGGAACAATTCGGGAATGAGTGGTAGTGGGTAACGGTTCTTTACCGTTATGTTATTTAGTTGCCTGTAATCCACACACGGCCTTAAGGACCTATCTTTTTTTCCCTACGAAACAGATACCAGCTCCGGCTGGCGAAGAGGAAGGATGGATGAAGCGTTTTTCTAAGTTTTCATCAATCTAATCCTTCAGGACCTTCAGCTCAGTTTCTGACAGTGGAAAAATGCGGCCAAACTGAATTTCTGAGCCAGGAAGGAGGTCAATGGGGCAATCGTAGGGCCGGTGAGGCGGTAGGCAGTCCACTTTCTGTTTGTCAAATACATCCCGGAACTCAAGATATTGTGAAGGGATGTGTTGGAGATTGTCAGGCACGGGTGAAATGGCTGAGCAAATACCAGGAGCTGGGGTGAAGCAATGCTGGGAGCAGTATTGAGTGGAGAAGGATACTTGGTCTTCCAGTTAATTTGAGGTTCATGCGCCTGGAGCCAGGGCAGGCCTAAGATTACAGGAAAGATAGGTGAATGGATAAGGTCAAATTGTAGAAACTCTTGATGGCCTGAGTCGGTGGAGGTAAGGATGGGCTTGGTTTCTCGGGTGATGGATCCAGAATGGAGAAAGAGACCCATCAGCCAAATGTGCCAGGAGACTTTAAGCCTTAGCCTGAACAGGGACATGTAGATTTTGGGCCAGCGTGATGTCTAGGAAGCAGCTACAAGCTCCGGAATCAATTATTGCTGGCAGACGGGTTTCCTCTTCCGGTAGCTGTAGAGAAATAAGGAGAGAAACATAAGTCTTGGGTATACTCATGGATCAATAATTCAGTGTCTTGCAGGTATGACTTACTAGGCCTCATTGGACAGCTGCAGAGGAAATGACCAGAACCTCCACAGTACAGGCACAGATTGGATTGGCGTCTGTGTTGCCTTTCTTCAGGAGTCAGGGGGGCACGGACCAGTCCGAGTTGCATGGGCTTGGCTTCAGGAGCTGAGGAGATAGCAGCAGTAGGAGGTGGAGTATGGATAGGCATTGGCCTGAAGGGGGTCCAACTAGGTCGTGGCCCTTGAAAACATCGCTCACGTAAACGCCTATCCAGTTTGGTGGCTGATTGGATTAGTTCCTCTAGAGAGGCTGGGGTTTCTATCCTAGCCAGTTCATCCTTAAGGACCTCAGCCAGACCTTGATGGTATTGGTACCTCAAAGCAGGCTCATTCCAACCCGTGTCGCTGCCCACTTGCAGAATTCCACTGTGTAATCCTCTATGGGCCACTTTCCCTGGGAAAGGTTATGCAGGGTTGCTTCAGCTGTAGCAGTGCGTTGTGGATCGTCATAAAGTTGAGCCATGCTCTCAAAGAAAGTATCAATAGAATTCAAGACAGGGCTCCTTTGTTCCATCAGACTGTGAGCCCAAGCTTGTGGCTCCTCAGCTAGAAGGGAGATAACAAACCCCACTTTTACTGCGTCAGAACAAAAAGTCCTGGGCTGGAGGGCCAGATAGAGCGAGCAGGCATTCTTGAAGGCTCTGTATTTTTTACGATCCCCTAAGAAGCGCTCAGGTGTAGGGACCCTGGGCTCAGGGAGCGCCATAACTACCGTTGAGCTTGCAGTGGGCTGAGGGGCGGAGGCCCCACTAGTAGGTGTGGGAGCTGCAGGTAGAGGCGGACTGGATAGTTGCTGAAGGTGGCTGTCAATTTGCGTATACCCCTCTTGTAGTTTCTGGACTGTATCAGTGAGGGCTGAGACCTGCTGGCACAGGATCTCTAAAGGGGAACGCGCTCTGTCGGCCTCAGACATCTGGCTGGTTTGTACTGTCAGGTGAGTACTTACCGAGGCCGAGATGCCGAGAGCGGTTCGCCCTTGCCACTACGCGCACCCCGTCCCCTGGGGATGAAACAGGGAATGGGTGGCACTAAGGAGCACGGGCCACCAGCAGGTATGGGTCCCTTGTGGGAAATTGCAGAGCCGGGTCTGGGGATGCAGGAGTCTAGGAACCGGTGGAAGTCCCGTTGCTGGGTGGAGCAGACAAACTGTAAGCAAGCAGAGGGTCAAACACAGGCAATAAACAAGACAAGTCCGTAGAACAGGCCGGGGGTCAAACACTGGTATCAAGCAGAGGAAGTCCGTTAATCAGGCCGGGGGTCAAACACTGGTATCAAGCAGAGGAAGTCTGTTAATCAGGCCGGGGGTCAATCCAGGAGAGTGGCAGCGTGGTGAGAGCAGTCCGAGTCACAACAGGAGATCAGATGAGCATAAACAGGAAGCAACAGGAGCTGAAGACAAACCAGCAACCAGTCTGGGTGCTGGAGCTGATTTAAATAGCCCCGCCAGAGTGTCACGGTGGGCATGCATGCGCCAAAGCACCAATCCAGCGCGCACACGCCCAGAGACAGGATGAATGTGACTGGAGAGGACCCTTCTCTGACAGCCAGTAAGTCTGAACTAATGGGGCATATAGACCACCTCTCCTCGGAATGCACTCTGATCGGACACAATCTGGACAAGATCCGGGGCAGGCTCACCACAGTGGAGGCCAGGGTGTCTGATGTGGAGGACACCTCTCACACGCAGGGCACTCAGTTGTCAGAGCTCCATGACCTGGTGAGGTCTTTACAGCGCAGGGCGGACGACGCCGAGGACAGACAGAGGAGAAACAATATCCGGGTGGTTGGTTTACTGGAGGGATCTGAGGGGGACAAGCCGGTTCAGTTCGCTGAGGCCCTATTCAAACAATTACTATCGCTAAAAGATTTACCCCCCACTTATGTTGTGGAGAGAGCACAGAGGGTCCCCACAGGTAACAGACCTCCAGGAGCTTTTCCCAGACCCTTCCTGGTGAGGTTCCTGAACTACAGGGACAGAGACATGATATTGGCCCAATCAAGGAAAATACAAGAGCTCAAGCATGAGAACTCCAGGGTGATGCTTTTCCCTGATTTTTCAGCTGCCACCCAACAAAAACGTTGCTCCTTTATTCATGTTTGCAAGCGGCTGAGGGAAAAGGAGATCCAATATAGTATGCTGTACCCTAGCAAACTAAGGGTTAAATACAGAGGCAATGTAAAGTTCTTTGAGAATCCTGCAGAAGCCTGTGATTGGCTGGATAAAGAACTTTCATAGTTGCTGCATACCTGGCCAGACCTTATTTGAACACTGGGGCTGGGATGCCCAGCCTCAGCAGCACCTGTTGTGCATTGCTATTTGAACTCCCGTTCAATGTTGCAGACAAATGCACGTTGCATAGATGTCCGGATTGATGATCATATCCAATCACTGCAAATCACCTGGAGGAAGCGCACCCACGGAATGGATCTACATGGCAACTCATCTCACTATCAACCTGGGGTGGCTGACCATATGTCATGGAGAACTGTGAGACTCATTCACTTTTGGCTCCCCAGTGGGTTTTCTTTGCTGCGAATTTCCAGTTTTTCTCAGTATCATCTTCTTACACCTTTTTCTACAGTGGGGGGGGAATACTCCCCCCATGCTACTTTTTAAGTCGAGCATCCACGTTACACATACTTCTGGGCTCCGTGTTCCTGTAGTATGGAGCACAGGAGGATGTGCCAAATCAACAAGGAACTGCCAAACATTTGACAGATGCGGCCGGAACTCACCGCAAGTTTTTCTTGGTTGGTTTTTGGGATGAAGCTATATATCGGAACTTTTTGTGTTTTTTTTTTTTAGGGTTGGTTTCTGGTATAATAGCAGGGGGGAAGTTCTACTTGTCACAGCTCATACATTTGTACTCAATATATGTTCTTTCCTGGGGCAGAATTATGCAGCAGATATAGCTGTTGAGCGGGAGGGGGAGGTTTTTCTTATATCCTGTAGAGAGACACCTGTATCAGTAACTATGACCATGGCAAATAAGATCAGTGTTTTGTCTTGGAATGTCAGGGGCCACAACCACAAATTTAAACGGGCCTCCGTATTCCAATATTTAAAACACACTAAGCCCCATATCATTTTCCTGCAGGAAACACATTTACATGGTAACAGGGTACTAGCATTACGCAAGCAGTGGATTCAGAGAGCTCTGCATTCCACCTATTCTACTTTTGCTAGAGGGGTTTCCATGTTAATTAGCAGAGCTGTCCCTTGCACCATCCATCAGGTAATCACAGACCGGGGGGGGGGTAGATATGTGGCAGTAGTAATGAATATATACTACTGTAAAGTGTTTTTGGTCAATGTATACATACCTCCTCCCTCCCAGGTTCAATTGCTGTATGACATGCTAACTCGACTGGCTCAGTATGTGCATCTGCCCTTGTTTCTGATGGGAGACTTCAGCGCCATCCTTGATGCGGCGTTGGATTCTTCTAATCCGAATAGGGGGAGCTCTGCTGATTTAAATGGCTGGGCTTCTGTAGCAGACTTGCTGGAGGTATGGCGATGGAAGCATCCCACGGATCGCTGCTTCTCTCACATGTTGACGGCACATGGCTCCTCAACCAGGATTGATATGGCCTTTGGTAATGGTCTCCTGCTGCCGTATGTGGAGGGTATTGAATACTTGGCTTGGGGCCAAGTGTTTCCCAACTTTTTTTTTCAGTTAAGGCACCCTTTAAAATTATAGTCTCGATGCACCCCATTCTACAATGTAAGAAACTATTCTAATTGATTTACATAATACATCAACATCCACAAATGTAGGACACCCAAGGTTTATTCTTCCAAATCCAATACACTTTTGCACACTGGTACCGCCTAGTATTCCAATGTTTCTCTTCTCCCTCAGTTTTTCCCCATCACTCAGCTAATGTGACCCCAGCACTGACAGAGAGAGGCAGGGGAGGGTCATTGGTTGTTAGGACGCTGGCGGCTTAAAGGTCGTAATAGTGCACAATGAAAACATGCTGGTTTGCACACAATTTTGGGGCTGTTTTTAGGCATTTTGCCAATGCACCCTTGAAGAAACCTCAAGGCCAAGGCACCCTGGTTAAAAATGGTTGGTCTAAGGCATACAGGCTGGAGTTTCATTTCCTACTGCTCCGATTTATGCCTTCAAAACTGTCCGTCTCTCCGAGATTGCTTGCCCCCTTAGACTGCCTTCCAACAAGGCCAGTCTATTTGGCACCTCCCTCCTCTGGTGGTAGCATTGCTTCTGTATAAGAGGAGCTGGAGCATACTGACCACCAAGAAGGTACTGGGGGGAAGCATTTATGTAGTTATCACTGGTTAGTAAGGACACTGGCAGGTGCAGAGCCAGCAGCCGCTGGTGTCTTTAACAACTAGTGAATAGCAGGTTGTTAAGGACCCGGAACTCTATGGCATCCTTAACCAGCTATTCAGATGTGTTGCACATTAAGAGCATAGCATGTTTTACAAGCACTCCTGTGTGAAAGCAGCTTAAGAGGGGAAATAATTACAATGTAAAAATATATCGGAGTTGAATTCAGAAACGATAACAAATGGTTTATTCTAAAGCCCCAGAAGAGGAAATACAGCCATAATCTCAGGTTAGGAGGAAAAAGGTTTAACCTTAGATTTCAAAAAGGGTTCTTCACTGTTAGAGCAGTTAATATGTGGAACTGCATCCCCCAGGAAGAGGTAAGGAAAGTGGTGACAACTTCAAAAACTTTTACATGCCTTCTTCGGGAAGCAGAATATACAGGGCTGTGGGAATTGTTAGAGCATAACAATCACACATACATAGGTTGAACTGGATAGACCGGTGTTGCAGATAAGGCAAAATGTATAGTTTGCTGTTTTGCAGACATTGGTGTAAAAAGTTGAAAACCACCGATGTGTATGGCAGTTAAGTATCTGCTCTTTGGTAACTCTTCCTCATGCCTTGTTTCTCCTATTCATTTCTATGTTTTTGGCAGTTGGACAAAAGATAAACGTGTATTGCTTATGATGTCCGAGTCCAAAAAGAAGTGGGTTCCCATCCGACCGCTCCCATCCATTCGCTCCTTTCCACAGCAGTATGAGGTGAGGCTTTGTTTCCACTATTTTTTACAGCTTTTTTTTTTTTTGGTTTATTATGAAATTGTATCATACAGTCGCCTAAACAGTAGACCAGGTTTCATTAAATCACATTAGAGCAGAAGTAAGCCCTCCTGTTCTTTTCAGCTAAGAAAGCTGCCATCTTAGCCTCTGTTTGATCTGTAACTGACTGATGCTGCACATGTGATCAGTTATGATACCAGTCATCTGATGGTTTGACAGCTTGAGGGCAAAAGTAAATGTGACAGCATTTCCTGCATGCTGGGGATGTAACTATTTATTGATGTGTTTTAGTTCCCATAGATTTAACAATAAAAAAAAAATAGTTACATTCCTGGCATGCCAGAAATGCTAGAAGTTACATTTGCTTGTACTCTCAACCAAACTGTCAAACCATTTAATAGCTGGAATCATAACTGATCACATGTGCAACATCCATGGCAGTTGCAGATCAAACAGAAGCTAAGATGGCAGCTTCCATAGATGAAAAGGATATTAGGGTTTAGTTCCACTTTAAACCATGAAACAAGGTTGTTCTATGTTAAAAGTTCCTATAATTTTACAAAATTTACATACAGTACATGTCAAAGAATTATGTGTAATTCGGTGTTTCCCAGATCTGTTCTTGGGGACCACTAGCAGGTCATGTTTTACAGATCTCTTCATAAAGTCAGTTTCTTTCAAACTTTGATTCATTAACACAAATACCTAGACTTCTGGTTAACATGACCAGTTTGTTACCTCTGAGGAAAACCAGAACGTACCCACCCCACAGTAAGACCTTTGTACATAGGGTCAGTAAAGGGTTTAGAACATTCTCTCAGGTACATGGCTAATCCTACTTTTGATGATAGTAGGGGACAACCTTCAGTATAACAGCAACACCTCTCTAACTGTTGGTATACAACAGCTGGCAACAAATGCTGCTTCTATCTGTTTTCTGGACAATATATGGTCTAGTGAATAAAAGAACACAGTAACATGCTCTAGTTGGATTTCGAGTTGTGCTGTCACTTTTGTGTAATATTAAGCAACGCTTATTCTCAGACTCCCTAGATCAGATTTGTGTAAGCTGCTGGTAATTTTATTGTTTCACGTCACTTGTGTCAAACACATGCCGAATCCGGCCCTTCCGACCATTTCATGTGGCCCTCGCACCTCTCCCACAGTTATGCCCCCCCCCACCCCCCCCGACTGGGCCACCACCTGGTCTCAGCAGTTGGCAGCAGAAAACTGCTGTGTAGCCGCAGCACCTCCTCGTCTCCTCCTCTTCCCCTGTTCTCAGCATTCAGTGGACTCTGACCCTCCTGGTCCTCCTCCAGACCCTGCACTTTCTGCTTTCCAGCTCCACCCGCAGCTTCTTGCTGTCAGCAGCCAAGGTAAGGGAGGATAGGGGACTCTTAACCTCTGATGGTTGGGGGAGGCTGTTGACATCTGATGTAAAGGGGGGGGGGGGGTGATATGGACATCGGTTTATAATTATTATGAAAATACAACTCTATGCCAGTTGAAAAGGAGGGTTGCACACAGCTGGTATCATCTACATGAAACTTTATTGGGGACTGGCTTACTGATACAGCCGACTCCTTAAGGGCAACCAAATCAAAGTCGGCCAATGAGAGGAGTGGGTTGGGCCACAGCTCTGTGTCTGAATTTTTCTTATGTTTTGGAGATATTTTGCCGATGCATTCTATCGAATGCTTTCTCAGCATCTAGTGCCAAAAGGAAAGCAGGGTGTTCTGTTATTTTCAATATGATTACATTCACCATTCGTCTAGTACCGTCAGGCGCTTGTCTGCCTTTTAACGAAACATACTTGATCTAGCCCAATGAGATGTGATGTTATATTTATTAAGTGATTGGCTAGGATCTTAGCATACATTTTTATGTCTATATTTAGTAATGATATAGGTCTGTAATTTATGGGTTATGTTGGGTCTTTGTCTGGTTTTGGTATGGTAATTATTAGTGCTTCTAACTTCTCTTTTGTGTATTGGCTAGATAATGCTGCTTGATTAAACATTTTGGTCAAATGTGGCGATAGTATTTCACTAAATGCTTGTTAATATTCTCCTTTGAGTCCACCTATGTCTGGGGTTTTATTTTTAGTTAGGGATTTTATAACTGAGGGTTTCTTGTAATGAAATTGGGTCGTTGATAAGTTTTAGGTCTTCAGGCTTTATTTTTGGTAGGTTGATATTTTTTAAATAGTCAGCTATATTTTGGGGTGTAGGTTGTGGAGTGTTTTGATCTTCCTTAAGGTTATATAGAGATTCATAATATTCTGAGAAGGAATCAGCTCTTTCTTCGGAGTTGTATATTGCTTTATTTGATTTGTGCTGATTTAATTTGTTAATTTTGTTTTCATTTGGCGTATCTGGTTAGCCAAAAGTTTACCAGCTTTATTACTTTGTGGATAATAATTGTTTCATTCATTTTATGTACTTGTCATGGTTATCTATCAGCATATATCTCAGTTCAGTTCTTAGGCTGCTTTCACACTGAGGCGCTTTGCAGGAGCTAAAGTGCCAAAAATAGCACCTGCAAAGCACCCTGAAAGTGCCGCTCAATTCACTCCAATGTGAAAGCCCTGAGAGCTTTCACACTGGAGCGGTGCACTTGCAGGGCGGTCAAAAAAAGTCCTTCAAGCCGCATCCAAATATAGCGCCGCTTTACCGCCAGCGCTGCCCGCCTCAGTTTTCAAGTAGCCTTAGAATATTGAGTTGTTGTGCTATTTTTATATCACTTGGGGGTTTTTTTGTGGTTTCTTCAGCTTCGGTAATGTCTTTTTAATATTTTGTTTAATTCAAATTTCCTTTTTTTTTTTTTTTTCTCTAGCTGCTATCTGTATTAGGAGACCCCTGATGAATGCTTTATGAGCACACCATAGTGTGGTACTTTTCATCAAACCATTATTATTGAGTACAAAAAATTCTCTAAGGTGTTTTTTTTTTTTTTTTTTTATCACGGACAAATGTAAAGAAGAATGTAAGTGTTGTTCCTCCATAATTTGTAATTGGTACAGGGAGGTCCTGTATTAATTTCTGTTTTTATTGGAGCATGATCAGTCCAAGAAATATTGTGGAATTGTAAAACTGGAAATTAGGAGAGGGTAACACCTATAAATATATGTACCAGGATGGGCTATCAGTATGTATGCAGACCGCACACTTATCACAGAATTCAAATACCCATTACTGGACACAAAGCCTAATACCTACTTGCAAAAATGCAGCTTAAAGCAAATAGGTAGGTTCCTCTAAATCATGGCATACATGGAAGAAAAAGGACCAGAGGGTCTAGGGACAGGATTATTCAAGCAGGAACACACTGGCTGTAAAATTATAAACTGGAACAATTTATTGACTTGTATAAATAAATAGATTCCACCCACAATATCAAATAAACATACTAACCTCCACCACTAAATAAAGTGACATAGTGCTGAACAACAGACTCACCACCCGGTACCCTCTTCAATCATTTCAAACATCCCCAAAAATACCATTATATGCAACCACCTACTGGGGATAACCCAGATAAAAGGGCAATCAAATAATATTCAGAAGGCAAAAGTGTGTCAATTAAGTCATACAGACACAAAACGATAAAAAAGGTTGGTGAAGGGATTCACTTAAGAAGGTAGCCTTTTGTAGATCCTGCCAAAAAGATAATGTTGGATGGAAATCACTGGGATCAAAAAAGATCAAGGGTCACAGCAAAGGATCCATTGAGAAAAAAACTGTGAAAGTCCTCTATCCTGCCATATCTTCATGGAGGTGTAAATGCAGTAAAGTTTATTAATGAAAACGGCATATCATGGAGAGATGAGATGCAACAAAACGCATACCTTCACTCCACTATCCCCTAGATAGTTCTGTGTGTGGGGTAAAGAGGACAGCTTGTCTTCTAATTAACGTTGGAGCCGCCAGAGTGGAAGTATAAATTCAGTAAAGTTTATAAAGAAAAACGGCATGTCATGGAGAGATAAAGTGCAACAAAACACATACCTTCACTCCACTACCCCCTAGGCAGTTCTATGTGTGGGGGGGAGAGGACAGGTTGTCTCTTAGTTTACGCTGGAGCCGCCAGAGTGAAAATAGGAAAAAAAAAACCCTCTGAGTAGCGAACCCCTGATGGTCAGCGGGGTAGGGGGTCATCCAGATAATTCCAGTATGTGTGGGGGCTGCCACGTCCAGGTCCTAGGATCTCCGGCCGCCCGACGCTAGTTAGGAAATTACATCGGACTTCCACATACTGCTCACTCAGCGCTTCCTCGTAGACGCCAGGAACCACAGCCGTACAGTGTTGGGAGCAGAGCTTATCTCAGAGGGCTCGCATGAATTGCAGGAGGGATGTTAAAGTAATTCCAGGTGGTGGCTGTAAAAGTTTGGGCGTCTAGCTGACACGTTTCAATCGGCAAACTATTTTTCTCAGAGCTAGGGATACATTGGAAGACAGGAAGCTAAATACTAGAGTGATTTGTCTAATTGGCTGTCATGAAATTCAAACAGACTACCTCCATGAAGCAATTAACCCTAAAGACTCGATAGTAATGTGCACATGAAAACACCTTTAAAACCGTCACACAGTGAGTAGATGGATGAAAGAAAGATCAGAAAATATTGTAACAGGAAGGAGGGGAGGGAAAAGAAATTACTAGTTCCAAAAATTCCATATAATTATCAAAAAACACAATGCGGACCGTATAACTTTGTGTAGGACTCATCCTGAGCCTGCTCATTGTGAGGCTGTTGGAACTTAGTCCAAGTGGAACTGGTCTAAGTGGTGAGTTAAAACCAGAGTTTAAAACAGGAGGTTATAACAGGGGTCATAGTACCTGTGTAGTGTGAGTACCTGAGTGTTGTCTGAGTAGTGTGTGTGGATCGTTAGTACTTGTGTATTGTATACTTGAGTATCGCTCGTGCACGTAGGTCTGCGACTGTTCTGCAATTGCACGTAGGTCTGTGAGTACCTGTGTATTGTCTTGTTGTGTACCTGTGTATTGTCTTGAGTATTAGTGCCAGGAAGCTAGCTGTTAGGTAATTTGGACAGGGTATAATCCCCAATCCTCACTAAATTTAATAGGTACGATGCCCGGCGGGTGTGGAGAAGCGACTCTTTGTACATCTTGCCGCATGTATGCGTTCCTTGATCATCCGATCAAGGGCGAATACTGCTGTGCAAAATGTAAGCACATTGTTTCCCTGGAAGCCCAGGTTCTGAATCTGGGGAAGCAACTGTCAGCACTGAGAAGTCCCTCCATACTAAAGGAGAGCCAGGAACGTATACGGCAGGGGCCAGCACAGAGGCGGGTGGAGACAAAGAGGTGCAGGCACTAGCAAAGAGTAGATGGGTGACAGGAGGGGTAGAGGGGGAAGTGCCAGGGAGGCCGATCCAGGACTGGAGCATCCCAATAAGTACGCTCCATTGAGTGACATTGGTGAAACCAGTCAGGGACCAGCACTGCTGGAGCTGAGGGACTCTCCTAGCTGCCGGGGGAAGAACTCCTCCAGTGAGAGTGGGGGGGCAGCAAAAGGAAAGGAAAGACAGATTCAGGTTGTAGGGGACTCAATTCTTAGAAGGACAGAGAGGGCAATCTGTAACCAAGACCTGAAGCGCCGAACAGTATGTTGTCTACTGGGCGCTCGGGTTCGGCACATCACGGATCTTGTGGACAGATTACTGGGAGGGGCTGGGGAAGACCCGGCTGTCATGGTGCACGTTGGCACCAATGACAAAGTCAGAGGCAGATGGAGTGTCCTAAAGAACGATTTTAGGGACTTAGGAGCTAAATTGAGGAAAAGGACCTCCAAGGTAGTATTCTCAGGAATACTACCGGTACATCGAGCCACACCAGAAAGGCAGAGGGAGATTAGGGAAGTAAACAAGTGGCTGAAGAGCTGGTGTAGTAAGGAGGGGTTTGGGTTCCTGGAGGACTGGGCCGACTTCTCAGTCGGTAACCGGTACTATAGAAGGGATGGACTGCACCTAAATGAGGAGGGTGCAGATCTGCTGGGAATGAAGATGGCCAAAAAGTTAGAGGGGTTTTTAAACTAGGCGATGGGGGGGAGGGTCCAGAGGCGGAGATAGCCAATGCGAAAGATATTCCAGAGGGTAGTATTGGGGGCATTGGTGGTAGGTTAACCAAAGCACAAAAACACAAGGTGAGTATAGTAGCAAGTCCTAGTTGCAATCTCGAAACACCCAATACGAGGACAATATGTGACCGGTCTAAACTATGTGGCATGTTCACCAATGCCAGGAGCATGGCGGACAAGATGGGTGAACTAGAGATACTGTTGTACGAGGAGGATTTGGATTTTGTGGGAATTTCAGAGACCTGGTTCAACAGCTCTCATGATTGGCTGGCAAACATTCAAGGGTATACCCTATACCGCAAGGATAGAGAGGGTAAAAAAGGGGGAGGGGTATGCCTATATATCAAGAATAATGTACAAGTTAATGTGAGAGATGACATCACTGAGGGCGCTAGAGAGGAGGTGGAATCCTTATGGGTAGAGCTCCAAAGGGATGAAGCTAAGGGGAAAATAATACTGGGAGTATGCTATAGGCCCCCTAACCTGAGGGAGGAAGTGGAGACAGATCTCCTATCACAATTTGGATTAGCAGCAAGGATGGGAAGTGTTATCATAATGGGGGATTTTAATTATCCAGACATAGACTGGGCGGAGGGAACCGCGCATTCATTTAAGGCTCGCCAGTTCCTTGCAGGACAATTTTATGGGTCAGATGGTAGACGCACCAACTAGAAATAAAACATTACTGGATCTACTGATTACCAACAATACAGACCTGATCACAGATGTGGAAATACGGGGCAATTTAGGTAACAGCGATCACAGGTCAATTAGTTTCAGTATAAATCACACAAATAGGGAATACAAAGGGAATACAAAGACACTGAATTTCAAAAGAGCCAACTTCCCTAAACTACAAACCTTGCTAAAAGGCATAAATTGGGATAAAATATTAGGAACAAAGAATACGGAGGAGAGATGGGTTTGCTTTAAGAGCATATTAAATAAGGGCATTAGCCAATGTATCCCATTGGGTAATAAATTTAAAAGAGCGAACAAAAGTCCTGGTTGGCTTAACTCCAATGTAAAAATGCATATAAAAGCAAAGGAGAAGGCCTTCAAAAAATACATGTTTGAGGGATCATCCTCAGCATTCAGACTTTATAAAGAATGCAACAAGAAATGTAAGGGTGCAATTAGGACTGCTAAGATAGAACATGAAAGACACATAGCGAGGGAGAGCAAAAAAAAGTCACAAGAAATTCTTTAAGTATGTAAACAGTAAAAAAGGGAGGACAGACCATATTGGCCCCATAAAGAATGAGGAAGGACATCTGGTTACAAAGGATGGGGAGATGGCGAAGGTATTGAATTTATTCTTCTCCTCAGTCTTCACGAGTGAATCGGGGGGCTTCAGTAACCAAAACTGCAGTGTTTATCCTCATGACACAACACAGGAAGCACCTCCGTGGTTAACAGAGGACAGAATTAAAATTAGACTTGAGAAACTTAACATTAATAAATCGGGACCAGATGGCTTGCATCCGAGGGTACTTAGGGGAACTCAGTCAAGTGATTGCCAGACCGTTGTCCCTAATTTTTACAGATAGTCTACTGACTGGAATGGTACCAGCTGATTGGAGAAAAGCCAATGTAGCACCAATATTTAAAAAGGGCCCAAAATACATCCCTGGGAATTACAGACCAGTTAGCCTAACATCAATAGTATGTAAACTCTTGGAGGGGATGATAAGGGACTATATACAAGATTTTAGTAATAAGAACGGTATCAGCAGTAATCAGCATGGATTCATGAAGAATCGTTCTTGCCAAACCAATCTATTAACCTTCTATGAGGAGGTGAGTTGCCATCTAGATAAAGGAAGGCCCGTAGATGTGGTGTATCTGGATTTTGCAAAAGCATTTGACACAGTTCCCCATAAACGTTTACTGTACAAAATAAGGTCCGTTGACATGGACCATAGGGTGAGTACATGGATTGAAAACTGGCTACAAGGGCGAGTTCAGAGGGTGGTGATAAATGGGGAGTACTCAGAATGGTCAGGGGTGGGTAGTGGGGTTCCCCAGGGTTCTGTGCTGGGACCAATCATATTTAATTTGTTCATAAACGATCTGGAGGATGGGATAAACAGTTCAATCTCTGTATTTGCAGACGATACTAAGCTAAGCAGGGCAATAACTTCTCCGCAGGATGTGGAAACCTTGCAAAAAGACCTGAACAAATTAATGGGGTGGGCAAATGAGGTTCAATGTAGAAAAATGTAAAATAATGCATTTGGGTGGCAAAAATATGAATGCAATCTATACACTGGGGGGAGAATCTCTGGGGGAATCTAGGATGGAAAAGGACCTGGGGGTCCTAGTAGATGATAGGCTCAGCAATGGCATGCAATGCCAAGCTGCTGCTAACAACGCAAACAGAATATTGGCATGCATTAAAAAGGGGATCAACTCCAGAGATAAAACAATAATTCTCCCACTCTACAAGGCTCTGGTCCGGCCGCACCTGGAGTATGCTGTCCAGTTCTGGGCACCAGTCCTCAGGAAGGATGTACTGGAAATAGAGTGAGTACAAAGAAGGGCAACAAAGCTAATAAAGGGTCTGGAGGATCTTAGTTATGAGGAAAGGTTGCGAGCACTGAACTTATTCTCTCTGGAGAAGAGACTCTTGAGAGGGGATATGATTTCAATATACAAATACCGTACTGGTGACCCCACGATAGGGATAAAACTTTTTCGCAGAAGAGAGTTTAACAAGACTTGGGCCACTCATTAAAATTAGAAGAAAAGAGGTTTAACCTTAAATTACGTAGAGGGTTCTTTACTGTAAGAGCGGCAAGGATGTGGAATTCCCTTCCACAGGCGGTGGTCTCCACGGGGAGCATTGATAGCTTCAAGAAACTATTAGATAATCACCTGAATGACCGCAACATACAGGGATATATAATGTAATACTGACACATAATCACACACATAGGTTGGACTTGTGTCTTTTTTCAACCTCACCTACTATGTAACTATGTAATTTAAAGAAATGAAAAAAATCAATAAATCAAATGGTCAAATAACCCCACAGAGGAAGAGGAACACTTACAGTATAATACAATTTGGTTATTTATTAGAGGGGGAGGAAAGAAACATCATATGTCACCCTCTGTGTGCATATAACTAAAGCCCATCTTTATTTCCAAATACAGAATAGTTAGGATTCTAGAAAGACTGCTAAGTTACATTCGTTGTTTAAGCCAGCAGGCTGAAGACTGTTTAGAAGATAAATCCACATTTTTTCTTTTTGGTATAAAATATGGTCAAAATCCCCCCTTCTAAGGGGGAGATTGTCTGTAAAAGCCCTTCACACAAAGACCACTTGGATCTCCACCACGTTCAGTTAGAAAATGTAACGGTAGTGGTCGTTCGTCATCTTTTTTGAGGATGCTTTGGATGTGTTCACTGATTCTAATTTTAAGTTGTCTTTTAGTTTTACTTATGTATATCTTGCCACAAGGACAGGTGATCATATAGATCACCCGTGTGGTAGAGCAACTGATAAAAAATTTAAATTCTTTTTGACCCGCAGAATCAGTGAACACATCCGTTCTCTCGACGTGACCACAAATGGAATATTTCCCACAAGGGAAGCTACCGCGCAGAGGGGGCAGGTCAGTCAACCAATTTTTGCTAGGGGATCTTATATATTCAGAGTGGGACAGAATATCCCCCAGGTTTTGTGACCTACGTGCTGTCATCATGGGTCGATCCCCTATGAACTTCCCCAAAATTGGAGCTTCAGATAAAATGTCCAATGTTTAGTAAGGACCTCTTTAACCTGGTCCCATTGAGCTCAAAACCTAGTAATGATTCTGATGGGGTCCTGGGGACTGCGTTCATTTTTGTCCCTAGGTGTATCAGTCAAAAGGTCCTCTCTTTTAGTGTTGGTGGCTCTACTTTTGGCTCTTCTGAAGTCAGTAAGATTAATGACAGTCATATCCTGTGACTCCGTGGAAGAAAACTCTGAACATCAATGGTAGAAACTTGCGTTTCACATACACATATTATTCAAATACAGTCTCATTTTTGGATCTACAGATCAGTATACAAGATGATAGACTTGTAACTAAGACATATCGCAAAAAAACAGCTGCAAACACTATTGCAGGCGTCTAGCCATCATCCACATTCCCTGATTCAGGGAATTCCAATCGGTCTGTTCTTGAGGATCAGACAAACTGTTCCTCGGATGTTTTTTTTCGGGAACAGGCCTCCGAGCTCTACACACGTTTTCGGGAGAGAGGTTACTCACATAGGTCCATCAGAAGAGCCAAAAATAGAGCCATCAACACTAAAAGAGAGGACCTTTTGACTGATACACCTAGGGACAAAAGTGAACGCAGTCCCCAGGACCCCATCAGAATCATTACTAGGTTTGGAGCTCAATGGGACCAGGTTAAAGAGGTTTTTATTTAAACATTGGAACATTTTATCTGAAGCTCCAATTTTGGGGCAGTTCATAGGGGATTGACCCATGATGACAGCACGTAGGTCACAAAACCTGGGGGATATTCTGTCCCACTCTGAATATATAAGATCCCCTAGCAAAAATTGGTTGACTGACCTGCCCCCTCTGCGTGGTAGCTTCCCTTGTGGGAAATGTTCCATTTGTGGTCATATCGAGAGAACAGATGTGTTCATTGATTCTGCGGGTCAAAAAGAATTTAAAATCAAAGAATTTATCAATTGCTCTACCACACGGGTGATCTATATGATAACCTGCCCTTGTGGCAAGATATATATAGGTAAAACTAAAAGACAACTTAAAATTAGAATCAGTGAACACATCCAAAGCATCCTCAAAAAAGATTATGAACGACCACTACCTTTTATATTTTCTAACTGAACATGGTGGAGATCCAAGTGGTCTTTGTGTGAAGGGCTTTTACAGCCTGAATCTCCCCCTTAGAAGGGGGGATTTTGACCGTATTTTATACCAATAAGAAAAAAATGTGGATCTATCTTCTAAACAGTCTTCAGCCTGCTGGCTTAAACAACGAATGTAACTTAGCAGTCTTCCTAGAATCCTAACTATTCTGTATTTGGAAATAAAGATGGGCTTTAGTTATATGCGCACAGAGGGTGACATAGGATGTTTCTTTCCTCCCCCTCTAATAAATAACCAAATTGTATTATACTGTAAGTGTTCCTTTTCCTCTGTGGGGTTATTTGACCATTTGATTTATTGATTTTTTGATTTTTTCATTTCTTTAAAGTTTTGATAATTATATGGAATATTTGAAACTAGTAGTAATTTCTTTTCCCTCCCCTCCTTCCTGTTACAATATTTTCTGATCTTTCTTTTATCCATCTACTCACTGTGTGTGTGAGACGGTTTTAAAGGTGTTTTCATGTGCACATTACTATTGAGTCTTTAGGGTTAATTGCTTCATGGGGGTAGTCTGTTTGGATTTCATGGCAGCCAATTAGACAAATCACTCTAGTATTTAGCTTCCTGTCTTCCAATGTATCTCTAGCTCTGAGGAAAATCGTTTGTCGATTGAAACGCGTCAGAAGGACGCCCCAATTTTCACAGCCACCACCTGGAATTACTTTAACATCCCTCCTGCAATTCATGCCTCCTTCCCCCGTGCTTTTGCTGCCTTATGCATGGATGTTCACACTGGAAAACCGTTGATTCCTGTGATCTACACACAACCTTCACAGCTGTGGCCTCAATAGCCATTCATCTAACCCCTTCTCTGCACACTGTGTGGTGTAGGATTACGGAGAGTTCCATCCCAGCTGGGAGCCCTCTGAGATGAGTGTCCCCTCTCCCCCCACACATATAGAACTGCCCAGGAGGTAGTGGAGTGAAGGTATGTGTTTTTGTTGCACTTTATCTCTCCATGACATGCCGTTTTTCTTTATAATCTTTACTGAATTTACACTTCCACTCTGACGGCTCCAATGTTAATTAAGAGACAAGCTGTCCTCTCTCCCCCACACACAGAACTGTCTAGGTGGTAGTGGCGTGAAGGTATGTGTTTTGTTGCATCTCATCTCTCCATGATATGCCGTTTTCATTAATAAACTTTACTGCATTTACACCTCCATGAAGATACAGCAGGATAGAGGACTTTCACTGTGTGTTTTTCTCAATGGATCCTTTGCTGTGACCCTTGATCTTTTTTGATCCCAGTGATTTCCATCCAACATTATCTTTTTGGCAGGATCTACTAAGGCTACCTTCTTAAGTGAATCCCTTCACCAACCTTTTTTATCGTTTTGTGTCTGTATGACTTAATTGACACACTTTTGCCTTCTGAATATTATTTCATTGCCCTTTTATCTGGGTTATCCCCAGTAGGTGGTTGCATATTATGGTATTTTTGGGGGGTGTTTGGAATGATTGAAGAGGGTCTCAGGTGGTGAGTCTGTTGTTCAGCACTATGTCACTTTATTTAGTGGTGAAGGTTAGTTTATTTAATATTGTGGGTGGAATCTATTTATTTATATATGTCAATAAATTGTTCCAGTTTATAATTTTACAGCCAGTGTGTTCCTCCTTGAATAATCCTGTCCCTAGACCCTCTGGTCCTTTTTCTTCCAAGAAATATTGTAGATCTGAGCTTTGGTTATGTTCTGAAGTAGTAATTTGTCCGTGATAAAATAATCTATCCTTGAGTAGATTTTGTGGACATGAGAATAAAATGTATAGTCCCTTTCGGTGGAATGCAGACACCTCCAGGGATCATACAAATCTTCATTGGAAAATACCGGTATCTTATTTAGTCCCATTCTTTTGGTGTGTCCTTGATTGGAGGTGTCTATATATGGGTCCATTGGTGCGTTGAAGTCTCTGCATATTATGAGTTGACCTTTTTGCATTTTTCGTGCCTTTGTTATAATTTTCTTTATAAATTGATGAGGATTTTTGTTTGGGGCATATATATTCACAATAGTATATTCTGCGTTTTCAATGGTTGCTGCTAGAATAATGTACCGACCTTGAGAATCAGTCTTAATGTTTAGGGGTCGGCAAGATTCAGAGTCTTTATTAGCCAATATTACCCCTTATATCATATATCATGTGCTAACCTAGGATGTTTAACTCCCCACACAAAAGTTGAGAAAGCCCTCCATATTTGTTTTAAAAAAATTTGCAGACCTGCTATTGGCCCCGTATACAGGATATAAATGATTTTAGGCATTATACTCATTTTAAGGGCATTCACTCTGCCAAACCACGTCAACAGATGGCCTCTCCATCTCTGCAAGTCTTTCACTATAAACCTCAGCAAGGAGCCATAATTAAGATCATATAAACGCCTCAAGTTGGGGGTGATGTATGTTCCCAGGTAAAGGTATGCAATCACGACAAGGAAAAGACTGTTGCAGAGAGGTTGTCATCCTCAATGGGACATGGATTGGCATCAGTACCGATTTCTCGTAGTTTAGTTTAAAATTAGATAGAAGGTCAAATCTGCGTACTTCACTCATCAATTCAGTTAGAGATTTCTTTGGGTTAGACAGGTAGAGCAACAGATCATCTGCTGAAATTTTATGCTCTATTGCTCCAACCTGTATCCCTACTATCTTCCTGTTTTTTTCTGACCATACACAGAAATTGTTCCAGCACCATTGCGAACAGAAATGGAGACAAATTACACCCCTGCCTCGTCCCATTCCTTATGTTAAAGTGATCCAGTCCATTTTGTACCCAGTGTAATACATGCAGGGCTCAGATAGTATTGCTCTGGCCTCTCAACCCTTCGTGAAACCTGTCTGGTCCGGATTAACCAACCTTACTATATGATCTTGCAATTGTTTGGAAAGGATCTTTGCCAACATTTTAGTGTCTGAGTTGAGGAGGGAAATGGGTCTATAATTAGCACAATGTTGAGGATCCTTCCCAGCTTTTGGGAGGGCTGTCACATATGCCAGTAATGCTTCCGGGGGCAAAGGGTTACAGGCTGTAATTGAGTTAAAGTACTTACAAAGGGGGTCGATAACATTGGCCAGAATTTTTTATAGTAGGTTTGTGAAGCCATCAGGCCCTGGACTTTTGCCCTTTGACAGTGTTGCCACCACAGCATTCAACTCCTCAATGGTAATCGGCCACTCCATTTCTTCCAGGGCCTCTGGAGGAAGACCAGAGGCCTTTAAATATTCCTTCCCCAGCACTCCCCATAGGCATCGAGCCTATATTGTACAATGCTCCATAAAAGCGATGAACTTCAGTGGCTATTGATTGAGTATCCACTATCTCTTTGTTATGACACCTTAACCTATGGACATGGCGTGAATTTTGTTGCTTCTTTAACTGTCTTGCCATCAACCTACCCCCCTCATTTCCTTGTTCATAAAAACGATGAGCAAAATACCTATGTTTATTTCTGACTTTCCGGTCCAGACACTGAGAAAGATCACTTCGTAGTGTCTTCAGTTTCTGGGCATCTACAGGGTCTAGGTGAGCTTTATCTTTGACTTTAAGCTGGTGTATTTCTTCTAAAAGAGCCACAATCTCCTTCTGTCTTTCCTTTCTAATACGGGATCCCTGTGAAAACCATTCCCCTCTAATAACCGCCTTATGAGCCTCCCACACTGCTTGATTCGACACCTCACCGGGCGTATTAATCTCAATATATAATTCCAGTATACAGGATGGGGAATCCACGGCCAGCCTATCATCCAAAATGGACTCATTCAGTCTCCATGTCCGCTCCCCTCCTACCAGCTGGAACCAAAGTCAGGGTTATAGGAGCCTGGTCAGATATTGTAATTGATTCAATATTAGAAGAATGCACATGATTCAAATAGAACTGATCCACCATTAGTAGATCCATCCGTGAATATGAATCATGGATTTTGGAATAATAACTATAATCCCTTTCCCTGTTAAGCAGTACCACTAAATGAAGTGAGCGCAAGCTTTGTTTAATGTGTTTTAGAACTCTCAATATCAAAAAGCCTTCCCTGAATTTACCCAGTATTTCCAAAGTTTTAGATTTAAAATTTACGGTGTGATTATTAGGCGCATAGATAGACGCAAAGGTGTAACACTGGCCCTCTATTTTACCCTTCACAAAAAGAAATCGGCCTTCAGGATCTGCTCTTATTTCAATGGGTATCAGAGGGCGTGAATTATGAAAAGCAATTGTAACACCCCTAGCCCTTGGAATGGGGGATGGTGCATGAAACCACTGATTAAATGGGAAAAGGGGTATGCGTGGGGTCGACCTTGCTGTGAAGTGTGTCTCCTGTAGAAACACTATTTCTGCCCCCAGTTGGTGCAGTTCACACCAGAGATGACCCGTTTTACCAGGTGAGCAAAGCCCCCTTACATTATAAGAAATGATCTTTGCTCTATCAGCCATATCGCATTTTGTACGTACAGCTTATTAGACCTATTTCTCCTTCCATTAAATTGACATCTGTTCTCTCCGTGAAAAACCCTACTCTGTCCATAGTGCTCCATATATGCATCTGGCAGGAAAGGGGGAGAGGAAAAAAAACACATAATGACAAGACATCCCACATTTGTAACCTGTCCGCTAATTATTATTATTATTATACAGGATTTATATAGCACCGTCAGTTTACGCAGCGCTTTACAACATTAATTGGGGGCTAAGTCCGAGATAGGGGAAATCCCCATACCCGGAGTCATTCTTCCTTCCGCACCTTGCGGAATACCAAGTCCCTTAACTCGGGACCAACATTGGGGAAAAAAATGTTAAAAGGCATGAGCAGAAACCCAAGAGTATTTTATGCAGTAACTACCTATTACCCCTTTTCCTTTTTCATTTGTCCATCCTTTTCCAAATGTTGGTCACTGCTGGGCATTATAGTCCCACTGTTTTCTTCAGCCTTATCCCCTCCAAAAGCCGCTCCATACCCCAGCAGACTTCCCTCTGTCCCTCCCTAGCCACCATCCATCCCCTGGATGTCTCGGTCCGGCTCCAGAGGACTGCAGCCGCTCACTTGGGGTCCGCTCCTGGATACTGCAGGGCTGTGGTTTATCCTTGGACTGCCCCCTTGACCCTTGGTCATAGTCACTGCTGGACTTTGTAGTTTCATGTCCTCGCATCAGGCCTCTGTGGCCCAACCCATGGGACCCTCGACTATGCTCTGGGGAGCCACATTCCAGCTCTGCGGCCCCTCTCCTCAGATCGGGAGAACCGTGCTTTGTTCCCCCCTGAGCCACTGCCATCTCCATTGTACATCCCGCTTGTCTGCTCTGCGACGTCAGATAGGCCCGTAGCCCACCTGATTGGCTCCTGCTCCCGCCCGGCATCTGAGCAGCTGTACGGGGGCGTGTGGACATGCTTCCTGCAGATGAATAGAGAGCCTCTAACCACCTGGTCTCCTGAAGCCTGGGGATCACAGCATGCTCAGTCAGCGACTCAGCATGTCTACCCATGCCACGCCCCTCTTCCAAAATTGATTTGACTTTACTGCCTTTGAAACAGTGTGTGGCCAAAAAAGGTACATTCCTCTCTGTATACATCTGTATTGACTTATTCATTCCTGGTGGGAAGTCTGTGTTAGATATCAGCGGTGTTTGAGGACCTGGGGATGTATTTAAGTCAGAGATCTGACCCCAATATGTTTAGCTCAAGTGAGTAACTGGAGACTAATGCAAGCTTTTTTGTTCGCCCATAAAAATCTCCTGAGCATGGAGTGTAGCGCTCAAAGTAGTTCGTTGGTAAAAGGATTGGGATAGTCTGGAAAAAATACAGAATTCTAGGTAAGATTGTCATGTTAATTATGGCCACTCTGCCAAACCACGAGAAATATTTTAAAGACCGTTTCTCTAGGTCCTTATTTATGGCTTGTTACAGAGGTTGAACGTTCATTGCGTAAAGTGAGTCAAGTTTCGGTGTCAACCATATCCCTAAGTATTTAAGAGCTTTGTCTTCCCACTAAAAGCTTGCAATTATTTTGTGATGATTTTTGTATTATATTTTAGGGATAATTTCAAGGCTTCAGACTTTTTATAATTTATTTAGAAATGTGATATATCGATGTATTGTGTAAGCACATTGCATGAGTTAGGCATAATAATATGTGGCTGGGTTATGAAGAACAAAAGGTCATCTGCATATGCTGCAGTTCTGCCTTTTACCTAGAAGCCGTGTATAGATGGCCAGTTATTCACTGTACAAATGGCTCTAGGGTGAGAATGAAGAGCAACGGTGAAAGGGGACAGCCTTGTCGCGTTCCGTTTTGGATTATTACCATATCAGATAGTGCTTCATTTATTTACAGATGGCAACTAGAAAGTCCCACAATACACAATCGAAGGCTTTCTCCGCGTCTGTAGAGAGTAACAATGGTCTCTTTGCGTTTTGTGGATAAGGTTTAGAGCTTTTGTCACATTCTCCCTGGCCTCCCTGCCTGGCATGAAGCCTACCTGTTCTGGGCCCATTAGCTGGTGTAACAATGGCCTTAAGCGGTTTGCTAAAATTTTTGCAAATAATTTCAGGTCGAGGTTAAGTAGGGAAATTGGCCTGTAATTGCCACAGTCTAATGGATTTGGTCCTGAGGGATCTCTTGGGGGTCTCTTATGCCGTGTACACACGAGCAGGCTTTTCGACCAGACTGGTCGGACGGACCGAATCCAGCAGACAATCCAACCGTGTGTGGGCTCCATCGGACCTGCACGGACTTTTTCGGGCGAAAATCTGACAGACTCTAGTTTTGGAACATGTATCAAATTTGTCCGATGGACTCGAGTCCGGTCGAAAAATCCACTTGTCTGTATGCTAGTCCGACGGAGGAAAACCGACGCTAGGGCAGCTATTGGCTACTGGCTACTGACTATCAACTTCCTTATTTAGTCCGGTCGTACGTCATCACGTACGAATCCATCAGACTTTGGTATGATCGTGTGTAGGCAAGTCCGTTTGTTAGAAAGTCCGTCGGAAAGACCGTCGGACCTTTGATGCTGAAAAGTCCGCCCATGTGTACAGGGCATTAAATAATTAAAAGTTTTCAATAGGTGTGGTAGTAGAAGTGTGGAGAAGGACTTATAGTAGTGTGCTGTAAAGCCATCTGGACCCGGACTTTTTTCCCTGGCTTGAGAGATTTAATGGCCATTATTAGTTGTGTTTCCGTGATTGGGTCTTAGAATTGTTGGGAGTCAGTATCATTTAGTGTGGGTAAACCCCTATCGTTAAGATATTGTTGGATTATTTGTTTCCGCGTCCCAGGTTGATCTTTCGGTCTATGTGCATTCGGTAAATTGTACAAGTCAGTGTAGTTATGGAATATTTGTGCAATCATTTCAGTGTCCTGTACTATTCAATTATTTTTATTTTTGATGGCAGATATGTTTGTAGATAGCTGTGCCTCTTCAGTGCTCTAGCGAGGAATTTCCCTGTTTTTATCCCCATGTTCATAAAAGCATCCCTTTTTAGAAAAGGGGATCTTCTGTGCCTTATGGTTTAGGATTGACTGTAATCTTTTCTTTAGTTCAAGTAGGGCATTGGTTGTTTCTATCGCTTCTTCTATCAAGTTCCTTTCCAGCTTCCCTTTTTTTCATTGCACCCATCCTAATAAACTCCCCTCTAATCACACATTTGTGGGCTTCCCATATTGTTAATGGAGACATCTCATCTGTGTCATTATCCGTGAAGTTGGCTTTTCAGGCTTCTGATATTTTCCCTAGTCCTGATGTGTCTGTAAGCAAGTACGGGTTTAACCTCCAATTGCTAGTTTTTGGCTGTCTAATAGGCGTCTGCAGTGTCATTAAGACAGGTGCATGACCTGAAAAGGCTTTAATACCGATCTTGGCAGTTTGCAGGAGAGGTAGATTCCTTTGAGAGAGAAAGTTGTAGTCAATGCATGTGAATTTATTGTGTAGAGCAGAGAAATATGTGAAGTCCTTGCCTGTAGGATTAGTTGTGCACCATGTATCAACCAGTGTAAGTGAGGCTAATGAGGTTTTAATTTTTCGTATGGTAAACTAAATGTACCATCTGATGTGGCTTGTAGTGGATTCAGCGGTGTGTTAAAGCCCCCCCCCCCCCTAATACTATGCAGCCTGAGGCGAAGCCCTTCAATTCTTCCACACAATGCTGGCAAAATGGGACTTGGGATGAATTGGGGAAATACACGTTTGCCAGCATGATTGGTATCCCAGCCTTCCATCAGCGTCTGCATGTTGCTATATGTCAAAGCCTGCATTTTTGTGACGCAAAATAGATACCCCTTTAGATTTGGAGGTGAGGTTTACGGCATGGTATACGTTTTATAGTACTGTTTATCGTGTAGTCTTGGTACGGTACCTGTTTTGAAGTGTGTCTTTTGAAGAAACACAACGGATGGCTTCACCTTATTTAGTTCTCTTCTCAAATGTGTGTTTAAGCCCCTAACATTATGAGAAATCACAAAAGGTTGTTTATCAAGCTTAGAATAAGACATAATCTGTGAGCAGTATACCTGGACTTAGTGGTTAGTTTCAACGCGTACCTTGGTGGATGGAAAGAAAAGATTGGAATGAGAAGAAGTGTAGAAACGTAGAGAAAGGTAGTCTAGATACTCTTTAGCAAGAGAATCTTGTGAGGAGAAAGTTTAAGGATATATGTCTCCTGTTATAAACCTTTAGGAGAGAAATGAGAGATTCGTGTTTAGCTAAATAGCCGAACAGAATCCACTGTTAGAGGCAATGGGAGGTTACTACCACAGGAATGTCAATAACGTATGTAGAAAACCTGTTGTGCTAAAATGTTGCAAGCGTTGCCTCCCACGCCCTCAAATCAATTTAAATTGTTCATGCACCCCTTCCAGCCATTTAAGTGGTAGCATGAGCTCAAATCATTAAAACAGCATTAAGAGCAAGCGGAAAATAAACTTTGAAGCCCTGGTTATGTCAAATAACCTGATGAATATGAATAGCCTGGCAGTAGCCAAACTCCATTATAAACAAACCCCCTAATATATACTAAAAGGCATCTTTGGCAATAATGCGTAGTAGAGCAGATTGTATCAGATATTAACGAGCAAGGTCCGATACTACCCTAATTCTGAATTTGCCCAGAGAGGGTCACAGTTCGACTAATTTGGAACAAGGGGAGTACAAACCTATATACATCGCACCTCTGTATGTTATTTGGGAAATTTAACTATATCTATCAGTGTGTAGATATACAGTCAGGTCCATACATATTGGGACATCACCACAATTCTAATCTTTTTGGCTCTATACACCACCACAATGGATTTGAAATTAAACAAACAAGATGTGCTTTAATTGCAGACTTTCAGCTTTACATCCAAATCAGGTGAACGGTGTAGGAATTACAACAGTTTGTGTATGTGCCTCCCACTTTTTAAGGGACCAAAAGTAATGGGACAATTGGCTGCTCAGCTGTTTCATGGCCAGGTGTGTGTTATTCCCTCATTATCCCATTTACAAGGAGAAAATAAAAGGTCCAGAGTTCATTTCAAGTGTGCTATTTGCATTTGGAATCTGTTGCTGTCAACTCTCAATATGAGATCCAAAGAGCTGTCGCTATCAGTGAAGCAAGCCATCATTAGGCTGAAAAAACAAAACAAACCCATCAGAGAGAGAGCAAAAACATTAGGTGTGGCCAAATCAACTGTTTGGAACATCTTTAAAAAGAAAGAACGCACCGGTGAGCTCAGCAACACCAAAAGACCCGGAAGACCACGGAAAACAACTGTGGTGGATGACCGAAGAATTCTTTCCCTGGTGAAGAAAACACCCTTCACAACAGTTGGCCAGATCAAGAACACTCTCCAGGAGGTAGGTGTATGTGTGTCAAAGTCAACAATCAAGAGAAGACTTCACCAGAGTGAATACAGAGGGTTCACCACAAGATGTAAACCATTGGTGAGCCTCAATAACAGAAAGGCCAGATTAGAGTTTGCCAAACAACATCTAAAAAAGCCTTCACAGTTCTGGAACAAAATCCTATGGACAGATGAGACCAAGATCAACTTGTACCAGAGTGATGGAAAGAGGCCTATTGAAGGAGCAGTGGCTCCGAGCGCGTAGCCTTCTCTCAACCTCCCTGCTAGCCCTCTCCCTGGAAGATCCCTCCCCTGGATACCGAACCCGGAAGCAGACGGACGACCTGTGACGTCATGCCCGCTCCACGCCGGCCCCTAGTCTCTTCCTGATGGCCACAGAAGGAGCTCCCGGCTGGTAATCCACCTTCTGCAGCCCAGCATCCCTGCAGCGTCACCTCCACAGCATCAGAGGGAACACCGAGGACCACATACCTATACAGATGAGCCTTTTATATGTTTTTATCGTGTAAGTGTGTTTTTACCTGGTGTCATTAAACATCATTTGTTAATACTACACTCAGGTGGCGCTTCCTTCTCTACCCCTCTCAGAGTGATGGGAAGAGAAGAGTATGGAGAAGGAAAGGAATTGCTCATGATCCAAAGCATATCACTTCATCAGTAAAGCATGGTGGTGGTAGTGTCATGGCGTGGGCATGTATGGCTGCCAGTGGAACTGGTTCTCTTGTATTTATTGATGGTGTGACTGCTGACAAAAGCAGCAGGATGAATTCTGAAGTGTTTCAGGCAATATTATCTGCTCATATTCAGCAAAATGCTTCAGAACTCATTGGACGGCGCTTCACAGTGCAGATGGACAATGACCCGAAGCATACTGCGAAAGCAACCAAAGAGTTTTTTAAGGGAAAGAAGTGGAATGTTATGCAATGGCCAAGTCAATCACCTGACCTGAATCCGATTGAGCATGCATTTCACTTGCTGAAGACAAAACTGAAGGGAAAATGCCCCAAGAACAAGCAGGAACTGAAGACAGTTGCAGTAGAGGCCTGGCAGAGCATCACCAGGGATGAAAACCAGCGTCTGGTGATGTCTATGCGTTCCAGACTTCAGGCTGTAATTGACTGCAAAGGATTTGCAACCAAGTATTAAAAAGTGAAAGTTTGATGGATGATTGTTAATCTATCCTATTACTTTTGGTCCCTTAAAAAGTGGGATGCATATATATTAACTGTTGTAATTCCTACACCGTTCACCTGATTTGGATGTAAATACCCTCAAATTAAAACTGAAAGTCTTCAGTTAAAGCACATCTTGTTTGTTTCATTTCAAATCCATTGTGGTGGTGTATAGAGCCAAAAAGATTAGAATTGTGTCGATGTCCCACTATTTATGGACCTGACTGTATGTATATATAGATATATATCTATATATATATATATATATATATATATATATATATATATATATATATATATATATATATATAGTGTGTGTGTATATATAGATATATATATATCAGTTGGTCAAAAACTAGAGAGTAATCGTGTTCATATTTAGTCGACCTGTGGGCCTCATATAGCAATCAATAAACATAGGTACTTGTGCAAGAGAACGAGGTTGGTTAGTTGGCAAGGATACGCATATATAGGTAAGTAAGCATATAATTTAATGTTTCGGGATCCAATTATGTTACAAAGATACCGGATATCGGAGACCAGTCAGGCATGTTTGGTTTAAACTCTTGAGAGGATGGTGAGTTCCAGGGTCTGGTCATCTTTTAATTGAAGTCATCACGGTGTGATTCCAACTGTCGCCACAAGATGGTGCCCAAGATTAATAAATCTCTGTGTGAAAAAGTTTCATCATGGAAAGTCAAACATCTGTGGAAGGCATAATGCATCAGGGAAACAGGGGTTTCCACCCAAAATCAAATCGGTGGGGGTTGGGGGGGTTGTAGATAACAGGTAAGTCAATAAGGCTCACGGCCTGTATAACAATGATAATGTGAGTTACCTCCTAAGATGACAATGGAGAGAATCATTCCGATGCAATATCAAGAGCAACCTGCAAATACAGTTCCATATGAAAGGCACAAGCAGTATAAAGCAGGAATCAGGTGTTGAATTGAGATCTAGATCCCTTGGCAGAATAAGGGGATTTGCCATAGCTGGGGTCTGTGCGTTTGTTAAATTTTGTTTTTTTGGTGGAGGGAGGTTTGAAAGGGGATACTTAACGGGTATGAAGTGGAAAAGCTCCCTGTATGGGGATACAAAATTCCTTGTACCATTCTGGCAGGTCAATTAAGGGCAACTGCAGTTGCTCGCAAAAGGTTGGAGTGTCCTCAGGCAATTTTGAGAAAAAGCAATATTTTTAAAATTTTGCTAAAATAAATATCCAAAAAAAATATATAAAAAAACATTTTTTTTTCCTTAGTTTAGGGCGATATGTATTCTTCTACATATTTTTGGTAAAATAAAATCGCAATAAGCGTTTATTGATTGATTTGCACAAAAGTTATAGCGTTTACAAAATAGGGGATAGTTTTATGGCATTTTTATTAATATTTTTTTTTTTATGGCGATTTATCGTGACTGCAACATTATGGCGGACACATCGGACAATGTTGACACATTTTTGGGACCATTGTCATTTTTTTTGCAGCGATCAGTGCAATTTAAATTGCACTAATTACTGTAAAAATGACACTGGCAGTGAATGGGTTAATCACTAGGGGGCTAGGGAAGGGTTAAGTGTGTCCTAGGAATGTGTTCTAACTGGGGGGGGGAGGGGCTGTGTGTGACACATCACTGATCACACTCCCAATTACAGGCAGCTATGATCAGTGACAGTGTCACTAGGCAGAACGGGGAGATGCTTGTTTACATTAGCATCTCCCCGTTCTTCCTCTACGTGAGACGATCGCGGGTGTCCCCGCGGACATTGAGTCCGCGGGACCTGTGGTCGGACTCACGGAGCTCGCGACAGGCGCGCGCACGCGATGGCACGGCGGCAAATTCAAAGGGACGTACAGGTACACCCATTTGCCTGTCCGTGCCATTCTGCCGACATACATCGGCGTGCGCCGGTCGTTATGTCGTTAAGTGGGAAACTATGCAGGCAGCATATAATGTCCCTCGGAGGTGCTGTGTCCGTGGGACTTGGATTCAGGCCCTTTTCCCACATTCTGTTGCTCATCTGTAGGTTAATTACGAGTGGACATGCACACAGCGGTGTGTTTATAATGTACCATATAAGGTTACACTTATTACCTATGCCCTTGTGGCACTCTAACACATAGGCGTTCATCATTAGGCAAGCACTTACCATTACCCTATGATTAGCTATAGTTATTTTTTTATATTTTATCCTCTAGCACATGCCAGGGGATGAGTGCGTATTAATATCCTAGATAAGGTGAATATAAAAATATTTGGTCATGATGTATACTGTGCTTGATGTATTTACAATTAACATTGGTTGTATGTAAAAATATATGCATGGAAATATGACTTATATGTATGTAAACAAAGTTTTCTGTTTGTATAGTGAGACCTGTTTTTCCTTCACTCCCCTTTTTTTGTGTGTCCCGAGGAAGCTGATCAATGAAACGCATTGACGCACAGGGGCTTACTTACCTGAAATCTTGTAACAACGTATCCAAAGTATTGGGCCCTTATTGGCCATATTCTCTAAATATGAATACATGTTTTTTTAATGATGCTTGTTAATGTATATTTTTTGATTTGACCTTTTTCTATAAATATGAATTATTTTTCATTCATATTGTGTTCCAATCTGCCTTTTAAAGTCCGACCTATTGGTCTCTTGTTTTCCTTCTTTGTTACTTTGTAATACTGTGTTATGATTCTAAATCATATAACTATGTTTATGATGTTTATAGTGATTTTGTCAGGTAAAATAGTGTATAACCAGGGGCGTGGCCTGGAGCTACATGGCGTAGGGCATGGGTGCTCAACCTGTGGCCCTCCAGCTGTTCTGGAACTACAAGTCCCATCATGCCTCTGTCTTTGGGAATCAGGCTTGTAACTGTCGGCCTTGCAATGCCTAGTGGGATTTGTAGTTTTGCAACAGCTGGAGGGCCACAGGTTGAGCACCCATGGCGTAGGGTATGCAGACTGATAGCTCTGCTTGAGCAGTATCCTTTTTATTGATCCTGTGGATTATCCTCTTTGCTTTTTGCCTACATTCTGCCTGCTGTGGATCCCCTTCCTTCGCACAGCTATGTCTCCACCGAAGAAGATATCTGGCGCCATCGCGAAGCTTGACAGATACCGCCACAAAGGAGTTCGACTCATGGGGGTAGATGGTGCCTCTCCACTCCCGGAGACCACCAAAGGTGCTTGAGGCAATTTCTACCTGTCAAATTACACTCTCAAATTGAGGAGGGGGAAGGTCGACATCTCCCTTTTAAAGCAAGACTTTCACAAACTGCGTGAGTGGGTAACCGAAACTGAATGCCGTATCAACCACATGGAAGAAGACCTGCCCCCATTACTAGTGACCACAGAAAGGTTTCAACACCAACTAAACTCCATACTACAGAAGCAAGAGGATATGGAAAACAGGCACTGGAGATGCAACCTTTATTTCATGGGCCTGAGAGCTTAAAGGGATTGTAAACGCTCATGGTTTTTCACCGTAATGTATTCTATCCATTAAGGTGAAAAATCTCCTGTCATGTATTAGCCCCCCAGTGCCCCCCTTATACTTACCTGAACCCTGTCTTTCTCTGGCCGGGAACGAGCACACCAGCTCTAGCTGGTGTTTTGTGTCCTGATTGGATAGATTGATAGCAGTGCAGCCATTGGGTCCTGCTGCTGTCAATCAAACCTAATGATGTGGGGGCAGGGCCGAGTCCGGCTTTCTGTCTATGGATGCAAAAGCTGGACTCGGGACGGCGCCTGCAGGGTAACCCCCAAGGAGAGAGCTTCTCCTAGGTGGTTTCCTGATGCAGGGAGGAGCCAGGAGCGCCATTGAGGGACCCCAGAAGAGGAAGATCGGGGCCACTCGGGGCAAAACAAACTGCACAGTGGAGGGAAGTATGACATGTTTGTTGTTTAAAAAAGGAAACACAAGGGTTTAGTAATCCTTGAAGGCTCTGATCCACTGACTTTCCTGGAAACCCTGCTGATTAAGACATTTGGCAGTTAGGCCTTCTCCACCACGTTTGTGATGGAATGCGCTCGGCCGAAAAATTCCTAAACTACCTGGATCAAGACACCATCTTGAGACTTACCTGTGAGAAAGGTAACATCCCCTTTGGCAATGTCCAGGTGGCTGTATTCCTGGATATTTCTGCCGAGGTACAGAATAAATGGGCGCAGTTTACAAAGGCCACGCAGCAGCTCTGGATCCACCACCTGACCATGGCCCTTTCCTGGCTGAAGCAATGAGACGTGGTCAGCCCTTTACCCACCTGAGGTCTCCTTCATTTGGCTCACCTTCATTGTTTGCCCGAAGGTTACACTCAAGAACTTTTTGCATGGCTTGTCTCGCTACCAAGGCTGCAGAGCACCCTTCTTCTGAGAATTGTGAGTTGGGCATTGCCCACATGTTTCCCTTCTACCTGATCCCATTTTACCTCGGCTACCCATTCCTGTTATTGCAGCCAGGCAGAACACCCTGTCCCACACACCCTCTCTCACCATGCCCCTTGATATGTCCCCCTAATGCCTTATTATAGAACTTTGGTATTCTCAAGCATCTCACCCGCTTCTTACCCACTCTGAGACCCAACACCACACGCTCTTCAGTAGTTGGACGCCCCCAAGACTTACAGTTGCCCTGAAACTATGCCACTTTTCAAATATTGTTTTTTCCTGGTTCTTCAAGTTTTGTTTCCCTGGCCAGCCTCTGCCCTCCTAGTTGCAGTGGGCTGTAGTTTGTCTTGTTATGCTGGCCCAGTGATCATAAGGACTGCTTTTCCTTTTATTGTATATTTGACATGTCTTCAGAACTCTTTTGATTGCTTCTACAGCGTGTTTCTCCTTATGGGTCAAAGTGTTTTCCCTCATTTTATATACAGTCCATGTATGCCAGCTGCCATTTTAACCTTGGGTCATCTATTCTGCATATCGTGTATTCAGTAGCTGTATTAATACTTGGCTATGCAGATGGAGTTGTACAATATCGCTTTACTCTCCTGGTAGTATGTTCTATCATTAGCCGATCCCTGCAAGTCCGACTGCATTCTTCTTTACTCCTAGTCCTATCGTGGCCTCTCAAGTTTGTGACCTGGAACATCAGGGGGCTGCTGGCAAAGCCTAAGCGTATTGCTATACTATCCCATCTTAAGTCCCTTTGGGCGGATATATCCATATTGGTAGAAACCCATGTCACAGGTCAGCTGCAAGTGGCACTTAAAAAAAAACCCTGGGTCGGTTGGTTATATCAAGCCCCATGCACCTCCAGCTCTCGTGGTGTGGCCATACTGATTGCCAAAACTGTGCAGTTTCAGCTCCATGGCAGTTGGACTCTCAGGGCCGGTTTCTATTTTTGCACCAGTGTTTTGTAACTTATGCTTTTAGCATTCTACATGCCACCACCGTTTCAGTTTGCTGTGCTATAAGATGGTATTGCATTTATGGCTCGGCACCCTACAGTCCCTGCTACCTGGCTGGGGGATTTCAACACGGCAATAAATCCTAGCCTGGACAAACCAAGTCCCAACATCCCCACCTCCACACACAGACTTCGATTACTAGGTTTGGGAGATTCCTTTTTAGAGTTTGCCCTGACTTCATACCTGGCAACATAAACACCCAATCTCTAAAAGCTACTCCTTTTTCACCCCTTCACGCATGTTTTGCATTGATTGCATTCTCATTACGCCCCCCCTCTTGCCCAACCTAATTGATGTAGGATTTGGTGCCTGGGTGCTCTGATTACTCTCTCTATTGTGCCACTGTACGCCTGTCCGCATCTAGAGACTGAACCCCTTCTGGCTCTCCTCTTCCTGACGTGAAGAGCCTACAGAGGGAATGGGTTTTCTACTTTCATACTAACCGTGACACAGCCCCTGTTGGGATAGCGTGGGAAGCGTTTATGATGCACGTATGATATTGTCTTCTCGCATCAATGGACACAAAGCTTCATCCAACTGAGTGCTCCAGCAAGCGGACGAACACTAGAGATCCTTAGAACAGGTCTGAACGGACCGGCAAGCCGCTTGCTTACATGGCTCCCCTTGATCATAAACCCCCAGATCACTAACCCTGACTTCATGGCCAGAGGGTTTAAAACCTTCTATTCAGACCTCTATTCCTCCTCTGCTAGCTAATTCTTATGACAAACTGTCTGCATTCTTGCAAACATTGCATTCCCTATGTTAACTTCTTCTCAGGTTAGCCAACTGGAGACTCCCCCGACACACGCACTGTTTAAGGCACATGGGTTGGATGGTCTCCCCCTGGAATTTTATAGCAAATTCAGGGAGGTCCTTACCCCTAAACTACGAGAATTATATGCTCATATATTTGATTCAGCCATTTTACCAGCTACCATAATTTTAATACCTAAACCAGGAAAAGATCCCTTGCTCCTCGAGTCATATCGCCCCATATCTCTCCTGCAACTAGATGTCAAAATTCTCGCAAAGATTCTAGGATTATGCCTTAAGGTCATACTGAATCTGATTTATTCAGATCAGGTTTTCACACCATACCCAAAAAAACACGGCTTTTAACATCGGAGGACTTTTCATGAATCTCCAGTCCACTCATGATACCACTGGCTCCAGAGTAGTGGTCAGTTTAGATGCCGCTAAGGCATTCGATTCAGTGGAGTGGAGCTATTTATGGGAATGTCTTTGCAGGTTTGACTTCGGCCCGAAATTCATCGAATGGCTCCAACTCTTATACCAAGTTCCTACAGTCTAGATCCAATCAACGGTAGGGTCTCAGATCCTTTTCCCCTCTCGCAGCACCCGCCATGGCTGCCCTATATCTCCATTGCAATACGCCTTGGCTGTGGAGCCCCTTGCCATCGTCATTATAGCTCACCCGGACATTAGGGGTCTCCGCCTGGGTCAAATAACTGAAGTCATCAGCCTATATGCGGACAAAATGCTCCTGTATCTGGAGGATGCAGGTCCATCATTACTGGCCGTTTTACAGCTCATTAAAGGGGTTGTAAAGGTAAAATTTTTTTTTTTTTAAAAATAACAAACATGTTATACTTACCTTCACTGTGCAGCTCGTTCTGCACAGAGTGGCCCCGAACCTGGTCTTCTGGGGTCCCTCGGCGGCTGTTTCAGCTCCTCCCCGCAAGCATTAACCACCTTAATGCAAGCTCCCTCGCATGCTGGTTAGTGCTTGCGGGCGCGCTCCCGTGATACAGCCGGCGGCCATAGCTGCTCACTGTATCACTCGGCCCCGCCCCCAGCGCGCCGCATCATTGGATGTGATTGACAGCAGCGCGAGCCAATGGCTGCGCTGCTTCCAATCCATCCACTGTAGCCAATCAGCGGCCAGGGTGAGCGGAGGAATAGATGTCGGGAACGAGAAGCTGACTTTCGAGGCATCAGGTAAGTAAAACGGGGGGGCTGGGGGCGGCGGTATTGTCAGAAGTTTTTTCACCTTAATGCATAGAATGCATTAAGGTGAAAAAATTTTTACCTTTACAACCCCTTTAAGCAATTCAAGGAATTCTCAGGCCTACAAATTAACTGGACTAAATTCCAAATTCTTCCCCTGGATCAAGAGGATCCTACAGCTGAACAAGCTGCCCTTCCTCTAGTCAGTGCGTGTCAGATAAGGTACCTGGGCATTCAAGTGTCTAGTTCCTTGACCAGACTATATACTTTGGATTGATAGGGAAGTCATATGCCTCTCACGTGTCTTATCCAACGGTACAGTCAAATAGTTTCAAGAAGTAAAGATTGGGATTGGATTACTTAACCATATTATCTTCTGCTACTTTCAACTCTGTTATGCACTCAACACTCAATTCTGGGACTCTATCCCCAGCCTTGAACCTTTTATATTTAGTGGAGGTCAGGCCAGGACCCCAAGAAACTTACCTCTATGTTCTACAACCACTGCACTACAACAATGCAGCCCGCTGCCACCGTTCTGGCCCGCCAATTGAAATCCTGTTGGATGGGGGATGTAGGGTGTTGTGAGTGTGGTATGGAATCTTAATACATATGAGGAATTTAAATTAAGATCTCAGTGTTATTTTTTATTTTTTGTGGTTTTTTTAGTGCCTTCGACCTTACGGTAAAATTGTGAACTTTGTTCAGGTAATAACGTACCACAAAAATTTCCTGAGTTCGTTAATCTATGGGCAATTCTTACCAATGTTTAAATATCTCCCACTAAAATCAATAAGTAAATAATTTGACTTTATTCATTTACAAGTATAGATACACAATTTCATATAGAACCGGGATTTCTGATGATTAGTACTTCATACACTTCATCAAAAACATCAACACAGCACTAAAACTATTTTCTTAATACTTTACAAATAACTCAGGGGAGACCAAATGGCTATGTTAGAAAAATGTTTGCGGTAATCGCACCTTACGTTCAAAAACACAATATCTCCAGTCGCTCGCGGAAACGGTCCTAAATTCCTCCGGCCCGAAGGAATACAAATTATGTCTCGCAGAGTCAGCAAATAGATATTGTCAATTTGAAAGAAATATTAATCCAACAGAGCTACTAGATTAAATGGGGCGATAAATACGTTCCCTGGGACCACAGTGGCCTAAATTGTTGTAATACAGGCCTATACCTAAATTCACCCAAACACGGTTTCAACACACACAGCCTAGACAATTAATGTGTGAAAATGATTATTTATAAAACTACCCTACAAACTGTACATAAGGTTAAAGCATAAACTGTAAAATACAATCACTACAAATTTTGAGAGGAAAGGGTTAATTAATATCCTTATGGTCTGTATCTTACCACAGGAAAAAGAGAAGATATCCGACAGATTATAAGTATGTTCGATTAGTTCCAGTGGCAAAGTCCAGCAAGATGGGGAGTGGTCAATTATCAGCAGGCTGCTTGTTCGTCTAGGGAGTGTATCCAGCGTGTGGGTCTGCGGTCCTCTCTCTATGGCCCTCACATACTTTATACCATCTGGGACAATAAGTTCATAAACTCAGCCCAGGTGGTTTGGCTTATTCTCCATTGGTTGGAAAACTCTAATGATTTACCTGGTGAGCTCAGGTATTATCACCTTCAACCACTAGGTGTGTCTGAGGGCAGAAAAATGTTTTCTGAACTATTTGTTAAAAAAAAAGTTCTTTCATAATGGGTATCAGTGTGTATATTGGGGCAGCTGAATATACATCTATATTATTCAGGGACTCCGGCAACCGGTACAATATATAATACACTGATTCATCAATATCACACAAAATTACTGTCTATTTGGATAGCTGCATAACTCCTGCACATCCTAATGAAGACCTATTTATCTTGGAACAACACATGCTATATGGGTCTTTTCATATAGATGTAGTCACGATTTATATGTCTTTTATAACCATGATGGGTATCTTTACACAATTCTTAATTTGTTCTATATCAAAATATCATATTTCTATCTTATGACAGAGTACACATTGGGTCAGTGGATACTAAAATCATAGTTGTATCAATGACCTGGAATCTAATATAGACTTTATATTACTTATACTCACATGTATTTAGACAGGATTTAAATGTTTTCATAAAATGTTTGAAATGAACCTTGGACAGGCTCAGTGAAGATTTAGATAAGGGTTTAGCTGTACAAACAATTCCTGGAGTTTAGACAATAGGTTCCGTTAGATATCAGCATGGGTGGTGGGATTTTCAATAAACAATTGTTCTATCTATATAATCAAAATGTAACAATTCATTTGATGCAATTTTAGACACATTCATTATAGATTGTTCATATACTTGTGACTGGTGTATCATTAACCTCGCATCTCAGCTATTGTCTGGGGAAAAACTGAGTCAACATTGGGTTCTTACTAGGGAGACGATCTCACCCTTTGACACAATGGGGTTATTGACCCTAGCTTTTCCTTTAATCAAAGGCTTTGTTATCTTGATCTTAACCACTTGCCGACCGCCTAACGCAGATATACTGCGGCAGAATGGCACGGGCAGGCAAAATCACGTACCTGGTACATGATCTGCCTGACCGCGGGCGAGGGGCTCATCGCGCCCCCCCACCGGTGCCCGAGGCGGTTGGCTTCATTAGGGGAGCGATCCAGGCTGAGGGGGAGACCACTCATTCATGGCCACCCCCTCGCGATCGCTCCCAACGAATGAGAATCTTCCTCTGCTGCTGTATAGTAAACAGCGGCAGAGGAAGTGATGTCATCTCTCCTCGGCTTGGTATTTTCCTTTCCGGCGCCGAGGAGAGAAGACATCTGAGTAAGTGCACAACATACACTTACAGTAAAACACACCAGGCACACTTTACACCCCCCGATCACCCCCTAATAAACCCCCCCCCCCCCCCCCCCCGTCACAGTGACGCCAATAGCAGTTTTTTTTTTTTCTGATTACTGTATTGGTGTCAGTTTGTGACAGAAGTGGTAGAGCAGTTAGTGTTAGCCCCCTTTAGTTCTAGGGTACCCCCCTAACCCCCCCTAATAAAGTTTTAACCCCTTGATCACCCCCCGTCGCCAGTGTCACTAAGCGATTGTTTTTCTGATCGCTGTATTAGTGTCACTGGTGACGCTAGTCAGGGAGGTAAATATATAGGTTCGCCATCAGCGTTTTATAGCGTCAGGGACCCCTATATACTACCTAATAAAGGTTTTAACCCCTTGATTGCCCCCTAGTTAACCCTTTCACCAGTGATCACCGTATAACTGTTACGGGTGACGCTGGTTAGTTTATTTTTTATAGTGTCAGGGCACCCGCCGTTTATTACCTAATAAGTCAGATAGGGTCTGCGTCGCCCCAGGCAGCATCAGGTTAGTGCCAATACCGCTAACACCCACGCACGCACCATACACCTCCCTTAGTGGTAAAGTATCTGAACAGATCAATATCTGATCTGGTCAGATCTATACTAGCGTTCCCAAAAACGCAGTGTTAGCGGGATCTGCCCAGATACCTACTAGCACCTGCGGTTTGCCCCTCCACCCAGCCCAGCCCACCCAAGTGCAGTATCGATTGATCACTGTCACTTACAAAACACTAAACACATAACTGCAGCGTTCGCAGAGTCAGGCCTGATCCCTGCGATCGCTAACAGTTTTTTTGGTAGCGTTTTGGTGAACTGGCAAGCACCAGCCCCCGGCAGCGTCAGGTTAGCGCCAGTAGCGCTAACACCCACGCACGCACCGTACACCTCCCTTAGTGGTATAGTATCTGAACGGATCAATATCTGATCCGAAAAGATCTATACTAGAGTCCCCAGCAGTTTAGGGTTCCCAAAAACGCAGTGTTAGCGGGATCAGCCCAGATACCTGCTAGCACCTGCGTTTTGCCCCTCCGCCCAGCCCACCCCACCCCACCCAAGTGCAGTATCGATCGATCACTGTCACTTACAAAACACTAAACACATAACTGCAGCGTTCGCAGAGTCAGGCCTGATCCCTGTGATCGCTAACTGTTTTTTTGGTAGCGTTTTGGTGAACTGGCAAGCACCAGCGGACTAGTACACCCCGGTCGTAGTCAAACCAGCACTGCAGTAACACTTGGTGACGTGGCGAGTCTCATAAGTGCAGTTCAAGCTGGTGAGGTGGCAAGCACAAGTAGTATCCCGCTTCCACCAAGAAGAAGACAAACACAGGCCCGTCGTGCCCATAGTGCCCTTCCTGCTGCATTCGCCAATCCTAATTGGGAACCCACCACTTCTGCAGCACCTGTACTTCCCCCATTCACTGACCAACCAAATGCAGTCGGCTGCATGAGAGGCATTTTCTTTATGTCCTCCCGAGTACCCCTACCCAACAAACGCCCCCCAAAAAAGATGTTGTGTCTGCAGCAAGCGCGAATGTAGGGGTGACACCCGCTATTATTGTCCCTCCAGTCCTGACAATCCTGGTTTTTGCATTGGTGAATGTTTTGAACGCTACCATACACGAGTATTAGCGTAGGGTACAGCATTGCACAGACTAGGCACTCTTTCACAGGGTCTCCCAAGATGCCATCGCATTTTGAGAGACCCGAACCTGGAACCGGTTACAGTTATAAAAGTTACAGTTACAAAAAAAGTGTAAAAAAAAAAAAAAAAACACAAAAAAATATATAAAATAAAAAAAAAAAAAAATAGTTGTTTTATTGTTCTCTCTCTCTCTATTCTCTCTCTATTGTTCTGCTCTTTTTTTACTGTATTCTATTCTGCAATGTTTTATTGTTCTTATGTTTTATCATGTTTGCTTTTCAGGTATGCATTTTTTTATACTTTATTGTTTACTGTGTTTTATTGTTAACCATTTTTTTGTCTTCAGGTGCGCCATTCAGCTGCAGCGTGGATTTATTTATCTTGATAGCAACAGCGTTTGCTCCCACGATACATAAAGCCGTGACTCCAGTGCTGTCGGAGGTGATATATGCCGAAGCATGGGGGCAGCAGGGGCGGAGGAGCGATTTGCTCCTTACTTTTGGGGCGGATGCCCCCATGCTTCGGCATATATAAATGGTGCATGTATGCCCATCATTAGAAGTGGGTGGATGAAGGGAGGTATTCTAATGGTGGGCATACCCACCAATCTCTTTTTTTCGTTCAGCCCACAAGCTGCATGAAAAAAAAAGATTACAATATATGCCCAACAAGGACCAGCAACATACTGGTATGTTGCTGGACTTTGAGTGGTTATACCAGAATGATGCCTGCAGGTTTAGGTATCATCTTGGTATCATTCTTTTCAGCCAGCGGTCGGCTTTCATGTAAAAGCAATCCTAGCGGCTAATTAGCCTCTAGACTGCTTTTACAAGCAGTGGGAGGGAATGTCCCCTCCTCCCACCTTCTTCCATGTTTTTCTCTGGCTCTCCTGTCCCAACAGGGAACCTGAGAATGCAGCCGGTGATTCGGCCAGCTGACCATAGAGCTGATCAGAGACCAGAATGGCTCCAATCATCTCTATGGCCTAAGAAACAAGAAGCTATGAGCATTTCATGACTTAGATTTCGCCAGATGTAAACAGCGCCATTGGAAAATTTGGAAAGCATTTTATCACACCGATCTTGGTGTGGTCAGATGCTTTGAGGGCAGAGGAGAGATCTGGGTCTAATTAACCCCATTTTTTTCAAAAAAGAGTACCTGTCACTACCTATTGCTATCATAGGGGATATTTACATTCCCTGACATAACAATAAAAATGATAAAAAAAAAAAGAAAGGAGCAGTTTAAAAATAAGATAAAAAGAAAAAAAAATAATAGAAAAAAAAAAAAAGCACCCCTGTCCCCCCCTGCTCTCGCGCAAGGGCAAATGCAAGCTTTGGGCTGGCGCCAAATGTAAACAGCAATTGCACCATGCATGTGAGGTATCACCGCGAAGGTCAGATCGAGGGCAGCAATTTTAGCAGTAGACCTCCTCTGTAAATCTAAAGTGGTAAGGCTTTTAAAAATGTATGTAGTTTGTCGCCACTGCACGTTTGTGCGCAGTTTTAAAGCATGTCATGTTTGGTATCCATGTACTCGGCCTAAGATAATCTTTTTTATTTCATCAAACATTTGGGCAATATAGTGTGTTTTAGAGCATTAAAATTTTAAAAAAGTGTGTTTTTTCCCCAAAAAATGCGTTTGAAAAATCGCTGTGCAAATACTGTGTGAAAAAAAAATGAAACACCCACCATTTTAATCTGTAGGGCATTTGCTTTAAAAAATTATATAATGTTTGGGGGTTCAAAGTAATTTCTTGCAAAAAAAATTTTTTTCATGTAAACAAATAGTGTCAGAAAGGGCTTTGTCTTCAAGTGGTTAGAAGAGTGGGTGATGTGTGACATAAGCTTCTAAATGTTGTGCATAAAATGCCAGGACAGTTCAAACCCCCCCCCCCCCAAATGACCCCATTTTGGAAAGTAGTCACCCCAAGCTATTTGCTGAGAGGCATGTCGAGTCCATGGAATATTTTGTGTTGTGACACAAGTTGCGGGAAAAAGACAAATTTTTTTTTTTTTTGCACAAAGTTGTCACTAAATGATATATTGCTCAAACATGCCATGGGAATATGTGAAATTACACCCCAAAATACATTCTGTTGCTTCTCCTGAGTACAGGGATACCATATGTCTGAGACTTTTTGGGAGCCTAGCCGCATACGGGACCCCAAAAACCAAGCATCGCCTTCAGGGTTTCTAAGGGTGTAACTTTTTAATTTAACTCCTCACTGCCTATCACAGTTTCAGAGGCTATGGAATGCCTAGATGGCACAACCCCCCCCCATGACTCCATTTTGGGTAGACATCCCAAGCTATTTGCTGAGAGGTATGGTGAGTATTTTGCAGACCTCGCTTTTTGTCACAAAGTTTTGAAAAAAGAAAAAAAATAAGTTTTTCTTTTCTTTCTTCATTTTCAAAAACAAATGAGAGCTGCAAAATACTCACCATGCCTCTCGGCAAATAGCCTGGGGTGTCCACTTTCCAAAATGGGGTCATTTGGGGGGGGGGTTTGTGCCATCTTGGCATTTTATGGCCTTCGAAACTGTAATAGGTAGTGAGGAGTGAAATCAAAAATTTACGCCCTTAGAAATCCTGAAGGCGGTGATTGGTTTTCAGGGTCCCGTACGCAGAAGAAGCTGCAGAATGTATTTTGGGGTGTAATTCCACATATGCCCATGGCATGTTTGAGCAATATATGCTTCCTTTTGTTCCCACAAATAGAGCTTTCTTTTGATGTACCCAAAATTTTGTTTGGGTACAGCATTGCATGACCGTGCAATTAGCACTTAAAGCGACGCAGTGCCAAATTGTAAAAAGTGCTCTGGTCAGGAAGGGGGTAAATCCTTCCGGGGCTGAAGTGGTTAAAACACTAATTTGACCATTGTCAGCTGGTTTTGTGTAAGGTGTCACCATTGTTCAGGTTACTCTGTTTCAACATGCGTTTTGTATCTTGACTTCAGCTCTTCACTGGATAGGATCATTTAATCAGCCTTTTCTGTTGGGGGGGGGGGGGGCGCTCTCCTGGAGTGACGACTCCTCAGCTGAAGGCTACCTGAAAAATAAAATATTTTGATGCATCTCGGCCATGGCAAGGGGAAATAGAGGATGAAGAGTGGGAAGAGGTCATGCTTGCAAAACTGTATCTCCTAAACTGTCTGAACGTCTTACCCTCTTATACGTATTACACAGTGTCACAGACCTAGCCGGGACAGAGGCTTTTGGAGAGGACTGTATGCAAGCCTGTTGCCTTTTGATTATGGGCCCTGGATTTTCAATGGATTCATTCTGTTGGGACACATACTGTGAGGAGATGCTGGTGTCATCAACCTGTGTTTATGTTAATTGAATGAGCGAATGACATTGTCCTCTATACAATGTAGGAGGCGGGACGACTGCTATTGTGTTGATATAACTGTGTGAAACTCTGTGCCCACAAGTCTGGGCGAAAGGTCATGTCTCAGTCACCTAGTCTGTATAAAGGATTAGATAATTAGCTCATGTTAATTAGGTTACATTTGTATTGTTAGAGTAATCTTCTCCTGTGTATATAAGACTGTATTCTGGTTCTGAATAAAGTGAGTTCTTGGTAGCAACAAGCAAGTGTCGCCTTGTTTGTGCTCAGAGAGGTTGGGATATCTGTATACAGACTGGGAGGAAGTGGTATATGACGGAAGCACTCAAGCGGAGTGTGGGACGTTCTGTGACATTGGTGGCAAGCAGCGGGAAAGCTTCCTGAAGTCTGAGACATCCAAACCTCCAACTGGATTCAAGATCAGCATAGCAGACTTCAGTCACCCCAGCGGAGATATGGACCTGGCATCAGAATTCCCGGGGCTGCTGCGGATCATCCTTTCAACATACACCAGGACTGTGTCTGAGGATGACTACCTGGAGCTTAGGCAGCAAATTCGGGTGGAGCTCTGGATTGCAGCCCTCTGTCTCGCTGGTATAAAACAGGGCAAGTGCTTTCCAACCCAAGAGCAACGGGCCAGTGACCAACGGGCATTGCGGATGGCATTCCTGGGAGAGCAGCCCCAGGAGCAATGGGTGACTGAGTTGGACAGGTTGGTCCAGCAGGAGATAGAGCTGGACAATCGTTATCGGGCTCTGCAATGGCACGCAGAGGAGGGATATTTAGGGGAGACAACAGAATGCTCTCCGGAGGGATATGACTTTGGCGGCCCTGGATTGCTGTGGGAGAGCCTTACAGATCTTTTTATGTTTGGCGATGAAGGGGAACCTGACCTTGAGGACCTGAGAGACTATAGAGAGTCTATGCTCGGTCTTGCAGGGGTCTCAGAGCTCAAACCTGATCTGGACCATTTGCTAAGGAAGGAACAGCATCTGGAAAGGGCATACAGGAAACTGCTAGAACAAGTTCAGCAGCATGCCAGAGAATCGGCAGTGGAAAATCCGGAGATTGACGTCCCCAAACCTGAAGTGCTGACAACAGGGCAGAGCTCTGCCAACCTCTGCCCAGAAATGATAGCATCTTCTGGGTTCCATGGACAGGAGATGGTGAACCTCTATCCCCAGACATCAGTTGCAGAGACATGGGATTTGATAGACTTTTCTGCTGAGGAAGAACAACCTGATGAGCCTCCAGCAGAAGAGCTGCTATCAGGGCCAAAGTTCACTGTGTTCTGCCCAGCACCAACAGTGGCTTCAGCCTTCCTGAGAGAAGAGGTAGTCGGCCTTTCTCCCACAACACTGACAGGGACATGTGATTTTCTGCCAGCAGCATCTATGGAGTTAAAACAAACTTCTCCAGCTGAAGATCTGGTAACTGAACAGAGGGTCCAAGACCTCTGTCCCACACTTTTACCAATTCCAGAGACTGGGGATTTAATAGATGTTTCTGTAGAGGAGGAACCACCTGGCAAACCCCCAGCAGAAGTGCTGGCAACCGGACAGAGGGTCCAAGACCTCTGCCCCACACCTGCAGCAATTGTGGAGGCTCAGGCTGAGAAGATGGCAATCACTTCCCAGCAGCAGGTACAGGGGGAGAAGGGAGAGGAGGTGTGTGTTGTCCCTCCCCAACAGTTGGCCAGGGTGGAGGAAGTGGGCTTTCCTCCCCAGCAAAGATCCGTGTACCTGGGAGACAGTACCATCGACATGTCGTCCCAGCAGCCAGATGAGGGAATGGAAAAGGAAGCAGCCGGCTCACCTCCCCAATGGGAGTGGAGGAAGCCAGCCTCCTGCCCCAACAGTTAGCCGGAGCAGAGGATGCGGAGTCCCCAGCAGAAGTGCTGGCAACAGGGCAGAGTGCTACCAACCTCTGCCCAGCACCGGCAACAACTACAGAGTTCCAGGGAGGCGGGGCAGTCGGCCTCCCTCTCCAACAGTTAGCCGGAACAGATGGTGTGGGGTTTCCAGCAGAAGGGCTGGCAACAGGGCCGAGGACTGCTGGACTCTACCCTCAACTAACAGAGGATGGATTTCCTGTGAAGGTGGATGGGACTTCAGTCTCCACCTGTATACCCCAGGGATGCTGGGCAGTGGGCCCCGATCCCCAACAGCATGACAGAGTGAGCCCAGACGGGTTGACTCCGAAGTTAGTCCATAGTTCCAGTCCTCTACTGCCTGTACCCACACAGTACCCCAAACAAATTGTTCCAAACAGAGTATTACTCACCCAGCCAACCTCTGCCTCTCTCAGAGAACATATCTGCCGCTGGGGAGAGGCCTGGACTGGCTCTTCTCCCTGGAATCCTTTCTGCCGCTGGAGAGAAGACAGGGTGTCTGGGGTCTCCTCCTGTGTTAGTCTCCTGCCGAAAGGGGAGAAATGTCACAGACCTAGCCGGGACAGAGGCTGTTGGAGAGGACTGTATGCAAGCCTGTTGCCTTTTGATTATGGGCCCTGGATTTTCAATGGATTCATTCTGTTGGGACACATCCTGTGAGGAGATGCTGATGTCATCAACCTGTGTTTATGTTAATTGAATGAGCTAATGACATTGTCCTCTATACAATGTAGGAGACGGGACGACTGCTATTGTGTTGATATAACTGTGTGAAACTCGGTGCCCACAAGTCTGGGTGAAAGGTCATGTCTCAGTCACCTAGGCTGTATAAAGGATTAGATAATTAGCTCATGTTAATTAGGTTACATTTGTATTGTTAGAGTAATCTTCTCCTGTGTATATAAGACTGTATTCTGGTTCTGAATAAAGTGAGTTCTTGGTAGCAACAAGCAAGTGTCACCTTGTTTGTGCTCAGAAAGGTTGGGATATCTGTATACAGACTGGGAGGAAGTGGTATATGACGGAAGCACTCAAGCGGAGTGTGGGACGTTCCGTGACACACAGGTCTTACCTAACGCCAACCTGCCTCTCTAAGTATCAGCCGGATTACAATCCAGCATGTCCCAGGTGCAGTGACCCTAAAGGTACATTTTACCACTTGTTATGGTCCTGCCCCTCTCTTCAAGGATACTGGACACAAGTGGTCAAATTTCTACATGACCAAATGGGCTCCTGCCAACCCTCCGTCCTAAGCAATTTTTACTGGGTCTCCTGTTCACCTCCGAGGAGGATATGTCTTTGTATTTTCCTACAAGAGTTGCTGTTTATGGCCAGAATGCTGATTTCCAGAACCCGGATCAAAGATTCATCCCCAACTATGCAACAATGGATTGGGGCTATTATTGTCAGCCTCCCCTACAAAAAGGTATTCTACATTTATAGGGGTTGCCCAAATAAATACCATAAAATTTGGGACAGATGGCTGGAGAATGCCTCCACTTGCATAGATGTGGAGTGAACCATCTAGTATAGGTCAATATGCAAGAATTGTGTACTCTCCCATATACACTTCCTACTTGGGCCCTTGTATGGGTATATCTGGTCTTATTCATGTATACCGAGGCTATTTAAGTTCTCCTTTTTATTTACTATCCTCACTATTTGATGTGTCCCGGTGCTTCTAACTTGGCGCTGCAAGCAAAGTTGACTTTCAGCCTAGGTTCACATTGATGGTATTTGACATGTCAAAATCGGCGGCTATTGCCGGCAATGGCACCGCCTGAATCGGTGAGATGCCACATTTGCAGCGCCACACCGATTCCTAAAAGTAGTTTCTGTACTACTTTTGGCAACTTCAGGTGCGATTTCAAATGACATCTGTGCAGGAACCCGTACAGATGTCTCTGAAATCCCTCCCGAAGTCGAACTGACATGCGGGTATGGAATTGTGCAAGTTATGCTGAACTCGCACGATTTCAATCCCGCTGTCAGTGTGAACCTAGGCTCAATGTTTCCTGCTCTGTATGACCATGTCACTGTGTGTTTTATGTAAGGTGCTCGTTGCAATAAAGTTTGTTTTTGACTAAAAAAAAAAAAAAAAATAGTCCCTTGCGTGGATATATTGGTATGTTATGACCGTGTCATAAGGTCTTTACCTTATGACTTGCAATAGACAATCCATGGAATAAGTTTGTTATATGGATAATTTGAACATATAAATGGTTACAAAATTCCTTTGTATAACCTCCCATAGAGGTCCCTTTAATGAGAGATGTTTGTCTTTTTCAGAGTGGAGACAATGCTTGGTCACTGGATAACCAAACCTGTTTTATCTGTTGTGTACACAAGTCTACCTATACTAAAGGCATATATACTGTGCACTGGAAGTGCACTTCAATTGCAGTTATTGTAGAATGGAGGGGAAGATCTGCTGATTTCGTTCATCCAATTATGTGAAAGTAAAAATGCTGTTTTTTATTGCCTTGCACGTGGTTGAGTATTCTTTTGCAAAGGGAAGATTAATTTACTAAGCTCTGTGAAAGTGCACAGTATGTTTGCCTTTAGTAAATCAACCCCATAGTGTCTTCATACTCCACATTCTTGCAAATATTGGTTAGTTTGTTTATTATGCCAGGTGTTTTAGTATATCTAAACCATTGTTTATACCCCCAGTTCTGTAAGCAGGCTTTTTTACAAACCCCCAGCAGTTGGAGAAAAACAGAATATCTGTCTCTGTGTGAGAAACTTGCATGACTTGAGACCTGAAATTAACCTTGGATCCCTGGGGCTCATTCACTCTCAAAACATCCCATGATTCCAAAATTGAAATGATAAAACATACCTATTTCTTCATTAAGGTTCTGACAGTATTCTTGCACAATAACTTTAAAGTATGTAATAAGATAATGGGCTATTTAAATTTTTCACACAGATTTGTGTCCATGTGCAGAATGGGAAGAAGTGCCAATATATTGGGAACTGCACTTTTGCACACAGCACAGAGGAGAAAGACATCTGGACTTATATGAAAGAGAACAAAGGTTGGTGTGGTTCCTTTTTTGGTGCCGATGGCTGCATGGAAAGCAATATATTTTTCTTTAATCTATTGATGATATACATAGTTGGGTTGAAAAAAGGCACAAGTCCATCTAGGTTAACCAATAAAAAATTTAAAAAAAAAATCACACAACCCCATATACATAATCCAATACCCCACAGTTGATCCAGATGAAGGCAAAAAAAAGCAAAGCATGATCCAATTTGCTACAGCAGGCAGGGCCAGATTAAGAGCATCATGGGCCTGGTGCTGAGGATTTTGGTGGGCCTCTTTAATAATTAAAATGAAAACGCAAACACTTTCTTCAAAAAAAAATAAAACAAAAAATAAAACAAATTAAATTAAATAGAGATGGGGTAAGGGAGGCTGAGAGAGAGGGGGGCTGAAAGGGGGGGGGGGGGGGTTGAGAGAGGAGTGTAAAAGATGGGGGGGAGAGGTTGCCTCTGGGTAGCTTAAAGAGGAAGTAAAAAATTTTTTTCTCCTTCCCCTCCAAAGTAAAAACATAATGTGCTAGTATGCATCGCATACTAGCACATTATGTGACACCTGCAAACGAAGCCTGTACAGTCCCCCCTGGTGGCTGCATCCATTTTCTCTCCTCTTCCTTCCAGGGCCGCAGACTCCGGCTCTGTGACCGGCGGTGCCGCGTGACGTCACTCTCGTGCATGTGCGCAGGAGCTGCCGGTCACAGCACTCGCTACTAAAGAAAAAACAGCATGGGTGCCCATTCCTTCAGAGCACATGCACCGATGACATCATCAGCGTAGTATACTGTAAATATCTCCTAAACGGCGCACATTAAGCAGATATTTACAGTACCTAGAGGTAAGCCTTATTCTAGGCTTACCTCTAGGTACAAAGTGTAAAGGGAGGTTTACAACCTCTAAGTAGAGTAGTAATGTGGCTCTTGTAGCATGCCATGGCAAACTGTGAGTGGGTCCACAATGGGGTAAGAGTGGGAGGGGCTTAAACGGGCATAGTTAAAAAAAACAAAAGCCTTCCTGTAAAGTATGCTGAAATTGCCGTCCTGCCAGCCAGAGTCTCAGGAAATATACAAACCTCAGCACAATCATTATTTTAAAAAAGAAAAAACTGCCTTTACTTATGATTTTATGTGCACTGAAAATAGAGAGCTAACACTCCAAATTGTAATCCTTTTCTCTGTTACCTCTGGACATCCCCCTTCCTCCATCTGCTCACCTTTGCAGTACAGGCTGATGGCAGGCTTAGTGGCAGGCAGAGCATGTTTACATCCCCAATGTCGGCAGCATTCAGCGGTGGTGATGATATACCTATGAATATGCCCTGCGATTTACCTATCAATGCTGCCTGCCGCCAGTGCTGGGACAAGGCCATCCAGTACCCAAGGCAAAGATACCAAGCTGCACCCCCCCCCCCCCCTACACACACACACCATAGGGAAAGGGGAAGGGTTGGCAACTGGGTCTTGGGGTGGGGTGCATGAGGTGGAAGGTAGATGCTGTGACCTGGAGAGTGAGAGATGCATGGCACAAAGGCAGGGTAATGAAACAGGGTGGGGGAAGATGAATAGGAGTGAAGTTCTGGAAGAGGTAAAAGATGGGTAGACTGGCGGAAGCATAAGGAGGAGAGGTTTGCATTCAGAGGTGCTGTGATCTGTAAAGTAGTTGGTAGAGAGGCACAGTGACCAGCGAGAGGTAGGTGGCAGACTCTGTAACTGTGTAGAGATGGTGAGTTGGTATGGGGGGGTTCAGGTGGCAGGGATTCGCTGTGAGAAGAGGGGTTGGACTGGAATTAAAATTGGGGTTGGAGGGAGGAGTTGTGATTATGGGACCTGGTCAGTGTTGCCTCTAGCTTCCTCCAGAGGTATATTTCTTTTTCATTCATCATGGGACACAAACTCAGGCTAATATTCATTACCTGCTGGGTTATAATACTTCATCATCAGGTGAATGGACATTGGTAGACCAAAGGTCTTCAGACAGGAAGTGATCCCCTATATAACCCCTCCCATAGAGGAAGTACTTCAGTTTTTTACCAGTGTCTACAAGGTGGATGGCACGGTTTGTTTGAGCTCTCTGAGCTCCAGGTCTCTAGTCCCACAAAAGGTTCCAAAACGAATCAAGTGATTGACCAATCTAATTCATTTGACACAGGCTTTTATTCTTTGAATAAATGGTGCCCGAGCCTCGCAAAGAAGACTCAAGATCCTGCAAGGTTTTGCCTGTAATGTTGCCTCCGGGCACTGGACCCTGCGGAGTAGAAATTCTGGACACTACAGCGCTAAGGCATTTCCTACAGCGTGCTGTACAGGTCCAAGGGTGTGAACCCTAAACATGAAAAGGGTACCTAGTCCTTGAAGGTCCAAGTGACAGGAACCCGCCGTGAATGGTGAAGATTGGGCCCTTGGTTTCTAAGTGGCCCTGCGCCTGGACAGGTATGCACCTTTGCCTTTATCTGGGTGCATGAAGATTCGCGTCATACGCGAATGCAGCCACGCCCGTTCACCGGGACCATGCATGTGCATGCGCAAAACGTTCTGGCGCACAGCCAGCTAATTTAAGCTGTGTACGCCAAGCATGCAGTGCTTCCAGAAGGCAGCTGTGGGACACAGAGCTGGCTCTGAGCCAGACACTTGCAGCGGTTTCTCCTTACCCGGGTCACGTGAGTCACCAGGCGTTACTCGGCAGGCTAAAGGTGCTTAGCAAGATTGTTGCATAGGGGCTTTGTGAGCCCTATTAAAGGGTCTCCCCCCCCTTGAGGTGTTAATACTACACCCAGGTACTCCCTTTTTGTGGCTAGTAAATATCTTTAAAAAAGAGGAGCAGGACTAGCACTACAGGGAAAGGCACACCTATGTAATTCCTGATTAACCTAGTCGTATCCCTAGTGTTGTATCCCCTGAAGGACCAGAGGCTTCCAGGCAATCTGAGCCGCTGCGCCTATCTGGGATTGTGCCTAGAGTCAATGCTGCTGCTTTACCCTTTATCACTAATGATGAACTGTCCTCAGCCCTAGCCGGGTTAGCAATCCTGTGCTCCCCGGAGCCTCCTAGTCTGGAGCAGGAAAGGGTTGAGGATGGGGAAGAGCTTAAAGCTCAGGGTTCTGTGGATGGCCTGGCGGATGAGCCTGCTTCCGAGCAATCTGGACAAGAGGATATCCAGTTGGTGTTTGCCTCTCAATCACAGAGGCTTTTGATCCTGACTCTTACCGAAATGGTTCATTCTGCCTTTAAGTTGCCTCTTGCAGAGGTTACTGAGCCTCCATGGTCCTCTTTAGGATCCCTGAGGCCTATTCAGGCCACACAGGCTTTCCCCTTACACCCTCTGTTGGAACAGGCGGTGTATGCTGATTGGGAACATCCTGACAGGATTTTTGTTCCTCCTAAGAGGTTTTCCCTTTTATATCCCATGGATGAAAAGGTTTAAGAAGTGGAGCATGCCAGTCTTAGATGCAGCAGTCTCTTCCTTAAACAAGCACTTGACTTGTCCGGTAGATAAAGCACAGGGCTTGTTTTTTGCCACTTTAGCGAACTCTTTTGAGAGACTTAATTCAACTGTGCAGTTCATTTTTGTCCCTTCTCGTTTTCACATCATAGTGGCATATGTATATAGCGCTTATAAAATGTATATAATGTTTCTTACAAAAAGAGATACACACCCTATTGAAACATAAACATAAACCATAATATCCCAACTCCTTCCGACCCCCTCCCTCATCCCCTCCCCACCTCACTTAAAAACACTAGTTCTTATTTAGGTTTATTGTTGCTATCTGTTAACTTCTTACTTAGGGCTGGGGGAAAAATCGATTTGAATCGAGTTGAGAGGTCTAATCGATTCAAATTTTCAGAAAATCGGTTTTTTTTTTTTTCACCAGGACCGGCGCTGACACCGCACTGGTACTGAGGAGCTGCGGGCAGGAGTTTTTAGGTGAGCCACGGCCTTGCCTAAAAACTCCTGCCTGCAGCTCCCCAGGACCAGCGCTGACACTGCGCCGGTCCTGAGGAGCTGCTGGGCAGGAGTTTTTAGGTGAGGCCGCAGATTCGGCCTAGTCCGCGAGGCCGGACGCCGCGGATTAGGCCGAAGCCGCAGCCTCGCCTAAAAACTCCTGCCCGCAGCGCCTCAGGACCGGCGCGGTGTCCGTCAAAAAAAAAAATTGAATCGTGACTCGTTTTTTTTTTTTTTTTTTTTCTTTTTAAATCACCCAGCTCTATTCTTACTGTCCCATTTATAGATCTATACTCTTAATTCTTTCGCGTAGCTCCATGTTTTTTTAAACTCTTTCCAGTACTCCCACTTATCTTTAGCCCCCTCACTGTTTTCGTCTATACTGTGTCTCAAACATTCCATGTTGTAAGTTTCCTCTACTGAATCTATCCATTCCCATATTAGTGGACTTTCTACTTCTTGCCATTTCCTGGGAATAAGTCTTTTTGCTGCATTTAAGAGGTGAGGTATCAATGATTCCTTATATTGTTTTACTTCTTCTTCCCCTCTGTACAGCAATACTGTCCACGGATCTTCTACAATTTCTTTTTTAGTGATTTCTTTTATAAAATATAAGATCTTTTTCCAAAATTTTTTGGTTTTAGGACAGTGGGCCATTGTTCCTACTTCCTTGCATCCTCGCCAACATTCTGCTGATTTACCATTTTGATATTTACTGATTTTATCTGGGGTTGCATACCACCTGGTTAGGCATTTATAGTTCATTTCAGCTGTTTTGATGTCCACTGCCGAACTGTGGGTTAGTTTCAATATTTTTCCTATAGTGATTTTTATCTCTCTGTGACCCCAATTCCCTTTCCCATTTTTTAATGTATGGCGGGATCTCCACTTCATCCACTGTTAACAGTAGTTTATATAACTTAGAAATTATGTTTTTTGTGTTATCTGCTGTACAAAGCCGTACCGGCGCCGTTAGATCTTCACCTGATCTTATTGAAAGAGGTAAATTCTTAATAAAGTGGTTCAGCTGGAAATACCGCCACTCATCAATCACCCATGAATCTTTATTGTGCTTGAATTCTTGAAAAGATAAAATTTTCCCTTTTTTTTATTATATCTTTTAGTTGTGGCCTTTCTTTTTTTTTTATCCAATTCCTCCTATTGTCTTTTTCCCTGGTGCAAAATATTCATTTTCTTTCAGTGCAATTAAGGGTGAATTATATTTCCCATTGAGTTGTTTGTACGTCGTGTCCCAAATTTTTAAAACATTCCGTGTCAGTGCGTGAGTACTTTTATCTAGTGTTCTATGATGTGGCGGGTTACATAGTAGGTGAGGTTGAAAAAAGACCCAAGTCCATCAAGTCCAACCTATGTGTGTGATTATGTGTCAGTATTACATTATATATCCCTGTATGTTGCAGTCATTCAGGTAAGATATTATTCAGGGTCATTCAGGGTTCCATATTAAATTTCCCAATTGTGCTTTACTAAGTGTTTTTTCTATATTAACCCATCTCTTTTCATTTTTTTTCCCTAAGCCATTCAACAACTCTCGACAGAATAACCGCTTTGTAGTAATTTTGAATGTCGGGGACTGCCAACCCTCCTCTTTTTTTTATCCTGCTTTAGTATTAAGAAGGAGACTCTAGGTTTTTTATATTTCCATATAGAGTTCAAAATTATCGATTTTAATTTTCTAAGGTAAGGTTGTGGTAGGGCTACAGGCAACATCTGGAACTTGTATGTAATCTTTGGTAGGAGGACCATCTTTAGAGTATTAATACGACCTATCCATGATAGTGGTCTACTTATTAGACTTTTACTTTCAGTCTTAATTTCATTCAATAGGGGTATGTAGTTTAATTTATATATCTTCTTCATTGAATTAGCTAGTTTTATTCCCAGATACTTTAGTTCTTTCCTCCAAGAAAATTTGAATTCCTTTTTCAGCGTCTGTTCTTCAAGCTTACTTATATTTATATTTAGGATTTCTGATTTAGCTAAATTTATTTTAAAGTTTGATAATTTACCATATTGTTTTAAAGTTTTTAACAGATTGGGCATTGTGGTCCTAGGATTAGCTATATAAAATAAAACATCATCCGCGAATGCTGCACTTGTATTAGGGTTGTTTCATATTGTAGCAAGTAATGGCTCTAAGGACAGCACGAATAATAGAGGGGATAAGGGACAGCCCTGTCTCGTCCCGTTTTTCATCTCGAAGGGGAGGGACGGTGTTCCATTTATTTTTATAGTTGCTGTAGGGTGGTGATATAGTGTTTTAATCCACCGGATCATTCTTGATCCGACTCCCATAATTTCTAATGTCTGCATCATAAGCCCCCAGTCTACCCTGTCAAAAGCCTTTTCGGCTTTTACTGACTGAGTAGATCTGGGGGCCCACTTTCTTTTATCCTCTGAAGTAGGAGCAGTGTTCTCACCCCGTTATCCCTTCCTTCCCTTCTTGGGGTGAATCCTACCTGGTCAGGGTGAACCAGTGTGTTCATCAGACCTTTCATCCGTCCTGCCAATACTTTAGCATACAGTTTTATGTCTGCATTTAACAGCGATATTGGCCTGTAACTGGAACACAACGTACCGTCCTTCGGGATTACTGTAATCGTTGCAGACAGGGCCTCCCTACTCATTTCATATTCCAGGCCATTCATGTATTGACATAACTTTGGGGTTAAAATTTCTTTATATTTTTTATAATAAAACATTGTAAACCCGTCTGGGCCAGGGCTTTTCCCCAGGGCCGAGTCAGACAGGGCTTTGTTTATTTCCTCCTCCGTTATAGGATTTTCTAGTGACTCCTTTACGTTATCAGTAATCTTTGGTAATCTGGCCGCCTTTTTTAAAAAGTTATGTGTTTTCCCTCTTTTCTCCCCTGGCTGCCCCCCCCCCACCCCCCACCCCCCCTTGATCCACTTAATATAACTTCTTATAGTAGATTTTAAAAGTTTCCACTATTTCTTTTTTTCTTTTGTCGTATGGACCATTTCCACTCTCTTAGTTTGAATTGTTTCTATATAATTTGTCAATTTTTTTCTTTTGTCGCATTCTAGCTAGATATTTACTAGCTTTATTCCCCCACTGATACCTTTCTTTAGCTATTCTATTGAATGTTTTTTTTTGTCTCTTGTTCCATAAGGTCTTTTAATTCATCTCTTTTAAGCACTACTTTTTGGTATGACGCTATATAGTGGCCCTGATGTTTTTTATGTTCTTGTTCGACTTTAGATATTTCTGCAATTAAGTTTTTGATTTTCCCGATCTCTCCTTTTTTTTTTCCCTTGCTCCTACGTCTATCAGGATCCCCCTAATGTAGGCTTTATGAGCCTCCCATAGGGTGGACCCCGATATCTCTTCGGTATCATTTTTTGCAAAGTAGTATTCAAGTTCCTTTTCCACAATTCCTGAGCCAACCTTGTCTCGTAGAAGATCTTCATTTAATCGCCAAGTAAAGGGTTGTCTATAATTCCCGGGTACTGTCATTTTCATTTTCACTGGGGCATTGTCCGATAGCGTAGTTATTTCGATACTAGTATCTATTACCCATTCTAGGGCTCTATGGTCAACCAGTATATAATCTATCCTTGAGTGTGTCCCGTGTACAGGGGAGTAAAATGTATAATCTTGTACTTTAGGGTAAAAAATCCTCCATGTGTCCAGCAATTGACACCTGTACAGTTTGTGTTTTATCATTTTTAGTTGTACGTTATTCATCCCCTGCACCCGGGACATACTATCTATTTCTAGTTCCATACAGAGATTCATATCTCCCATTAAAATCACATGTCCCCTCTTAAAGTCCATCAACTTCTCCAGGGTATTTTTAAGAAATTTTATCGGGTTCCTATCGGGGGCGTAAATGTTTGCCAGTGTATATTCCATTTCGCTTAATCTGCCTTTTAGGAAGAGAAATCTTCCTTCTGTGTCGGTCATCCTTTCTTCCAATTTAAACCAAATTCCTTTTGAAAACCCTATTGCCACCCCCTTGCTCTCTTTGTAATTGTATCTCCATAATAGCATGTCGGGAAATTTCTGGAGTATAATTTCACGTTTGATTCATGTGATAAGTGGGTCTTTTGGAGAAAGACCACCTCTGCCCCATACCGCTTTAGTTCTTTTAGCATCTAGTGTCTCTTAGTGGGTGTGTTTAATCCCCTTACGTTATAAGTCATAAAATTTATAGTTGTCATCTCATTTTTTCCTGGTTTCTTATGTGGAACTGTCTTCACCTGTCTATAACGGGGCTTTTACAATCTTTTTTGTAAACGACGTGAGGTATCCCCATCCCCCCCTTCCCCCATCCCCCTTCCCCACCCCACCCCACCCCCACCCCCTGGCCCCAAACAGGCCACTAGATCGTCGAAGGCCCTGGATACCATGACCCTCTCCAAATCTCAATCTCCTGAGGTGAGGCTCCGAGTGTGCCATCCCACCCCCCCCCCCCCCACCATATTAAGTTGGGTTTATTGGGGTGGTGGGCCGGCCACTCACTCAACACCCAACCAGGGTCAGCCTTTCTCGACCTCCCTCAACCGTTCCTCCCCACCACTCACTCCCCCCACCCTCCAAAACCATCCTCTTGAGCAATTTCTACTATTTTTATTTTAGGCTATACTCCTGTTCATTGCCCTCTTCCCATTATAATGCCCACACTTCATCAGTCCAGCCCGGCAGCTCTGGCACCTGTAGATCTAATTTATTACAGAATTCCGCCAGTTCTTCAGGGAATCTTAGCCAGACTGATCTTCCCTCTTTGAAGCCCAACAAACATGCTGGGTAACCCCAGCTGTACTTAATATCCTGTGCTCTCATCCGCTCCAGCAGGGGTTTCAAGGGTCGCCTTGCCAGCGTTTCTGGTGCCAGGTCGGTGAAAATTTGTAGCTCAAAACCAGCACACACCGGAACGCCAGCCTGCCTTGGGAGATCTGGGAGATCTGCTAGTTGGTCTCCACAGGTCCAACGAGAGCCTCAGGAATCAGGATTAGGGTGGTGGGGGACGGGGTTGGGGGGGGCTGATCTCAGTCCCCACGCTCCGCCGCTCTGCACAACCCAGTAGTTTCACCCACTGTCATGCAGACGTGCGGCATCCGAGCATGCGGGTTCCGGAAATGGCCGATGGGGGTGTCGTCTGCAGCCACAGCACCTCTCCTCCCCTTTCCTCTTCCTTGCGTCCGCCAAGGCTCTCCCCAGGATGGCGCCCACTCGTGCACTAGCCGACACGCCCGGGCCCCTCCCTCCGTGACCAATGTCACGTCCTCACATCCTCACGTCCATTCCTTGAAAGACCCTGTTGACAAGAAATTGTAGTCATTATTAAAGGCTTCCTTTTCTTTGGCCAGTTCAGCTATTCAGCCAGCTGTAGCAGCAGTTGGTATCTGCCAGTCTGTAAAGGATCAGATCAGACCACCTGACGGGCCTAACCTAGGATGATCTGCCTGAAAATAAGGTAGATATTCCTTGAGCGCTGTGTTTTGCTTTTGCTGCCTTAAAGGATTCAATACAGCAGGTTTCTCGTTTGGCTCTCTTGTCTGTACATAATATATGGCAGACTTTTGTGGCTTAAGAACTGGTCAGCCAAGCTTCCTTGTAAGAAGTTATTGGCAGGTTTCCCCTTTCATGGGGAATGTTTATTTGGTGATCATTTAAACAAATATATAGTTGTGCTCATAAGTTTACATACAAAGAGGAAAAACAGACAGCGCAAAACCAAAATCAAAACCCAGTAGCTGAACACTGAAGGCCAATATAAAATCCTCAGTTAAAACTCTCAAAATAAAGCAGTGCAGCACTTAAAGGAACAAATACATATAATAAATATGAGGAAAAGTCCCAAAATATATCTTGATCCGATGAAATGGATAATTGTCCACTAGTAGAAAGGAAACTCCTCAGATAGTGAGAAAAAGGTGTAGTGATAAGATATACTTGACATTCGTGTATCAACACCACTGTGTTCCACCACCAGAAGTAGAGGCCGCTCACCTTATTGAGTAGACCTTCTGCGCTAACAGATAGGTCACTCATGCAGTCCCTTCCACAGGGTAATGATAGAGATGAAAGGGCTGATCACATATGTTTTCCCCAAGAATTGCAGTATCCAAATGTCAATCTCATCAGCAGGTATAAATCTTGTTAAAATAAAATGACAGGACATAGTGCTCTCCATATGATAAAAAGGTGAATTTATTAAATAAAAAACGTTACTCACAAAGATAGCACTGAATCCCAGTGCAGGAATATAGGACATATAGAAATAAAACCAGATAGGTGGCTGTACTGACGTCACGGAGCCCCTCACACGCGTATCGTCTGTGGGTAAGGACTTCCTCAGTGAATCTGATTGTGGGCCTGTGCGTCAGTTCTTATATTTGATACTGGTTCATCAAACAATTCATCAGGAAACAGAACCCACCCCTCCAATCAGAACCCAAATGAATGGCCCTACCTTATTGTTGACTGGGGTTTAGGGTTTGGACATAACAGAGGATCTGATAGGGCACTAACATGTAAGCACCTCCGTTAACCTCCTTACTAAATACTACGTCGTCATCAGCTGCCATACCTTCCATAACCTGAACATTATCATTTCCGGGTGGAGGGAGACCCACATCCTCCCATGACAGCTAATGCTCAGTCATCCTAGGGGCGAGCCCGCCCCAGTAAAAATGCCTCCCTATAGACAGAGGCAAACGCGTGACCGCGCTCAGCGATCTGCCCACAGCCTCCACGTCACATATACGCTCAAAATAATTATAAGAGATCAGGCAGGTCTCCCTAGCGACGGGGACGGAAGGAGTGTTCGTGCTGAGCGATCAGCCCATGCCACACGCAAGCTCAAATGAAATAGAGACCTGCGTGAGTAATCAAGCAAGTCTCCATGGTGACTGAAATCAGCCGCACAACGATAATAAGGACAAAGATCCACAACAAAACCTACAATGATTAGAAATAATTAAAATGGAATAAAAAAAGGATAATGACCCAAATAGAAAGGGGGACAACCGAAAGGGCTTAACAAAAAGCTATTGGGAAAACTAACTAAAAGGTCACCCCCCCATCCCAACCTGTAATTATTTCTAATCATTGTAGGTTTTGTTGTGGATCTTTGTCCTTATTATCGTTGCGCGGCTGATTTCAGTGCTGCTTCCCCGTCACCATGGAGATTGGCTTGATTACTCACGCAGGTCTCCATTTAATTTGAGCTTGTGTGTGTTGTGAGCGGATCGCTCAGCACGAACACGCCTTCCGTCCCTGTCGCTAGGGAGACCTGCCTGATCTCCTATAATTATTTTGAGCATATATGTGACGTGGAGGCTGTGGGCGGATCGCTGAGCGCGGTCACGCCGTCTGCCTCTGTCTATAGGGAGGCGTTTGTACGGGGGGCGGGCTCTCCCCTAGGATTACTGAGCGTCAGCTGTCATGGGAGGATGTGGGTCTCCCTCCACCCGGAAATGATAACGTTCAGGTTATGGAAGGTATGGCAGCTGATGATGACGTAGTATTTAGTCAGGAGGTTAACAGAGGTGCTTACATGTTAGTGCCCTATCAGATCCTCTGTTATGTCCAAACCCTAGACCCCAGTCACCAATAAGGTAGGTCCATTCATTTGGGTTCTGATTGAAGGAGGGGTAGGTTCTGTTTCCTGATGAATTGTTTGATGAACCAGTATCAAATATAAGAGCTGACGCACGGGCCCCCAATCAGATTTGCTGAGGAAGTCCTTACCCACGGACGATACGCGTGCGAGGGGCTCCGTGACGCCAGTACAGCCACCTATCTGGTTTTATTTCTATATGTCCTATATTCCTGCACTGGGATTCAGTGCTATCTTTGTGAGTAACGTTTTTTATTTAATAAATTCACCTTTTTATCATATGGCGAGCACTATGTCCTGTCATTTTGTTTTAACATGATTTATACCTGCTGATGAGATTGACATTTGGATACTGCAAGTCTTGGGGAAAACATATGTTGTCAGCCCTTTCATCTCTATCATTACCCTGTGGAAGGGACTGCATGAGTGACCTATCTGTTAGCGCAGAAGGTCTACTCAATAAGGTGAGCGGCCTCTACTTCTGGTGGTGGAACACAGTGGTGTTGATACACGAATGTCAAGTTTATCTTATTACTGCACCTTTTTCTCACTATCTGAGGAGTTTTCTTTCATAAGTTTACATAACCTGGCAGAATTTGATTTCTTGGACATTTTTCAGAGAATATGAATGATAACACAAAAACTTTTCTTTCATTCATGGTTAGTGTGTGGCTGAAGCCATTTATTGTCAATCAACTGTGTTTACTCTTTTTAAATCATAATCATAACACAAACTACCCAAATGACCCTGATCAAAAGTTTACATACCCCAGTTCTTAACCACTTCAGCCCCGGAAGAATTTACCCCCTTCCTGACCAGAGCACTTTTTGCGATTCGGCACTGCGTCGCTTTAACTGACAATTGCACGGTCGTGTGACGTGGCTCCCAAACAAAATTGACGTCCTTTTTTTTCCCACAAATAGCTTTCTTTTGGTGGTATTTGATCGCCTCTGCGGTTTTTATTTTTTGTGCTATAAACAAAAATAGAGCGACAATTTTGGAAAAAAATGCATTATTTTTTACTTTTTGCTATAATAAATATCCCCCAAAAATATATTAAAAAAAATGTTTTTCCTCAGTTTAGGCCGATACATATTCTACATATTTTTGGTAAAAAAATCACAATAAGCGATTATTGATCGGTTTGCGCAAAAGTTATAGCGTTTACAAAATAGGGGATAGTTTTATGGCATTTTTATTAATTTTTTTTTTTTTTTTTCATGGCAGCGATCAGCGATTTTTATCGTGACTGCGACATGGCGGACACATCGGACATTTTTGACACATTTTTGGGAAGATTATCATTTATACAGCAATCAGTGCTATAAAAATGCACTGATTCCTGTGTAAATGACACTGGCAGTGAATGGGTTAACCACTAGGTGGCAGTGTAGGGGTTAAGTGTGTCCTAGGGGCGTGTTTCTAACTGTCAGGGGGATGGGCTGTGTGTGTGTGACGTCACTGATCTCTGCTCCGATGACAGGGAGCAGAGATCGAGTGACACTGTCACTAGGCAGAATGGGGAGATGCTGTTTACATCAGCATCTCCCCGTTCTTCCTCCCCGTGAGGCGATCGCGGGTATCCCTGCGGCGATCGAGTCCGTGGGACCCGCGACCTGACTCACGGAGCTTGCCGCGGGCGCCCGCTGGCCGCCTCTTAAAGGGCAACGTACAGGTACGTGGTTTTGCCTGTATGAGCCCTTCTGCCGCAGTATATCTGCGTGAGGCGGTCGGCAAGCGATTAATCCTGTGTATTGCCACCTTTTAACATCAATGACAGCTTAAAGTCTTTTGTGGTGTTTGTGGATGAGGCTCTTTATCTTTTCAGATAGTAAAGCTGCCCATTCCTCTTGGTAAAAAGCCTCCAGTTCCTGTGAATTCTTGGGCTGTCATGCATGAACGGTTTGAGATCTCCCAAGAGTGGCTCATTGATAGAAAGTTTGAGGTTTGTCTCTGTGCTGTTTGGCGTATTGTAAGCAAGATACTTTGTGGCATTTGTGTAGTAATGGCTTTCTTCTGGCGACTCGACCATGCCGCCCATCTTTCTTCAAGTGCCTCTTTATTGTATATCTTGAAACAGCCACACCGCATGTTTTCAGAGAGTCCTGTATTTCACCTGAAGTTATTTGTGGTTTTTCTTTGCATCCCGAACAGTTTTCCTGGCAGTTGTGGGTGAAATTTTAGTTGGTCTACCTCACCGTGGTTTGGTTTCAACAGAACCCCTCATTTTCCACTTCTTGATTAGAGTTTGAACACTGCTGATTGGCATTCTCAATTCCTTGGATATCTTTTTATATCCCTTTCCTGTTTTATACAGTTCAACTACCTTTTCTTGCAGATCCTTTGACGATTCTTTTGCTTTCCCCATGACTCAGAATCCAGGAACGTCAGTGCAGCACTGGATGAAAGATGCAAGGGTCTGTCAGGAGTCCAGAAACTCGTTGACCTTTTATACACACACACACACACACTAATTACAAGCAAACAGATAACAGGTGAGGATGGTTACCTTTATTAGCCATTCAAACCCCTTTGTGTCAATTTGTGTGTATGTTATCAGGCCAAAATCACCAGGGTATGCAAACTTTTTATCAGGGTCATTTGGGTAGTTTCTGTTGTCATTATGATTTAAAAAGAGTAAACACAGTTGATTGATAATAAATGGCTTCAGCCAAACACTAACCATGAGTGAAAGAAATGTTTTTGTGTTATCATTCATATTCTCTGAAAAATGGCCAAGAAATCATAAATTCTGTCAGGGTTTGTGAACTTATGAGCACAACTGTATCCAAAAGATTTCCGGAGGGAAGAGTTCTCTACTGCCTGTTAAGAAAAGCACCAGGCTTCCCTGGTTTAAAACCTCAGGGACTGCTTTCTCAAATCTCTCAGTGCCAAGGCAGTTCCGGCGCCAACCGGGTGCTAGGGCCAGGGGCAAGCCGCAAGGCCAGGGCCAGAAAAATCCCTGGGTCCAAAATTCTTCTAAACACAGCACCAAGCCCTCCTTTTGAGGGGACGCCCCCACACCATCGCGTGGGGAAAGGCTGCTGCACTTTGCAGACATTTGGAGAACAATAGTTCAGGACGAGTGGGTCACCTCAACTATATCCCGCGGTTACAAGCTGGAGTTGTGGGGGGTTCCCCCTCAGGTTTTTAAGATCCGGCATTCCCTCGGATCCTCCAAAAAGAGACTTATTGTTTCAGGCACTACATCATTTAGTGCATCAAGGAGTGATTGTAGAGGTTCCTGTACCCGAAAGGGGCGCGGGGGTTTTACTCAAACCTATTTACAGTTCAAAAACCAAACAGGGACACAAGGCCCATTTTGGACCTAAGATCCCCGAACCAGTATCTATTGATCCAGTCCTTTCAGATGGAGTCTGTCCGCTCAGTAGTAGCCTCACTCCAGATGGGAGACTTTCTAGCCTCCATCGATATAAAGGACGCATATTAACACGTACCTATCTTTCAACCTCATCAGAGGTTCCTGCGATTTGCAGTAGAGGAATGTCTTTTTCAGTTTGTGGCTCTACCCTTCAGGCTTGCTACAGCTCTCTGGATGTTTCCAAAGGTCCTAGCACCAGTACTGTGTTTTTTAAGGGCCCAAGGGATCCTGGACAACCTCCTGCTCAGAGGTCACTCACTACAGGCTCTAGAACAGAGCATAACATGCACAGTGCGGTATTTGGAAAGCTTAGGGTGGATCATAAATACCGAAAAGTCAACCTTGAGACCAGCTCAAAGTCTAAAGTATTTAGGTCTGATCTAAGATACAGTCCAAGCAAGAGTATTCTTGCCACCTGCGAGGATCTGTGCCCTGAAGGATCAGGTGTGTCAGATAAGGGGCACCAGACAACCCTCCATTCGGCTCTGTATGAGTCTTCTAGGGAGAATGATATCCTCATTCAAGGCGGTGCCCTATGCCCATTTCCATTCCAAGCCTCTACAACAAGACATCTTGTTGGCTTGGAACAGGAGAGGACAAGCCCTGGATAATCCAATGTTCTTATCTCCTCGGGCACGCTTAAGCTTAAACTGGTGGTTGCAGGATCAGAACTTGCAAAAGGGAAGATCCTTCCTGCCGGTAACTTGGAGAGTACTGACTACAGATGCCAGTGTCTCAGGCTGGGGAGCCACCCTAGAAGGGCTCACAGTTCAGGGGCAATGGGCAAGGACAGAACAGATCCTGCCCATCAAGTTCCTGTAATTTTGGGCAGTCATCTAGCCCTACGGTCCTGGACGGCGGAGCTTCAGGACTGCCCTATCAGGGTTCAGTCTGACAATGCCACTGCGATTACCTATATAAATCACCAGGGCGGTACCAGGAGTTGTTCAGCTCTGAAGGAGGTGAACCACATACTAACCTGGGCAGAGGGACATGTGCCAATTCTATCGGCGGCAGTCCATATCCCGGGAGTAGAGAACTGGAAGGCAGATTATCTCAGCCACCAGCAGATCTGCCCGGGGGAGTTCCAGGAAATTTGCCAATGTTGGGGCTGGCCAGAGGTCGACCTACTGGCATCCAGGTTCAACAACAAGCTACAGCAGTTTGTTTCCCGAACAAGAGATCCTCTTGCAATCGGAGCAGATGCTCTGGTAGTTCCATGGAGCCAGTAAGCCCTGGTTTATGCTTTCCCTCCGATCCCTCTCCTTCCACATTTGTTGCGCAGGATTCAGAGAGAGGGAGACCCAGTCATTCTGGTGGCACCAGCCTGGCCCAGAAGGTCCTGGTTCCCGGAGATTTTGAGACTGACAATAGACGGGCCATGGACAATTCCACGTCGCCCCAATCTACTGTCTTGAGGTCCTATATTCCACCCCAATTTACAGTCTCTAAATTTGACAGCATGGCTATTGAAGCCAGGGTGTTAAAGGAACGTGGCAGCTCGAGACCAGTGGTGTCTACCCTAGTGAATGCTAGAAAAGCTGTCACTAGGAAGATCTATCATAAGGTCTGGAAGATTGCTTGGTGTGAAGCCAAAAAATGGCATCCTCGGAAATACGTGATTGGGAGAATTCACTTTTCTACGGTCAGCTGTGGAATTCAAATTGGCTTTGAGTACAATTGGAGGTCAAGTTTTGGCCCTATCAGTATTCTTCCAAAGGCCTTTAGCCTCACATTCACTGATCTGAACCTTTATGCAGGGGGAAACTTAGTTGCTTCCCTCCCATTAGGTCACCTATGTGTCCTTGGGACTTGAACTTGGTGCTGTCTGTGTTACAGAAACAACCATTTGAGCCTATCAAGGAAAGTCCATTAGACTTGCTGTCACGCAAGCTAGCCTTCCTGATGGCCATCACCTGGGCTAGAAGGGTGTCGGAGTTGGCGGCCCTTTCGTGCAGAGAACCATACTTGATCCTACACCACAACAGGGTCGTGTTATGACCTGTTCCATCCTTTTTGCCAAAAGTGGTGTCGGCCTTTCATTTAACTGCTTGCCAACCGCTGCACACACATATACAAAGGCAAAATGGCACAGGCAGGCAAATGGGCGTACAGGTACGTCCCTTTAAATTTGCCACCTTTCGGGCTCCGTGATTGCATTGTGGAGAGGTAGAACGAGGAGATACCTATGTAAACAAGGCATTTCTCCGTTCTGCCTTGTCATAACAGAGATCTACTGCTCTCTGTCATCGGGAGCAGTGATCGCTGTCATGTCCTAGGTAGCTCATCCCCTCCCCACAGTTAGAATCACTCCCTAAGACACACTTAACCCCTTGAACGCCCCCTAGTGTTTAACCCCTTCCCTGACAGTTTTTATAGCACTGATCGCTGTATAAATGACAAGGTCCCAAAATAGTGTCAAGTGTCCGATGTGTCCGCCATAATGTCACAGTCACAATAAAAATCGCAGATTGCCGCCATTACTAAAAAATAAAAAAATTTAAAAAATGCCATAAAACTATACCCTATTTTGTAAACACTATAACTTTTGCGCAAACCAATCAATATAGGCTTATTGCGATTTATTTATTTAATTTTTTTTACCAAAAATTTGTAGAAGAATACATATCGGTCTAAACTGAGGGAAAAAAATAGTTATTTTTATTTATTTTTGGGGAATATTTATTATAGCAAAAAGTAAAAAATATTGCTTTTTTTTTCAAAATTGCTCTTTTTTTGTTTATAGCGCAAAAAATAAAAACTGCAGAGTTGATCAAATACCACCAAAGAAAGCTCTATTTGTGGGGAAAAAAGGACGTCAATCTTCCAGGGCTGAAGTGGTTAAATCAGGACATTATTTTGCCTTCTTTTTTCTCTGTCTCGTTCGGCGGAAAAGAGACGACTGCATTCTTTGGACGTTGTCCGGGCAGTCAAGGTTTATTTGTCTAGATCTGCAGAGATCCGTGGATCAGACTCTTTTTTTGTTTTACCAAAAGGACCCAAGAAGGGGCAGGCAGCTTCCAAAGCTTCCATTGCCAATTGGGTCCATCAATTGGTCATTCAGGCCTATGGTCTGAAACGTAAAGCTCCTCCCTTTAGGGTGAGAGCTCATTGTACCAGGGGTGTAGGAACCTCCTGGGCTTTTCGCCATTAGGTATCTGTGGCTCAGATTTGTAAGGCTGCTACCTGGTTTTCAGTGCATAAGTTCACAAAATTTTATCAAGTGGATGTTCGAGCAACCAAGGATTCGGCTTTCGACTGCAGTGTACTGCGGGCTGCCGTATAAGGTCTGATGGCTATTTTTTGGCAGGGTGTCTCCCTCCCCTCAAAGCTATTGCTCTGGGATGTCCCAGCAGGTAATGAATATTAGCCTAACTCTGTGTCCCATGATGTATGCAAAAGAAAATAGGATTTTTTCATCATACTTACCTGTAAAATCCTTTTTTTTTTTTTTTTTTTTTTTTTTTTTTTTTAGTACATCATGGGACACAGAGGTCCCTCCCCTCTTTTTGAGGATTCAGTGCTTGCTACAAAACTGAAGTACTTCCTTATGGGAGGGGTTATATAGGGGGTCACTTCCTGTATAAAGACCTTTGGTCTTCCAGTGTCCATGCACCTGGAGATGAATTATAACTCAGCAGGTAATGAATATTAGCCTAACGCTGTGTCCCATGATATACTCGAAGAAAAGGATTTTACAGGTAAGTATGACACAAAAAATCCTATTTTTCCCAGTTACAATAATAATATTACTAACAGGAAATTTCAGGTGTTACTTACAGGCTTGAAGACTCCTGTTATAATCTCCTGTTTTCAACTCACCACTTAGTCAAATTTCCACTTTTTCTAAGTTCGATCAAGCAAAAAGTGCAAGAGCAAGGATAAGGAAGCGGGTTTTACCGGCATCCAATTCACATGTCAGACTGTGACTGGCTCTTAATGAAGCCGGTTCACACAGCTCCGGGACGGCTGAGGAGCGAATTGCATAGGAGTCCTGTGTGTCTTCTGGTCCGTTTCAGGTCCAAATTCAGCCAAACATTTGTACTAAAATCGGACCTGAAACAATGAACAGGGACGCTCCCCCGAACCCCGGCTGAGAGCCGCTCCACACGGCAGTGTGAACCAAGCCAGAAGGTGGACATAGATGGGTATTTTTATTTATTTTTTGTTCAACTAGTGTTGAATGAAAAAACAAAACCTAACCGATTCCTACATTTCCTCCATCCTTAGAAACTAGGTGAATGGCGCAGTGCAGTTCACCTGCACCCGCTGCTGTCAGAATACACTGAACAACGGCTTCAGCCACTGATCTAAATGTTTTCCAGCATCCATTTGATCAAATGGTCCCCGCGGGACTGGCCAAATTTCAGTCACTCTATTGCCAGCTTTAGGAAACCTTTCTCCATTGCCTGGATGTGGTAAAGGCCGTCAAGGTTTATCCTCCTGCCACTACTTTAGACAGGTTCCTTGTTTCATTCTGAAAGGTCCCATTAGTGGTTTTGACAGGTTATTATGCAGGTCTGTGTGCTTCAAAATAAGTGATTCACCTGGCCTTTATTGAGTCCATTGAGGGGCAAAGCTCCCCACTCTCCTTTTGTGCTTTCTTCTGTGGCTTGCTACACCTGAGCAGGTATGAGGTGTTATAGCCTGTAGGCCAGTGGTGGTCAACTTTCTTTATATAGAGGGCCTCAAGTGCGGCTCCTCAACATCAACAAAGGGGTGCACATACCTTTCAGTGAATATTCAGTGTCAGACAGCAGACGCATAACAAGATATGATCAAAGACTGTGGACAAAATGGTCATATATTGCAGACATGTTACAAGAGATGGTCAGCGAAAGCAGATGTGCTACAGGAGACAGTCGGAGACCGCGGGAGACGGTCAGAGACCCCATGCGCGATGCGGGAGACTGTCGGACCGCAGGCGCGGTGCGGGAAATGGTCAGAGACCGCAGGTGATGGTGAACATGCTATAGGAATTGTTGGAGACGAGCTTCAGAAAACAGTCAAACTGGAACCATGTTACATCAGGCTGCTAGAAATCACTATTATCTTTGGGGAATTGGAAAACACAGATTAGGTGCTGCAGGGGCCCAAAGGGCTGCACAAAAGTGCCAAAGGGCTGCATGTTGGGCACCAGGGCTCTAAGGGATTCAGTTTCTGTGTGTTTGGTGTCCATTTCTCTTGTAGTCAACAATGCAGTATAACCCTAGGTTTTAGGCAATTTACTTAAATTGACTTGGAGAAGAGAATTTTACAATGAATATAAAAACCCAACCATTTCAAGTAAGATTCTGTTCACTCTATCTTTGAATTATGGCTTTACTCTTTCTTGTCAGTGCTGGATCTGCAGCAGCTTTTTGACATGTGCAATAAGAGCAACAGCACAGCAGAGAAACCTGGGAAGCCAACAGTAGGAGTCCAGAAAGATACTGAAAAACAAATTCTGATGCCAACGGATTATGCTGATCTTATGGTAAAATGTTTCTCTTTCAAGCTTTTAGGTTGTTGGCAAACAATCGGGTATTTCTGTAGGCTTTGTTCTGTTTAATCTCTTTTTCGATATTCCTTAAAGGCTGGCTTCCACTGCTATCTCTGTGGAAAGAACAGCAATAGTGAGAAGCAGTGGCGGAAACACATTCAATCAGAGAAGCATAAGGACCGTGTGTTCACCCTGGAAAGTGAAGACAGTCCCTGGAAGTATCGCTTCCCAGCAGGGGAGTTCAAGTTATGTGAGAGGTGAGTGTGCCGATAATGTTCTAAGAGTTGTATATAAATAAGCCTACCCCCAACCTTGGAGGTTTTGAACAGCTAGACCCCAGGTTTATTTTAACTTCCCCATAGGAAGTTTCTTTGTAGCTTCAGTGAGATGGCTAGCCTAGCAAGGCACATATGTGCCACTGTTAGGCCATTGGTTCATTGTGTCAGAAGAAAAACTGCACCAAACAAGTAAAGACAGGTATAATTAGTGTCCACCTGGAGCACCCAGAATGCGGTGCAGCTGTGCATGGTAGCCAATCAGTTTTCTAACTTCAGCTTGTTCAACTAAGCTTTGATAATAAAACCTGGAAGCTGATTAGTTTCTATGCAGAGCTGCAGCAGATTTTGCATGCTCCAGTTTTAGTATCTTTTGTGTTCTTTTAATTGCAACTTTTTATGCATTGACCTATCTACATAGATTTCGATATGTCCAGCCAAAGATTCAGCTGTATCTACTGACAGTTTAACTCAGGCACAGAAGTTGAATCCAATGCAATCTTGCTTCACAAGTTACATCACATAGGGTGTTTTCCATTTTTTTGAGATGTAAGAGGACAATAACTTTCTAAACCTAGCTTCTGTGTTTAGCAGAAACTATTTGAGGAACATAAGAACATTAGGCAGCGTCTAACTAGAACTGCAAAAGCTAGTGTAAAAACAAAGTGGAAGCAGGGAACATACCAAATGCACACAATAAAATTTGTAGTGATGCAGAACTGCCACTGCATGTAAGTAGTCCCCACAAAATACTAACATAATATGATATATCGAAGACCGTAAAATACGTATCGGTGTGACACAGCACTTCCCACCTGATATAGGCAAACATAAGACGCAAGAAAGGTAAAGTGTTAGATGAATCCCTAGAATAACCAATTTTTGAGTCAGAGAGCCTACAATATGTCAAAACTTCAAGTAACCCAATTGTAATCCGCTGGATAAACAGAACAAGTTGTCAAGTTGAAACTTTGATGTCCTTGAGCAGTTCTTCAAGATATCAGGTCACGTCTCCAAAGGTGGGGAAACCTGCAAGGTCTCATCTATCGGCTAAAAAGTCTCTCTAGTTTGTTGAGGAAATTCCTTGACAAGTCTAGAAGACTCCACGTGAAAAAAGGGGATGTTCATGCACAATGACAGATGTAGATGACTTTGATGAGTTTCTTAGGCTTTTCTTTGCTAGCAGAATTCCAAGCATGAGGCTTGCATTGTCATATGTATCTTAAGAGACAAATCTGCAGCTAGGTTGTAGGTTTGATGATTTGACAAGTGTAGCCTAAGTGGTGGTAGAACTAGCCTAGCGTTGCAGCTGGTTGTCCACGAGCAATTTGAATATGTCGATTCAGTAGGGAAGTAGTTAAATAGTCAGGTTGAAAAAAGACACTAGTCCATCTAGTTCAACCAATAAAAAAACACACACACAGTGTGTACATAAATACTATCCTATACCCATTGTTTATCCAGAAAAAGGCAAAAAAAAAAAGCATGATCCAATAATTCCTTTATGCATCCAGCTTTTTTTTTAAACGATCTGCTGAGCTGGCCAGAACCAGTTCCTGAGGGAGTCTATTCCACATTTTCACCACTTTTACTGTGAAGAAGCCTTTTGGTATGTGAAGGTCAATTCTCTTTACCTCCAGACATAAAGAGTGCCCCCTTGTCCATTGTAAAGACCTGAACATTAATAACGCTACACCATGTTCACTATATGAACCACTGATGTACTTTCTCCAGTTTGCCGATATCCTTTTTGTAAACTGGTGCCCACATTTGAATTGCATCTTTTAGATGAGGTCTTGTTACTGATTTGTACAAGGTAAATTTATGTTGTCTCTCTGCCTGGAGTCTGTACCTTTGTTGATGAAAAAAAGTATTTTGGTAGCTTTAGAAACAGCAGCTTGCGGCTATTAAGTCTATGATCTACCAGAACACCCAGATCCTTCTCCACCATTCACTACAGCTGTTCTCCTAGTGTGTATGATGCATGTTTTAACCCCTCAAGTGCATAATTTTACATTTATCAACATTAACTACCTCAATACTGGGCACCTTCACCCCCTTCCTTCCCAGACCAATTTTCAGCTTTCCATGCTCTCGCACTTTCAATGACAATCACTCAGTCATGCTACACTGTACCCAAATTAAATCTTTTTTAATTGTTCACACAAATAGAGCTTTCTTTTGGTGGTATTTATTCACCTCTAGGTTTTTCATTTTTTGCAATATAAGCGTAAAAAGAGTGAAAAAAAATTTACTTTTGGTTTTAAAAGAAATCCAATAAAATCTCATTTCGTCATAAATTTAGGCCAGAATGTATTCTGCTACATGTCTTTGGTAAAAAAGAATCCCGATAAGTGTATGATAATAGGCTTGTGCGAAAGTTATAGTGTCTACAAGCTATGCTACGTATCGTTGAAAATTGATCAATACTGATGTTTCATTTCTTGATGCCCTAAAATGTCAGGAGAGTACACATGCCCCCCAAATGACCCCTTTTTGTAAAGATGACAGTCCAAGGTATTTAGTAAGAGGCATAGTAAGTTTTTTGAAGTTACAGTTTTTTGCACACAATAGAAAACTAAGAAATTTTTTTTTTCCCCCCACAAAATTGTCATAAGTTATTTCTCACACATGGCATAGATAAACTTGCAATTACACCCCAAAATATATTCTGCTACTCCTGGGTATGACGATACCACATGTGTGAGACTTCCACAGCCTGGCCACATACAGAGGCCCAACATGCAGGCAGCACCATCAGGTGTTCTACGAGCATAAATTACACATTTAATTTCCCGAGGACCTATCACATTTTTGAAAGCCTTGGAGCACCAGGACAATAGAAACGCCCACAAAATTACCCCATTTAGGAAAGAAAACACCCCAATATATATTCTACGTGGCATAATGAGTCTTTTGAACATGTCATTTTTTTTTCACAAGTTTTTTTGGAAAATGTGGAAAGAGAATGAAAACTTTTTTTTTTTTTTTTTAAACACAAAGTTGTCAATTTATAAGATATTTATAACACATTGCATGTACATGGCAAAAATTGGCCCCCAAAATATATTCTGCTACTCCTCCAGAGTATGGGGATACCATATGTGTGAGACTTACACAGCCTGGCTACAGAGGGAGGCCAAACATCCAAGCATCACCTCCAGGTGTTCTAAAGGCATAAATGTACACATTTCATTAACGATCACATTTTTGAAGGCCGTGGAGCACCAGGACAATAGAATTAGATGCGCCAGCTGTTCAGTGGGACAGATGTGCGCCAGCTGTTCAGTGGGACAGATGTGCGCCAGCTGATTAGTGGGACAGATGCGTGACAGGTGTTTTCACTGTGTTGGGGACACAGTGACAGGACACTGGGGGACACTAGCTGGGTGATCGGTGTGTAAAAAGCTGTAAAAAACAGCTCATACAAACTAATCCCCAGCTCGCAGCACAAATCCCCTCTCCTCCTCACCGACAGGCTCTGTGTGAGGAGAAGCAGAGCCGATTGCTGTTACAATAGCTGTGTTTACTTTATATGACTGTGATTGGACGCACCCATCATGTGATCAGGAGAGCCAATCACAGAGCCTGTCTCTGGGTGACACAAGCACGTTGGGATCGCGCTGCTGCGCGGGCACGTGATACCACTCCTTGTGAGGTCACCAGGCTGTTTACATCACATGATGGCTGTGATTGGACACAGCCATCATGTGATCTGGAGGGCCAATCGCCGAGCCCTCCTGCCGTTCTGAGATTTGGTGTGTCCACTCAGGAGGAAGCGCTTCTCACCCGGCCACTGCAAATAAACGGCCGGGTGGGAAGCAGTTAAACCTAATTTGCCACGTATTGTCATGGGCAAAAATATTGGCACCCCTTCATTTCTGTCAGGTAATGCACCACTTTGACCAAAAAATTGTTGCAATTACAAATTATTATTATTATACAGGATTTATATAGCGCCAACAGTTTGCGCAAATGTTTAGGCATTTTTATGTTTATTTCTTTTGTAATGGTATGACACAAAAAAAGTGGAGAAACAAAAAGCCAAATCTGACACATTTCACGCAAAACTCCAAAAAAGGACTGGACAAAATTATTGGCAACTTCTCACAAGTGTAAGAAATGCATTGCAAGTTTGTGATGCTCCTGTAATTTGTAATTAAACTCACCTGTATCAATTAACAGGTGCTGACGATATAGAAATCACAACAAAAGAAGCAGCGCTGTAAATCAAATATGTGATAATAAAATCACAAGTGTTGAATAGTGATAAATAAAGTTCATGAACAATCAAGTGACATAATAAAGTTCAATCAATGGAGGAAGTCTTCAAAGGTGCAATAGATGAAACCGGACAACTGAGTTCCTTATTTGACAAATACAGATGGGACTAGATAGATCTTCACCACACCACAGTGTTATGAATAAAATGGGCGCTTACCAAATGGCAAGCTTAAAAAAGCTTGTGACCTTAACCCGGTCGGGGCCTTTCCTGAGATGGGAACACTGTTAGACAACTCCTCAGACCGTGGATGGCTCGCTATCCTCCACATAAGGATACCAGGATGCAGAGAATACTATACTCCTAACTTGGAGTTGTTCTCACAAACAATGCCCCAAAAAAAAGGAAGGAAGGAAGAGCAACATAGCGTCATCCTGGATGGATATTTATTTAAAAAACATTAGAAATACACTTACAGTGTGTTGAATAAAAACAGCATAGAAAGCCGGCCGGCTAGCACGAACACCTGTCCTACAGGCGGTGGATATGGCACGTCAGCACGCCCAAAAAAAACGTGTCAAGATTTTGAGGATACCACCCCTCATATTCCCATCAAGATTTTTATGAATTTTACTGTATACTGTAGCGCCCCCCCCCCCCCCCCATCTTTCCCCATTCCACCCACCATTGGGAACCTTGTCCCATTATATTCTAAATCGCCCTCCCCCTTCCATTTAGGTGCAAACCATGTTTAGCATGTAGGTTGTACTCCACTGAAGTAAGCCCAGTATTCTAGGAACCCATATCCTTTCCTCTTACACCAGGTCTTTAGCCATTCATTCAGTTCTCTAATTTCTACCCGTCTTTCCTATGTTGTGCATGGTACAGGCAATATTCCAGAGAATATAACCTTGGAGATCCTTCCCTTCAACCTGCAGTCATGTTCTTTAAATTGATTCCTCCATGTATTTTGTCATTGGTTCCAACGTGGACTAAGACAGTTGGGTCATGCTCAGCCCGTACAGTAATTTATTAACCCGGTTCACCACACTTGTTTGCTATTTCACTAATTAACTTCATTTAATCAATTCTAATCGATCACATAATTGATCACATGACTCATGATACCCTAGTATATATTTGTGGCAAAACTTTGTGGTTATGTAGCTATGACTAAGCACTGTTGAGCGTGTGAAACGCATCAGGTAATCTATCCTGTACCCTGTTGTGGTTTGAACTTTTGTTATTTTTTTTACAATAAAGGCGTTTTTTTGGAGTGCGGCTGTCCAGATCCTTCTAATTGCTATATGCTTAGCCTGCACCTGCTGCTTCCACCTTGAGCAGAGTGCCATTCTCAACACACCCACCTGGAGCGGTGATCCCTTCTCCCATTTGCTCCTGGTCTTTGCATATATTGTTACTGGCTCTGAGACGTTGTTTATCACTCCTTTACTTCATATAATTATCCTCGAGGAAGATTGCCTACTATGGATGACACTATATCTGTTCCTGCTACAGCGGAGGTCGTGTTTAGTAGAACCCTCACAGCACCATCAGACAATCTTCTTCGATTGAATGTACAGACACACACCCTACAATCCACGGACAATAATGATGTTACTTTGAGACGTCTTTTGAGGAGATTGGAACATCTGATGGCCAGGGAAATCAGGTCTTTCTGGAACGTCAGCTTTCTTACAGAATATATTTCCTTAGAACAGAATATATTTCCTTAGGACAGAATCCTCGTGGTTTGAGAATCAAAAAATTTCCCACATGAGATCTGTTTGATTGTCTTTAAAAAAAAGTGGACTGATACGCTATCAACCTGCTCATTTAAACTTATGGATATTATTGTTTCATCAAAAAATAAGGAACTTGAAAATCTACAAGCTGAAATGTCCACGATACAGAAAGACCTCACCACTTTACCAAATCATAGTGGCTTTTCGGAGCCAGATGGCCGCTTAAACAAAAAACTGGACAAAATGGAAAAGGATGTCATTGAGAATAAGAGGCAAGATGACCAGAGACCGCATAGATTATGAGAGCAATAATGTTTATGTTTGGAAAAAGCCTCAATTTTTTTTCTGGTAGGTCACGCAGACCCCAAAAAAAGGGGTAAGCTTCTCTGACCCCCAAAAGTGAACTAGCCAACGATACATTAGCCATAGCCATTACAGCATCGGATTCGTCACCTGAACAGCCTACTACAAAAATCGGCCAATTGACGGCCGTATCATCTCGGAAACCCTTGCGGTTCCAGCAAAGAGGCGAAAAAGAAACAACCACAAAGAAAAGGAGAGGAGGAAGGAGACCCAAGTGATCCAAAGGCCACCCACTATTTACTACGAGGCAAGACCCCACAATATTTTCCAATGTTGTGAGCATTTCCAAAAAGATACTAAGTGATGATGAAGAAAGATAATTAAACAAGGGATTGAATTTTGCCCCCCACTAGGCATTTCAATTTTTTTGAGAAATTGCTAGATGTAAATTTGCATGTAGCCTTACGCTTAAAAAGAATTATGTTCCGTCTATTGGTGATGATGCCTCCTCGTTCACTTCTGATACAGGTGAGTCTCCTCCCTCCCCTCGTTTGTTCACGGAGGTCTGTGCTTTACAGGATCTTATAGATTTGGCTTCAGAATCCAGCCCTTGCCTCAGTGATCCTGCTGACAGACACAAAACAATATCTTTTAAGCTTAGATCTGATTTCTATCCAGTGGCATCGCGAGGCAAGGATCTTGATTTGTTCCAAAAGCTTGTGGAGAGGGATCTGACTCATTTGGCTCGCAGTTGCCGGACAGATCCTATGTCGGAAAACCTCTCTAGCTCTGAGAGACAATCCCTTCAATCCTTAAGTTCTGATGATAGCTTTGTGATAGGAAATGCTGACAAAGGTGGTTCAATTGTGGTTTTAGACTCAATTGTATACAGAGATGAAGCCCTGCGACAACTGTCTGATACAGATACCTACCAGAAACTTAGGGCAGATCCCACTTCTGTGTTGGTATTTTCTCTCAGAAAAAGATTTGTTCATTCCTGAGTTCCCCATAATGCCAGTGTTTCACCATCTCCCTAAAGTCTACAAGGGGTTAAACCCCCTTGTGGGCAGATCAATTGTCGCAGGCAGTGGGCCACTCAATGAGCGTTTAGGTGAATGGATAGTCAGTTACAACCCCTGGTGGTCAGTCTTCACGGTTTTATTAGGGACACTAAACAGCTTCTCATTAAATTGCAAGATTTTGAGTGGAGAGCCAATTACAGGTAGATCACCTGTGATGTCACAAGTCTGTATGCTAGCATTCCTCACCCTCTGGGCATACAGGCTTTTGCTTTTTTTCTTTAAAAACTGGAAACTTTTCATTAGTTCTTCAAGAATTAATTTTGCTGTGTCTAGACTTTTTACTTGCATATAACTTTGTTTGACGTGTGCTATTATCTCCAAAGATTTGGTGTCTCTATGGGGGCGAAGTTTTCGCCCTTCCTGGCCAACCTCTATATGGGGTGGTGGGAGAGGACCTGCATCTTTGGACATGATAGCCCCCGTTGCATGGACACAGTCTTTTTCTGTCGCTAGATTGATGACCTGCTTTTCATCATATCAGACAAAAGGTTGATCTCAATGTATGGCTCCTCTATCTGAACGATAATAATCTCAACCTGAGGTTTACTGGACACCTTCAGGAGGTTTCCATTGAATTTCTCGATGTACAGCTGTCGGGTAGGAATGATGCTGTAGTCACTGGACTACACAGGAAACCCACAGCTGGTAATGCATTATTGAGAGCTGATTCTGGTCATCCGGGATACACCATCAGAGGTGTCCCAGTTGGTCAATGTATCATGAGCATAAACCACGCTGTGTTGTGAAAGAAACTATTGGGCAGCCAGCACAGCCGAAGACAAACGGCACAAATAAGAAAAAATGCAGCGCTTAAAAGTACTAATAAACAGTGTTGAATAATATGTTGTGTTACCAACAATACTAAAAAATATGTGATAATATCCACCACGTGAGGAAATAATGTAATAGCAGGAACACTGTGAGAACCAAAAAAGGCCTGGTATCAATGAACAATGTCAGTAGGTTAGTATTTGAGACATCATTGGGACAGAAGACATCAATGAAGACATGTTGATAAGGAAATCTTGTGAAGAGACCACCACCAATTGTATGAAGGCTTACTGGAAAGGTTGGACTTAAAGGGGCATATACCTCAAGTCAAACGGCTTGTGGTGATATACACCCTTAGTAATGTAGAGCCAACAGCGATCAGGATAGCCACGATCACATTAAGTACTTACGTTAATGATCTCCAGTGTTTTCCCAAATGGGCAAGCAAATATGGTTCAGCTGGAGAGGAGGACGGCCAGGGAGGATTCACATTCTCACACGATAAAACCAAAATGAAAAAGAAGGTTCCACATAGTGTGATATCGCTTTTGAAATAGTTTTTAATAAAAAAGGTAAAAAGTTTGACACTCACGTTTCAGGTGCGATTAGCGGTTAAAAGGACATAAGATGGCACAATGGTGATGACAGAACTCAAACTGACACATTTTGTCTGATTAAACTTCATCTGGGGTGTGAGTAACAGCCATCACCAATGTGTTTATATAAGTAATGTGGCCCCAAATTCAATCGCCAACTAACCGGAAGTTCCGGTGTGGATGTACGTCACTTCCGGTCCGGATAAAATTTAAAATAGCCTTGAAAAAGAGAAAATCTACAAGGCAAAATCTAGGAACAAACGGACCAATATATGATTTAGTGGGGAGGCACATTAAATATGGAGAGGTAAGTGCAAACCGCGCTTCGATATGGGCACTACCAGTCACAACATCAGAACGCAGACGTTGTGCACAACGAAGCCTCGTTACAAAGTGTGACCATGCGTCATCACTTCGGGTTAATAGCCGGAAGTACATGCAAGTCAAACCTCGCGGTGAATAGCGGTAAGAGCAGCCGCTGGACATGAGCAATAGTCACGGTGAATGTGATGACGTCACACGCATCACAGTGAACGTGATGATGTCACACGCATCATCAACGTGCACGACGGCCTAATGGTGACACTCTGCTCAAAAACAATGCCGGAAGTTAACTAAGAAGATCTATATGGAGTATTAATCCAAATAATCTACATTAAAATCCGGATCAAGTTGGAGCCACATCAGTCATGATGTATATAACATTAAAATGGCATACAATATAGACAAATTATAAAATGTGCACATCTGGATAAACATAATCGAATGGGCTGTAACAATGTTCTCAAAAGGGTAAATTACCCATATTAATGTCAAACTATTAAGAATAACAATACAACTAGTACCATGCCTTATTTATAAAAGCATTTATGTACCACTCCACATTCATTCCGAGTGGGGAGTGGGACTGTAACCGATATATCCAAAAGGTTTCGAGACGAGAAACACCCCTAGTTGTAGCACCCCCCCCCCCCTCCAGGGGGGAATAAATCTATCAATAACCACAAATTCTGTGCCCCTGGGATCGCGTTTGTGAAATTCACGGTAATGTCGAGGGACAGTGTGTTTAATAATCCCATTCTTTATCTTTGCAATATGTTCAGCCACCCAGATGGAAAACGTACGTATGGTACGACCAACATACTGTTTGCCACAAGGGCAGGTCAACAAGTACACAACATTTGTGGTAGCACATGTACAGAATTGTTTAATAGGATATGTGCGTTTGGTGACAGTGGATGAAAACTCTTTAATCACATGTCCTCTACAGATATTATACTGGCACACTGCATTTCTTACATGGATAATACCCAATTAAATTGTGAAAAAAAGATGTTCTAACAGGTGGGTTGATAACATTAGGAGCAATCTTACTCCTTAGAAAAGGAGCTCCTTTATACATGACTTTTGCTCTTTCTGGAAGTAGTGTACCCAAAATCTGATCATTTTTTAACACACTCCAATGACGTTCAACAATAGATTTATTCTGTTTGTGTTGTACTGAAAACGATGTCAACACTGACCATTTGAAAGCTTCATCAGGATCTTGCCGGGGATTATCAGCAAGCAGAGATGCACGTTCAATTTGTGAGACACGATGAAGGTCTGAATCTACTTCACCCTGATTATAGCCCTTATCAAGGAACCTCTGTCTTAATACATTAGCTTGGTTTTTAAACGTGTCAATATCAGGACAGTTCCTGCGTAAACGCAGAAACTGACTCTTAGGGACTGAACGCAACCAGGATTTGTGATGCCAACTGTCAGTTGGAACAAATCCATTACAGTCCGTACGTTTAAAGTAAGTACTAAACTTGAATTTTGGCCTGACTGAATTCATAAGATAAAACAATGTCTCTCATTCATATTCAGAGACGAAAAAAATTGAGACAGAGGTTCAAATTGGTGACGGCCGTTACTCATACCCCAGATGACGTCTAATCAGACAAAACGCGTCAGTTTGAGTACGATCATCACCAGTGTGCCATCTTATGTCCTTTTAACCGTTGATCGCATCTGAAATGTGAGTGTCAAATTTTTTACCTTTTTTTATTAAAAACAATTTCAAAAACTATATCACACTATGTTGAACCTTCTTTTCCCTTTTGGTTTCATCGTGTGAGCACGTGAATCCTCCCTGGCCATCCTCCTCTCCATCTGAACCATATTTGCTTGCCCATTTGGGAACACACTGGAGACCAGTACAGTTTAAGTCTTTAATGTGATCGTGGCTATCCGGATCGCTGTTATCTCTACATCACTAAGGGTGTATATCGCCACAAGCCCTTTTGACTTTGTCCCTTTAAGTCCAACATTTCCGGTAAGCCTTCATACAATTGGTATCAGTCTCTTCACAAGATTTCCTTATCAACATGTCTTCATTGATGTCTCAGAAATACTAACCTACTGACATTGTTCATTGATACCAGGCCTTTTTTGGTTTTCACCGTGTTCCTGCTACATTATTTCCTCATGTGGTGGACATTATCACATATTTTTTAGTATTGTTGGTAACACAACATATTATTCATCACTGTTTATTAGTACTTTTAAGCGCTGCATTTTTTATTTTTTGGTTCCGGTTGAAAAGTTCTTAAGACTCAAAGGTCTGTGTAGTGAGGTGACAGATTTTGCTAGGAAAAGGAGACATGGCTCACAGATTTAGGGATAGAGGATATCCTGAAAAAGTTCTCAACTGAGCCTTTCGTGTGGCTAGCGAAGTCCCTAGAAACACTCTATCAGATAGAAACCCAGGGTCTCGCACTGATGGAGACAATTCTCCCTTTGTGGGAGATGCTTCAGTATTTTCCACACCATACACTATTGAATTTGACAAGATTAAAAATAGTTACTAAATATAAATAAAGGTCTCCGCCGATACTCCTCCCCCCCCTTATCCCATTCCCTAATATACCTTACTACTTCCCCTTACCTCCTTCCCCCCCTCCCCCCCACCTTCTCACTCCCATCTATTCTTTTCCTCTTTCTTCTCTACTACTAGCTTCTCTATTTTTCTGCCTTCACCTTGGGTAGCTACCTTCTGATTAAAGTAAATGAGTATCTAAGAAAGACTTGGAATTCAGCTAGAAACATAATTAGATGATTCCTACATATCTTCACAGGAAAATATACATCTTAGTAACAATAACATGTTAACGGATTTGATTTCCTAAGTCTTTCTATATGTGTTATCTTATGTTATATTATACCATCGGGAGGCTGCGACCCCCTTGAACTGTTTTATACCGCCGTGGTATGTTCGGGGCTTTGCACTTTCTCTCTTTTATAAAAAAAATCAATAAAATTTATATTTGCAAAAAAAAAAAAAAAAAAAATAGTTACTAAATATATACCTATTCTCTTTAATAACCCTGCATACAGTAAAATTTTGTCAAAAGGTATTAGGACAGTGTCCGTAGAGCCCCTACCCTAGGAGGGTCTCTATCACCCAGTTTATTTGCTAGCAAGAAATCCGGCTCTAATTTGGTTGCATTTCAAGGGCAACTACAGATGCGGAATGAGGGGATGCGACTATTGTCGCCACATCGAAAGAGGTCAGTTCATCTAGAAATTTTTAGATTTCATCATTTATCAATTGTTATACCAAGTTTTTGATCTATGTCATTACATGTGAGCTATGCTGCATCCAATATATAGGTTGCACTACACGCTGGCTGAAAGATCAGCTTTATGATCACTTGTATGACATTGAGAAAAACAAGTCCACTAATGTAGCCAAACATTGGAATCTGGTCCACAATAAGGATATTGCTAGTCTGTCAATACAAGGCATTGAGAATATAGTGACTCCCAAAAGGGGAGTGATAGATTCAGAACACTTTGCAAACGCAAAGTGTTCTGGATATTCACCCTACGTACCAGAATCTTGGCAGGGTTAAACTTTGTGTGGGATGTTTCCCACTATTATGATTAGGTTAATGGTCATTAGCATTTTTTGACTGATGTCCTAACCTTTGCTCTTAGGGTAACAATACCATCCACCGGTTTTATGCTATATATTCATCATGGTTATCCCTAAATTCTAATATTAGCATAGGTATGTAGATAAACAGTGACCCCCTGCTATGATGACCACAACACCTACCACCTATCTAGGACACCTTCTCTAGTGGACGATATATAACCCATGGATTTATGCCATTTGGGTGAAACCTTTCAACATTATATATTCACCCATTCATATATGCTAGTTTTGTGGCCCCTGCATGCACATACATTTTTATTCCTGTCTTCGACATTTCAGTTGATGTGGACACGGATGGGTCATGAAGGATTAACTTATTCATGGACGAATGTACCTATACACATTTACCAAACATATCGGCCGAGCTCATTGATTGACCCATTCAGTTGTTTTCAATTTATTGGCCAATCTTATTGATCGACCCATTCAATTGTTTCCAATATGGGATATAGATAAGGCATAATTTTGTTGGTATATTCTTTGCTTGTATTTTTTTGTTGGTATCTGTTGACATGTGTCTCTCTCTCTCTCTCTCTCTCTCTCTCTCTCTCTCTCTCTCTCTCTCTCTCTCTCTCTCTCTCTCTCTCTCTCTCTCTCTCTCTCTCTCTCTCTCTCTCTCTCATACATATATATAGATATATCTAGATCTAGATCTAGATATATATATATCTTTTGACACATTTTTGGGGTCATTGGAATGATTGACATGTACCTTCTGTGCCCATTATAACAATGATTGAAAGTACAGGGTCCATGACAACACGGATCTTCAGATGGTCTTTTTCTCTTGCTTTTCTCCCCTCCCTTAAGTATCCTATCCATTTTCTGTTCTGTTTTGTTTGGTTTTGTTCTATATTCATGTGCACAGTGGGGATGGAAAGTATTCAGATCCCCCTTAAATTTTTCACTCTGTTATATTGCAGCCATTTTCTAAAATCATTTAAGTTCATTTTTTCCCTCATTAATGTACACACAGCACCTCGTATTGACAGAAAAACACAGAATTGTTGACATTTTTGCAGATTTATTAAAAAAGAAAAACTGAAATATCCACATGGTCCTAAGTATTCAGACCCTTTGCTCAGTATTTAGTAGAAGCACCCTTTTGATCTAATACAGCCATGAGTCTTTTTGGGAAAGATGCAGCAAGTTTTTCACACCTGGATTTGGGGTCCTCTACCATTCTTCCTTGCAGATCCTCTCCAGTTCTGTCAGGTTGGATGGTAAACGTTGGTGGACAACAATTTTTAGGTCTCTCCAGAGATGCTCAATTGGGTTTAAGTCAGGGCTCTGGCTGGGCCATTTAAGAACAGTCACGGAGTTGTTGTGAAGCCACTCCTTCGTTATTTTAGCTGTGTGCTTAGGGTCATTGTCTTGTTGGAACGTAAACATTCGGCCCAGTCTGAGGTCCTTAGCACTCTGGAGAAGGTTATCATCCAGGATATCCCTTTACTTGGCCGCATTCATCTTTCCCTCGATTGCAACCAGTCGTCCTGTCCCTGCAACTGAAAAACACCCCCACAGCATGATGCTGCCACCACCATGCTTCACTGTTGGGACTGTATTGGACAGGTGATGAGCAGTGCCTGGTTTTCTCCACACATACCGCTTAGAATTAAGGCCAAAAAGTTCTATCTTGGTCTCATTAGACCAGAGAATCTTATTTCTCACCATCTTGGAGTCCTTCAGGTGTTTTTTTTTTAGCAAACTCCATGCGGGCTTTCATGTGTCTTGCACTAAGGAGAGGCTTCCGTCGGGCCACTCTGCCATAAAGCCCCGACTGGTGGAGGGCTGCAGTGATGGTTGACTTTCTACAACTTTCTCCCATCTCCCAACTGCATCTCTGGAGCTCAGCCACAGTGATCTTTGGGTTCTTCTTTACCTCTCTCACCAAGGCTCTTCTCCACTGATAGCTCAGTTTGGCCGGACGGCCAGCTATAGGAAGGGTTCTGGTCATCCCAAACGTCTTCCATTTAAGGATTATGGAGGCCACTGTGCTCTTAGGAACCTTAAGTGCAGCAGAAATTTTTTTGTAACCTTGGCCAGATCTGTGCCTTGCCACAATTCTGTCTCTGAGCTCTTCAGGCAGTTCCTTTGACCTCATGATTCTCATTTGCTCTGACATGCACTGTGAGCTGTAAGGTCTTATATAGACAGGTATGTGGCTTTCCTAATCAAGTCCAATCAGTATAATCAAAGACAGCTGGACTCAAATGAAGGTGTAGAACCATCTCAAGGATGATCAGAAGAAATGGACAGCACCTGAGTTAAATATGAGTGTCACAGCAAAGGGTCTGAATACTCAGGACCATGTGATATTTCAGTTTTTCTGTTTTAATAAATCTGCAAAAATGTCAACAATTCTGTGTTTTTCTGTCAATAGGGGGTGCTGTGTGTACATTAATGAGGAAAACAATGAACTTAAATGATTTTAGCAAATGGCTGCAATATAACAAAGAGTGAAAAATTTAAGGGGGTTCTGAATACTTTCCGTCCCCACTGTATATATTAACACATGCAGTAATTTTTATGTACATATGTTTATAGGGCTGGTCTTTGGTTCTGTGGGTCCTTTTTTTCCTGATTTGAAGTTTCTACTTTTTTCCTTTGCCCATTCATGCTGCTATTTCAAATGAAAAGTTACATCACATAGTCCTCATTTATTGGACATACTAAATCATTCAAATTATTTATTCATCTTGTATCATATTTTATAAAACTTTTTGGCATCTAATCTATTGAATGGGCATCGATGCACACAGATTTTTGTGCATGATTTTTTATATACATATTTCAGTCATTGAAATTTATGTGTGTATGTGTATATATATATTTTTCTCCATATATGTTGCATTTCATGTGTTTACTACTGCAGTGTATATTTATTATTATATTTAAATTATATATAATATATTTATATATAATTTTTTTTTACACATAAATGCACTTTATATGTTTATTATATATAAATATATATTTTTTTTGTTTTTTACAGGACTACACATGCACATTTATCCAGGAGCTGTAGTTATACAATTGGAATTTTTTTGATTCATTCAAATTTCATTATTTTTTTTTTCATATACATTGGTATTCTTCCGCATTTTCTCCTGGGTATTTGTGTGCCTCCTTTACTTAATCACACTTGTTTGCTATTTAACTAATTAACTCCATTTAATCAATTCTAATCGTTCACATAATTGATCATATGACTCATGATACACTAGTATATATTTGTGGCAAAAATTTGTGGTTATGTAGCTATGACTAAACACTGTTGAGAGTGTGAAACGTGTCAGCTAATCTATCCTGTACCCTGCTGTGGTTTGAACTTTTGTTATTTTATACAATAAAGGCGTTTTTATTGGAGTGCGGCTGTCCAGATCCTCCTCCTCCTAATCCGGTTCACCACATGTCGAACCCTGGCACCAGGGAGACAGAAAACCATTCAGTTGAGGCGATCCTAGTGACAAATTTTTCGAAGTCCTTCTAAATATAGAATCCCCTATTACTACCAACTGTGTAGGCCTACCTGCACGAACCTCACCACCCCTACTAGATGAGCTGCTCTCCCAGAGAGGGGTAGCATTTATCTAGGACTGCCACCTCTGAGTTTACCACCTCCACATCTTCACTCAACTTGGCAAATTTGGGGGCGTGTCCTAAGATGTCAGCGTGAGCAGACGTGTATCTCAGAGCTCTACTGCTCCAGCGATCCTGATACCCATTTAACCGGGTCACCCGACTCCCTGTGCCGGCTCAAACAGCGGTGAATGCCTTCTTGACCAGCCGGTCGAGGTAAAGGGAAAAAACTTAAATTCCCCCCAGAAATACCGCCAGAGACCGGCCCTACCAGCCAGAGGCCTAGTGAGCGGACGCCTCGTGCCAACATGGCGTCACAAACAGACACACAGGAGGGACCTGCTGCTTCTGTCCAAGGCATCCCAGTGGTCATGGCAGCAATCGCCACTTGCCAAACGGCTGTTTCCTCATGCCAGGCAGCCCAGACATACAAAATTGAAGAGGTGCAGATGGATGTGGGCCTCATCAGGCAGGATCTGGACAAAGTCCGCTCCAGACTGACCGTGGCTGAGAATTGGGTGGGACTGGTTGAAGATGCGGTAGGAGACAACACAGGAGAGAATCGCATGCTGCAATCAAGAGTGAAATTGTTGGAACACCGTGCCGAGGACTCAGAGAACAGGTGCCGACGGAATAACATCCGTATCGTGGGACTGGCGGAAGGTGTTGAGGGTAAGAACCCCACGGTGTTTGCAGAGAAGCTGCTCTGCTCCCGGCGGCTCACCTGTCCCCCTACTTCACAGTAGAGAGAGCCCATAGACTTCCACCACAACCTGGCCCGCAAAGCTCTCCTCCCCGCACCTTTATAATGCGTCTCCTAAACTTTAGGGACCGGAATGAACTGCTTAGAGCTGCTAGAGCCAGGCCGGTGCAAGACTATTTTGCACCCTAGGCGAGACCAGCTACTTGCTTCCCCCCTCCCCCCCCCAAAAAATCAAAATGAATTCAATAATTTTAGCACCAGATCTCCTGGTGGAGTGATGGAGCCAGGTGGACAGGAGAGGGGGGTGCAGCCAGGTGGAGGGAGGATGGAGCCAGGTGGACAGATGAGGGGGGTCAGACAGGTAAGGAGATAAGGCCGGGTGGACGGGAGAGGCGGGGTGCAGTCAGGTGGACAGGAGGGGGTGCAGCCATGTGGGGGAAGGATGCAGCCAGGTGGACAAGAGGGGGATGCAGCCAGGTGGACAGGAGGGGGATGCAGACAGGTGGAGGAATGGAGCCAGGTGGACAATAGGGGGGATGCAGTCAGGTGGAGGGATGGAGCCAGGTGGACAGGACGGGGGTGCAGCCAGGTGGAGGGATGGAGCCAGGTGGACAGGAGGGGGGGATGGAGCTAGGTGGATAGGAGGCGGTGTAGCCAGGTGGATAGGAGGGGGGCAGCCAGGTGGAGGGATGGAGCCAGGTGGATAGGAGGAGGGGTGTAGATAGGAGACGGGTGTAGCCAGGTGGAGGGATGGAGCCAGGTGGATAGGAGGGGGGTGTAGCCAGGTGGAGGGATGGAGCCAGGTGGACAGGAGGGGGGTGTAGCCAGGTGGATGGGGGGGTGTAGCCAGGTGGAGGGATGGAGCCAAGTGGATAGGAGGGGTGGTGTAGCCAGGTGGATAGGAGGGGGTGTAGCCAGGTGGAGGGATGGAGCCACGTGGATAGGAGGGGGGTGTAGCCAGGTGGAGGGATGTAGTCAGGTGGACAGGAGGGGGGGTGTAGCCAGGTGGAGGGATGGAGCCAGGTGGATAGGAGGGGGGGTGTAGCCAGGTGGAGGGATGGAGCCAGGTGGATAGGAGGGGGGGTGTAGCCAGGTGGAGAGATGGAGCCAGGTGGATAGGAAGGGGGTGTTGCCAGGTGGATGGGGGGGTGTAGCCAGGTGGAGGGTTGAGGGAGGCACACATTAGTGAAAAGTTCTGACTGGAAGCCCTCATCCCCAGCGCTTCCCCCCACCACCTGACAAGTTCTTACCTTGGGGCACTTCTTTCCAGCTCCCTCCACATGGCAGCGGGCAGCAGTCAATTTGTCACAAGTCCCAGGATTAGTAGAGGGGGTCTCCTACAGGCTGTGAGTCACAGCTCACACACAGGAGACCTCCTCCAGCTCGTCCCCCATCTGATCAGCTGATCGTATGGTTTCAACCCCGGGCTCCGGCGGATGACCACGGAGAGGCTGGGTAAGCAGGGCGGGCTGCAGGAGCAGCTTTGTTTTGGGCTCCTCCAAGGCAAATGGCCCGGCAGCCACAGCCCAGCATGTGTCCTATGGCCAGTCCATCCGGCTGTCTCTGTGCACAATGCCGCTCTCCCTGCTCCTCCAATGGCTGCACATCACCCAGGGAGGGAGGCGGGGTGGGCAGAGAGCTGACACCCAAGGCTGCTGGACATTGATATGGTCGCCCCTGGCTCTGGGGGAGGGGGAATCTGCCTGCTCCTTCTCCCCGCCAATCGACTCTGCAGCCAGCCAGATGGAGCCACGGGAGCCTCCTCCCACTATACTCTGCACCGCACCAGCTGCCACCCGCCAGGGGGGAACCAATCCTCTTGAGGAGACCCAGCAGCTGTGGCTGCACCCCTAGGCGGCAGTGCGCCCTATGCGGCTGCCTAGTTCGCCTAGTGGGAGCGGCGGGGGAGCTGACATACATAAACAATTGCCTGATGTTTCCAGACTTTTCCATTGAGACTCAAAAGCTCCGGCGCTCATTTGATGCCGTTAAAGTAGGCCTCCATACTAAGGGGATCAAATATAGTGTGCTTTTTCCTGCCAAACTACGGGTGATCGACGGTGAGACAGTCCATTTCTTCACCTCTCCAAGAGAGGCTGCAAGCTGGCTGGAAACTGCCCCCGCTGGTGTGAAATCCCGCGGAGTTGCTGCTATTCTGCTTGTTCCTCTAGATGGCCATGTTCCTTGGATTAAAGGTCTTAAACTTTAATACATTAATGATTAAACTGTGGTACTGTATTGAATCTCGGCTGACCAATTCCTTCAACAGATGTGCCTTCCTATTAGTCGTCTGCTGGCAGCCTGTAACTGGCATATGCAACCTCATGTTTTCTACTGGACTTCCACAAGGAGGTACTCCACTAGCAGGCTGCTGCCTGACTTTGCACATACTTTGGTAAAGGAAGTCTGTCCCCTTATTATGGCGTCGGCTGCTATCCCTTTCACTGACGGCAAAGTCCGTCTCAATGTTGCACCTTGGCAGCTAGCCCATTCTACTTTTGTTAGTTTATCACAAATTTTCTTTTTTGTTGGAACGGTAACAAGTAAGTTGGAAGCCCCTGGCAAGCCCAGGCGATTTACCTGACTCGGTTAAGACACAATAGCAGCATCTCTTTGGTACTTTGACTGCTCCCTCAGCTACCTCAATTTTTGTGTTTAACCCTCCCTTTTTCTCCCTTTAAATTTGCTGTTGGGGCACATGCGATGCTAAACTGCTGACACTTGGGGAATACACGCACGCCTCCCAGAAGTTGGTTGCCTTCGGGCAGGTTATTTGGGCAATATGCAGTCTTGCCTTGGGTGGGACCTGCGGGGTGGGACCTGCGGGGTGGGGGAAGGGAAGGTTGGCCGTTGCTGACCAAGTTTCGATTACAATGTTGGGTTTGATTTACAGTTTTAAGTTGGAAATGTTCTGTTTATTGTTTGTTCCTTTATGGCATGATCAGCTTTTGGTTGTCGGTGCATACAGTGCGGGGAGGACTGGGATGACCAGTGCTGACTGGTTGATCCCTGGAGGGAGTGGAGTACCTTCGCATACAGTCCACCATAAATGTCCAATCAGCACTTTCATAATACCATGGCTCAGATATCTGTGATTTCATGTAATGTGCGGGGTCTTAATTCTGCCCATAAGAGATCCCTGGTATTCAACTATGTAAGGAAATGTTCACCGCACGTCTGTGTTCTACAGGAGACTCATCTCCTGGGTTCTCGAATCCTGAGCCCTAAAAAGGTCTGGGTGGGATCTCACTATCATACAACGTACTCCACTTACTCTAGGGGAGTCAGCATCCTGATACACAAGCAGCTGCCCTTTCAGCTCTTGGATATCAGGATGGACCCCGGGGGCAGATATGTCATTCTCCACGCACTAATTGCCAACAATCCATGTGTCCTAGTGGGGCTGTACCTCCCCCCCTAGCCGACCCGACTTTACTGTACACAATTATGCTGATGGTGATTGACTATGGGGTGGAGCACATTCTAGTAATGGGTGACTTTAACTTGACCCCTGCCTCAGACACAGACTGACTTCACTCAGTGTCTCGCTGGGTGCCAGGCTTGACAGACTGGGCTGCTTCTTTCGCCCTGACAGCTGTATGGCGCCACTCCAATCCCAATACTAGGCAGTTCACTTGTCACTCCACCACATTCAAAACCTTATCCCGTATTGTCATGATCTATGCATCACATTCTATACTTAGGAAGGTCACCAATGTTGATATCTTGTCTAGGGGAATCTCAGATCATGCCCCCTTACTTCTCCAGGTATCTTTTGGGCCTCCTGGGGAGAGGTTGTGGAGGCTTTCCAGATATTGGATTGAGGATGAAGGAATTCAGGAGTCTGTGCAGGAGGGGTTGTGCAACTATTGGCTGGATAACGCTGACACTACTACTCCTCTGGTCGCCTGGGATGCCTTCAAGGCTTGGACCAGGGGAGAGTATATGGCGCGTATATCGGCAGCTCGTAAGAAATCTACACACTCCCTGGAGGGTTTAGAGGAAGCGGCCAGGATAAAAGAGGAGGCATATGTGGCACACCCTGACCAGGTCACATATGGAGCATGGCAGTTCGCCCTGTGACAATTATCTTTGTGCAGAGTGGAGGGGACACAGAAATCACTTCTCACCACAGCCCAAAAAATATTTGAATATGGCAACAAGAGTGGCCGCCTGATGGCGTGGTTGGCTAAGGGACAATTCGCCGTCACCCATATTGGCGGAGTCAGAGACTCGGAGTGGGTACTATTGAAATCACCTAGTGACATTAACTGCAGATTCGCCCAATACTATCAGCACCTGTATTCCTCCAGGGTGGATTACTCTCTTCAGGAATTATCCGAGTACTTAGCTGAAGTTCCTCTCCCGACTCTTGGTGACGAGGCATGCACAAACCTGGAGGCGGTCCAGACTGCTATATCTCAGCTCCAGGCAGGGAAGACCCCAGGGGTTGACGGTTTACCAACGGAATTTTACTCCCAACATCAGGATCTACTAGCCCCTCGGCTCGTAGCACTGTATGCTCAGTTTTTTGAGTTAGAGGCACTCCCTGAATCCATGTCAAAGGCGGTGGTGGTGTTGATTTCTAAACCAGGCAAGGATCCTGAAGACTGCTCCTCCTACAGACCAATCTCCCTCCTAAACGTGGACGCCAAGGTTTTGGCGAAAATCCTGTCAAATAGGTTATCTGTGGTATTGGAGGAGGTGGTGGTTTATCCAGATAAAACTGGAATTATGCCTGAGAAGGGGACCGATATCAACTTCCGCCGCCTCTTTCTTAACATGTCTGTAACGCATGAAAACAGTGGTAAGCGAGTCCTCGCCTCCTTAGAAGCTGAGAAGGCGTGTGACTCAGTGGAATGGGTCTTTTTGTGGGAAGCACTGAACCGGTTTGGATTTAGTCCTAGATTCCTTAGGTGGCCACATATGCTGTACCGGGCACCCGTGGCTGGTATCCGAACCAATGACAGGCTGTCGGCGCCCTTTGCGTTAGAGGGGCACACGGCAGGGCTGCCAGTTATCCCCAGCCCTATTCGCGCTTGCACTTGAACCCCTGGCAAATCTAATTCTGAATTCAGACGGGGTGAGGGGACTCAGGGCGGGATCCCTGGGGGAGAAAATTTCTCTCTATGCGGGCAACACTTTACTGTACCTGCAAGACGCGGGCGAGTCATTGGAAGCGGCGCTAGAAATATTTGACACATTCGGTAGGTTCTCAGGAATACATATTAATTGGTCTAAATCATATCTTTCCCCTAGACCATCAGGCCCGTGACCCTGACATAGAGATACCGCTACGTTGGGTTGACTAATTTAGGTACTTGGGTATCCAGGTTAGAAGGAAGCTGACAAGCTTCATAGATCTGAATCTGCAACCGGTCATGTCCCAACTTCGGACCAGATGTGCCTCCTGGGCCTCCCTTCCCCTAAACCTTATGAGACGTATAAATATTCTGAAGATGCTGTTCTTCCCCAAATTTTTATATGTCTTTCACAACAGCCCTGCCTGGATACCCAACTCCCTTTTTGTAGAACTAGACAAATGTGTGGGCTCATTCATTGGGGGGGAGCGACCCGCAGACTGGCTAGATCGACCTTAACTCTTCCTGTCCACTATTCGGGGTTGGCTCTGCCAAACTACTGAACCTACTATTGGGCGGCTGTGCTGGTCACAGTCAGGTGGTGGTATATTCTCTCCAAGAGCAATGCAGCAGTGTGTTTAGACGCAGCTATTTTTGGATCGCTCCGAGAGTTGGGTAACTTTATAGGGTACATAGGGCATACGACAACCTCCCACAACCTACCAGAACAATCCTTCAGGCTTGGATAGTGGCTAGACGTGGACTTCTCCACCCCCAGAACTGGTCTCCCTTCTGACCTCTATGGGGGAACCCTAACCTCCCGCAACTTAGGACAGTACCAGAGCCACACATCTGGGCTATATACGGCATTAAAACGCTCGGAGATATCTCGGTGGGTGTCCTACTGCCGTTTACGTCCCTCCGAACTAAATACCACCTACCAGGGTGAATGTACTTAAGGTACCTCCAGTTACGCCACGCCATTCGGGCACAATTCCCGACACCCAGATTAACTATGGACCCTGTGGAGAAATTGCTGGCCCAGGAGAAACTGCAGAAGCCCCTATCCGCTCTATACCTTGAACTGGGATAAGTGGAAACTGGATATGCCAGACCTGGACAGAGAGGATTGGGATGACTGCTTAGTTGATAGCACTTCTTTACTAACCTCATCAAGGGAAAGGCTGATACAGGTTAAGTTCCTTCACAGGGTCTATTATACCCCCCAGAGGCTTCACAAGGTTTATCCACAAAGATCACAGAATTGTCCTCGGTGCCACAATGGAGTAGGCTCATACTTTCATATATATATATGCGCTGTCTAAAAATCTAAACTAGGGGACGCTGCTGCAAAAACCTATAAATCTGATCGAAACAAACAATAAATGATAGAATAGTGATGGTGTTTGCGCTGTGAGAATGGGAATAGAGGTGTGGAAAGTGCTACAAAAAAAAATGCTAGTGGAAACTGAAAAGATATGCGATAAAGGTAAACAAATGCGTGTACAACAAATCCAAGTACATCAAATAATAGCTAGTTATATTAATAGTAATAGTAAAAAGGCTAGGTCAGAACATATTGGCCCCATAAAAGATGATCCGGGAAGTTGGTCACAAGGTGGAAGGCAACTATATTAACCGCTTGCCGATCGCGCTATAGCCGAATGACGGCTGCAGCACGTCTCGATAACTCTGGGAGGGCGTACATTGACGTCCTCTCAGAATCCCGCTCTCGCGCGCCCCTGGGAATATCCGTGACCCGGGATCACGGTAAACGGCCGCTGATAATGGCTGTTTATCACGTGATCGCTCCATCAAATGACGGAGCGATCACTTGTAAACAAACCAGCGTCACGTCCGGTTCCTCTCTCCCCTCTCTGTACAGATCAGTGCAGTGTGAGGGGAGAGATCAGTGGCAGCAGCGCTGTGGGCTGGATGTGTAGTGCCCACAGCGCTGATATGTGCCCATTCCAGCCAGCCATCCATCCATGCTCAGCCTACCCATCTATACTCCGCATACTCATCCATCCATGCTCATCCATCCATACTCGGCATACTCATCCATCCATCCATCCATCCATCCATGCTCACCTGTCCATACTCAACATACTCATCTATCCATCCATGCTCAGCATACCCATCCATACTCGGCATACTCATCCATCCATCCATGCTCACCCATCCATACTCGGCATACTCATACATCCATCCTTCCATGCTCACCTGTCCATACTCAGCATTCTCGGCCATCCATGCTCAGCCATCCATACTCAGCATACTGATCAATCCCTACTCAGCATACTCATCCATCCATCCATGCTCAGCCATCCATACTCAGCATACTCAACCATTCATACTCAGCATACTCAGCCATCCATACACAGAATACCAATCCATGCTCAGCCATCCATCCTCAGCAATACTCATCCATCCATGCTCAGCCATCCCATCCACCCCCATCCATAATTAACCTTATCCAGCCACACTCAGCAGTATCCAGCCACACTCAGCCGTACCCAGCCACACTCAGCCGTACCCAGCCACACTCAGCCGTACCCAGCCACACTCAGCCGTACCCAGCCACACTCAGCAGTGACCAGCCACAATCAGCCGTACCCAGCCATATTCAGCCGTACCCATCCATGCTCAGTCATCCATCCATCCTCAGCAATACTCATCCATCCATCCATACCCAGCCATCCCATCCACCCCCATCCATAATTAGCCATACCCATCCATACTCAGCCATACTCGGCCATACCCGGCCATACTCTGTATGTGGCCACACTGTGTGTAAAAGTCTCACACATGTGGTATCGCCATACTCAGGAGGAATAGTAGAATGTGTTTTGGGGTGTAATTTGTGCTATGCATATGCTGTGTGTGAGAAATAACTTGCTATAACAATTTTGTGGAAAAAAAAAAGAAAAAAAAATTTGATTTTGCAAAGAATTGTGGGAAAAAATTACAACTTCAAAAAACTCACCATTCCTCTAACTAAATACCGTGGAATGTCTATTTTCCAAAAAAGGGGTTATTTGAGGGGTATTTGTACTTTCCTGGCTTGTTAGCGTCTCAAGAAATGAGATAGGCCGTCAGTGCATCATGTGTGATCAATTTTCAGAGATTGGCACCATAGCTTGTGGACTCTATAACTTTCACAAAGACCAAATAATATACACCGATTTGGGTTATTTTTACCAAAGATATGTAGCAGTATAAATTTTGGCCAAAATATATGAAGAAAAATTACTAATTTGCAAAATTTTATAAAAGAAACAAAGAAAAATGCATTTTTTTACAGAATTTTCGGTCTTTTTTCTTTTATAGCACAACAAATTAAAAACCCAGCGGTGATTAAATACCACCAAAAGAAAGCTCTTTTTGTGTATAGGTACTGTGTTGCATGACTGAGTAATTGTCATTCAAAATGTGAGAGCACCGAAAGCTGAAAATTGGTCTGGTTAGGAAGGGGGTTTAACCACTTCAGCCCCAGAAGAATTTACCCCCTTCCTGACCAGAGCACTTTTTACGATTCGGCACTGCGTCGCTTTAACTGACAATTGTGCGGTTGTGCGACGTGGCTCCCAAACAAAATTGACGTCCTTTTTTTCCCACAAATAGAGTATTTTTTTGGTGGTATTAGATCACCTCTGTGGTTTTTATTTTTTGCGCTATAAATATAAAAATAGTGACAATTTTGGAAAAAAGCGCATTATTTTTTACTTTTTGCTATAATATCCCCCAAAAATATATAAAAAACACATTTTTTTTTCCTCAGTTTAGGCCGATAGGTATTCTTCTACATATTTTTGGTAAAAAAAATCGCAATAAGCGTTTAATTGGTTTGCGCAAAACTTAGTGTCTACAAAAAAGGGGATAGTTTTATGGCATTTTTATTGATAATTTCTTTTTTACTAGTAATGGCGGCGATCAGCGATTTATTTATTTTTTTTTTTTTTTATGGCAGACATATCGGACAATTTTGACACATTTTTGGGACCATTGGCAATACAGTGATCAATGCTATAAAATTACATTGATTACTGTAAAAATGTCACTGGCAGTGTAGGGGTTAACCACTAGGTGGTACTGTAGGGGTTAAGTGTGTCCTAGGAAGTGATTCTAACTGTGGGAGGGAGGGGCTGTGTGTAACACATCACTGATCACCGCTCCCGATTACAGGGAGCGTGATCCGTGTCATTAGGCAGAACGGGGAGATGCTTGTTTACATTAGCATCTCCCCGTTCTTCCTCACCATGAGACGATCACAGGTATGCCGGCGGACATAGAGTCCGTGGGACCCGCGGTCACGGAGCTCCCGGCGGCGCGCCCGCGAACCACCTCTTAAATGGCAGTGTACAGGTACGTTAATCTGCCTGTACGTGCCCTTCTGCCGCAGTATATCTGCGTGAGGCAGTCGGGAAGCGGTTAAATGCCCAGTGGGTAAGTGGTTAAATGGATTTTTTTTTTCTCTATTTATATTAATGAAAAGGAGTGGTAAACCAAACAAGACATTAAGGTTAATAACTGTAAATTAAATGTAGCCTTGTGGCTGACAGAAACCAGTGCTCAAAAAAGACTAGAAAAACTCAATGTGAATAAATCACCAGGAACAGATGGCTTACATCCGAGAGTTCTCAAGGAACTTAGCCATGTTATAACCAGATCATTATTCCTAATTTTTAAGAACAGCTTGCTGACTGGAATGGTATCAGCTGATTGACAAAAAAGCAAATGTGGTATTAATCAAGGACTTGCATATCTGGAAACTACAGAGCAGTCCGACTAACATCAGTAGTATGTAAACTATTAGAAACAATAATAAACTACCATATCCAAAAATTTGCTGATGAGAATAATATCATTTCTAGTAATCAACATGGATTACGAAAGACCATTTTTGACAGACCAGCCTTTTAACATTCTATGAGGAGGTGAGCTGTAATTTGGATATAGGAAGGTCTGTGGACTACAGTGTATCTAGGTTTCACTAGCCTTTGATATCGTACTCCATTATTGCTTAATTTACGAATTTAGATCTTTTGGCATTGATGAGATCGTATGTACCTGGATAGAAAACTGGTTGCAGGAGCTTGTCCAGAGGGTAGTGATTAAAGTGGAAGTTCTTTCAAAATCTAATGCTAAAGCTGCTCCCACCCCCATTCTAAGCCTGTTCTATCTAACCCTTTAAAGAAATTTTCTGAATACTTGCCTATTCTGAAGCCTCTCTGTTCCAGTCATATGATCTCTCCGATGGCGGCTGCTGTGTAGAGGAGAGATCGCCAACAGTGGCTGCAAATGCCTGGTAGATGAAGTCACCCATATGCTTACTACAGAGCATTGATTGTCAGCTGTCCCTCCTCTACAGTCACTGACAGCTGATCATGGGACCAGACTGGCGCCGCTTCAGCATATGTAAGTATACAAAGTATATTCTTATCTGAATGCCCTGTTTGGTAGCCATGATGTTGCCACATCCCGGTAAGTAGCTACAGAAAGTTTATGTAAGGAACTTTTGGAAAGGCACTACTATGACAAATATATAAAAAATACAAATATAGTTTTTATTAAATACAATCTTAAAACAATAATAAAATACATGCAACAGTGAATGCAAATTTTGCACAAAATAGGACTTCATAACAAGAAATGGCTCCAGATCCCAAAAAGGATCGTGGGTACCCCTACGCATTTCGACTCAAGGGTCTTTGGGGCTTCTCAAGAGCAACAGATTGGACAACTGTCTAAAAAGATAAACAGTAATAAGTGTCATAAACACATAAATGCACATAACATGTATATAGGAATTCATATCAAGTAATGCAACTTACTACATACTGTATGGCACAGAACACATGCATGCAAGAGCACCAGGACCCCTCCAAAGCCTCCACAAGTAGAAAACCATTCAAAGGACATAAACCTGATGAATAATAAGGGCTCAATGAACAAATAGACTTGTATAGACTGGAGGTACTGTACCTGTATTAATAACCCAAAATAAGGGCAAATGAGTATCAAAACTTAGAAGCATAAATACATTGGAGTAGCAAATGAAAAATGAATAAATGGCTTACTAAGGAGTAGAAAAAAAAACAATGCGACTAATCCACGATGAGTACATCAAAGGTGCAGAGGTGCCAGCACATATTGCACAGACTCAGAACCCAGGAGGTGCACGGGAGGTGCGTCACTGGAGGTCCGAGGATGCACAACATCTCCACGGCCACTAAGTGGCCATCCCAAAAGCCAGGGTGGAGAGTCCACCAGATGGACAAGCTAGTGGATAAGGAGAAAGCTCCCGTTCCAGATGGATCTGTATGGGGGCCACCTGTGCTGGGAATGGATTCCTACAGGGGGGCAGTAAGGGAGAGAGCCCCTTAAGCCGACACATGCATGTGTCCTACGCCAAAGCATGAGTGCATTACCCATTACTATATTATTGCCAACACTGCCTAAATGCATAACTTAGATGCAAAATTACAAGCAATAACTAATGATATTGAAACATAAATGGAATATTGATAATACCTATGCCTAATGAACACAGGGGGGGGGAACAAACAAACAAAAATAATCCACAACAGTGCAAACCCAGCTATTACCGCATAAAACTGCTAATCTCAAATTTTAACCAATTATTTGTCAATTTGGCAGTTTACTATGTACAGACTTATTAGTATTATGAGATTAGATCAAAAGTGTCTATTGCAAACCCAGCTATTACCGCATCAAACCACCAATATTGAATATAGAATTTTTTTCAAAAAAAAGCCTGACTGGCAAAGCGAAAGGAGAGAAAAGAAAGTGTCTCAATACATATAACAGGCCCAATGGAAAAGCCCAATAATGATGCACCGGTGTATAAATGTGCAATAATCTAATTACATAAGATTTTCTGTTCTACCAGAGCTAAAGCCTTGAAGAAAGGGGCGATAGCTGAGAACTTCATTGAATCCCGAAGGGCTATTGGCTTTGAGGCCAAAAATCCAGTGGGATTCCCTCTGTGGGACCTGCCTGTTCCAGTCACCACCTCTGATGTTCATATCCACGCGTTCCAGAGCCCAAAATTGTAGCTTAGGGACATATGGTAGTCATGCATGTGGACCACGTGATGACCAATAGGGGAATAAATATTCCCAATTTCCGCAGCATGGGTATGATCATATATTCTCCTCCAAAACTAGCAAATGGTTTTAAAATGCGCCACAAGGGCAGGTCATGATGTATGACACCAGTGGTTTGGCAATCCACATATCTTTTAGGGCGAAATATATGTCCATTCAGGAGGGGAGACGTTGGGTTTGAACAAATGTATTTGCAATAGTTGCATGAGCCACAGGGAAAAGTGCCTGCCATGGAATGCGTGGCAGGCAGTTCTGTCCTAGCCGTAAAGCTGCTAGAGACCAACCTGTCGCAAAGCGATGAGGCTCACTTAAAGGTAATTTGAGGATGCGTAGAAACAATCTTGGCTATTTTTGGATCAGAGGGCAGCAAGTGCCAATAATTATGGGTGTATTTATGAACAGAATGTTGCTCACAATAAGGAGTTTTAATACGTAAAGTAGCTTCCTCCTTTCAAGGAGGATGAGGCCCAAATAACAGTTGCGATCGTGGTTGCATAATTGCACAATTATATGCCCTCCGAAGAGCAGATTTGGAGCAGGCTGTCTCCAGCAAACCTAATTTAAGTTCATCTGTAGCCTTCTTGAACTTGGCTTCATCACAGCAATTGCACCGTAGGCGCAAATACTGTGAGTAGGGTATGGATTGCACAAGAAGCTTGGGATGAAAGCTCTGTGCTTGAAGAATAGTATTGCCGGTGGTCGGCTTGCGATATAGATTACTGCTAAGAGTTCTATCATCATTAACCTCAATCTCCAGGTCTAAAAAGGTAACCTGTTGATTGTAAGACATATTAAATGTCAAGTTGTAGTTATTTGCATTCATTGCTGCTAGCAGTAGCAGAACTTTCAGGGTCGCAGCAGTCGCAATTGTGACTGGGCCCTGTCGTTCTGCCGCTGTGTGTCGGTTTTAGTATGCAGTGGGAGGCGGCGATTGGCAGCTGTGTATGGTGCCTGCGAGCTGTGGGCATCTCCCTGGGGCTTGTAGTTCTCTCTCCGAATGTATACAGTGGAGAGGGGAGGGGCCTCTGACCAGGGCATGTATCGGGTTCACTCTTCAGTGAGTCACTCTGCTTCTACACTCTTGCCGATACATGCCCAGGTCAGAGGCGCCTCCTCTCTCCACTGTATACATTCGGAGAGAAAACTACAAGCCCCAGGGAGATCCCGCAGCCTGTGGACACAATAGAGCTGCCGATCGACACCTCCCCTAGGTGGGGGGCACGGAGATGGGTTGGGGGTGCATAGACAGCGGAGACCAGCCAGGTACAGGGGGAACCTCTGGAAGGGGGGGTGGCTGTCTGGGGACCCTGATGTAAGGAGGGGGCTGTCTGGGGACCCTGATGTAAGGGGGGGCTCTCTGGGGACCCTGATGAAAGGAAGGGGCTGTCTGGGGACCCTGATGTAAGGAGGGTCTTTCTGGGGACCCTGATGTAAGGAGGGGCACTCTGGGGACCCTAACGTAAGGAGGGGGGCCTCTCTGGGGACCCCAATGTAAGTATGGGGCCCTCTGGGGACCCTGATGTAAGTGGGGCTCTCTGGGGAACGTGATGTAAGGGGGGGACTCTCTGGGGACCCTGATGTAAGTAAGGGGGGGCTCTCTGGAGACGCTGATGTAAGTAAGGGGGGCTCTCTGGGGACCCTGATGTAAAGGGGAGGCTCTCTGGGGACCCTGATGCAAAGGGGAGGCTCTCTGGGGACCCTGATGTAAGTAAGGGGGGGCTCTCTGGAGACGCTGATGTAAGTAAGGGGGGCTCTCTGGGGACCCTGATGTAAAGGGGAGGCTCTCTGGGGACCCTGATGCAAAGGGGAGGCTCTCTGGGGACCCTGATGCAAAGGGGAGGCTCTCTGGGGACCCTGATGCAAAGGGGAGGCTCTCTGGGGACCCTGATGCAAAGGGGAGGCTCTCTGGGGACCCTGATGCAAAGGGGAGGCTCTCTGGGGACCCTGATGCAAAGGGGAGGCTCTCTGGGGACCCTGATGTAAAGGGGAGGCTCTCTGGGGACCCTGATGCAAAGGGGAGGCTCTCTGGGGACCCTGATGCAAAGGGGAGGCTCTCTGGGGACCCTGATGCAAATGGGGAGGCTCTCTGGGGACCCTGATGCAAAGGGGAGGCTCTCTGGGGACCCTGATGCAAAGGGGAGGCTCTCTGGGGACCCTGATGCAAAGGGGAGGCTCTCTGGGGACCCTGATGTAAAGGGGAGGCTCTCTGGGGACCCTGATGTAAAGGGGAGGCTTTCTGGGGACCCTGATGTAAGGGGGATCCGCACTCAGATATGTAGCGATATTATAGATATATCATGGCCCAAAAGCTCATATGCAAGTTATACACATCTTTTCTTTACAGGGTTAGATAGAATATCCTTAGAATGGGAGTAGGAGTAGGCTTAGCCTTAGTTAGACTGAACTTCTGCTTTAATGGCATATTTTTTTAATGGTCCAGAGCTGTGAGCAGGGTGCCCCATGTCTCTGTCCTTTAACCAAGTCTGTTTATCTTGTTCATAAATGATATAGGGGTTGGAATAAATAATTTGGTCTCAGTGTTTACTAATATAAAGCGGGGCAATAACTGTACAACAGGATATAGCAACTTTACAAGATGACCTAGTTAAAATGGAGGGGTACTTAAAATAGAGGGGTAGGCAGCTATAAGGTAAATGAGGTTTATTTGATTGCACTCAATTATAGAAAAATTAGTCCTGCTGAGTTTCTTCCAAAGGCAGTATAATTGAAGTATAAATGTAAGTTGGTTATCCTGTAATTTGCACTGAAGCAGAACAACTATGCAGTGCAAAGGCTAAAACATTTCCCTCTAAGCCCAACATGTTGACAAATTGTAAAGTTGCAAGTGAATGACTGCTTTTGTCATCCAAGACAACATATACCTTAAAGCGGAGTTCCACTAATTTTTGTGTTTATTAAAAATAAGCAGCTTCAAAAAGTGTAGCTGCTGACTTTTAATAAACACACACTCACCTGTCCAATGGTCCAGCAATACGGCCGCCCAAACCCTCCCTTCTCTCCCTCGCCTCTCACTGGTGCCGGGATTGCAAGTATGGTCGCACAGCTCCCCATTGTTCGGGCAATCTTCTGAGGCCTGTTGGAAGATGAACCTTTGCCCCAGTTTGTGGTCCGCAGCACTCTGGAGCAGGTTTTCATCGAGGACATCTCTGTACATTGCTGCATTCATCTTTCCTTTGATCCTGACTAGTCTCCCAGTTCCTGCCGCTGAAAAACATCCCCTTAGCATGATGCTGCCACCACCATGCTTCACTGTAGGGATGGTATTGGCCAGGTGATGAGCGGTGCCTTGTTTCCTCTAGACATGACGCTTGCCATTCAGGCCAAAGAGTTCAGTCTTTGTTTCATCAAACTAGAGAAGTTTGTTTCTCATGGTCTGAGAATTCTTCAGGTGCCTTTTGGCAAACTTCCGTCTGGCCACTCTACCATTCAGGCCTGATTGTGGAGTACTGCAGAGATTGTTGTTCTTCTGGAAGGTTCTCCTCTCTCCACAGAGAAACACTGCAGCTCTGTCAGTGACCATTGGGTTCTTGGTCACCTCCCTGAATAAGGCTCTTCTCTCCTGATCGCTTGGTTTGGTCGGGTGGCCTGCTTTAGGAAGAGTCCAAACTTCTCCCATTTAAAGATGATGGCGGCCATTGTGCTCATTGGGACCTTTAATGCTGCAGAAATTTTTCTGTACCCTTCCCCAGATCTGTGCCTCGATACAATCCTGTCTCAGAGGTCTACAGACAATTCCTTGGACTTCATGGCTTGGTTTGTGCTCAGGCATGCACTGTTAACTGTGGGACCTTGTATAGACAGGTGTGTGTCTTTCCAACCATGTTAATTTTGGCATCAAATTTTGATTTAGTTTTAGTTAGTCTTTTGACTAAAATGCCATTTTAGTTTTAGTTCCATTTTAGTCATCTGCAATTTTTTTACTTGACTAAAATCTCCAGTACATTTTAGTAGAATAAAATCATTTGTCAACTAAAATCGAAAGCGTTTAGTGAATAGGCAGCCAGCCATCAGAGTAAGAGGTGGCTCTGTAGGTAAAGAGGATGGGAGAGAAGCAGCGCCAATCTAAATGCAGTATGTGAAGCAAAAAGGAAGCAAGCAGTGAAGTCCCTCTGCATGATTGTTTTATTTATTTATTTTTTATCGTTTAATTATTTTTTATCCTATTTTTTACTCCTTTATTTTGGACAGATAATGTCATAAAACTATCTTTTACTTCTATATATTTTTCACTTTTTGATCTTCTGTTTTCATACTATGTTTGCGTCATGAATAAACCACCATTTGTTTAATGTATTACACCACTGGCATGTTCCCATGGCTGCCACTCGCTGTGCTGTTTCTGTGGGGTTATAGCTGTTGCCGGTGCGCTGAGCCCTGCTGTCCACTGGCACCACTGCCCCTATTTAACTTCAGCTGAGAGCAGTGCTGGGACAAGGCCATTTGGTGTCCAGGGCGAAGATGGCAAACTGCCCCCCCCCCCCCCCCCCATATTTATAAGAAAGAATCAATGTTGTTTCAAAACAAGAATATACTTAAAACAATACAAATTCAATTATCACCCCACACACAGTATTTCGCCCTTTACATGAATACCCCCCTCCCCCACACACACACACACACAGTATTGTTACTCTTATGCCTGCTAACAACCCTCCGAGGGCCGTCTTTAACCACTTGCCGACCAACGCACTGCGATATATGTCGACACAATGGCACGGCTGGGCAGATTTTTTTTTTTTTTTGATTTTATTGAACAATTTACATTTTGAACACAGTTCTGCAAGTTACAAGGCATTACTGGAGAAATGCATAAACCAAAGAAATGTGGCTTATACACATATACCCCCCCCTTCTATAGCCACCTCTGTACCCCCCCCTTCTATAGCCACCTCTGTATACCCCCCCCCCTTCTATAGCCACCTCTGCATACCACCTTCCACAGCCACCTCTGTATACCCACCTACCACAGCCACCTCTGTATACCCACCTTCCATAGCCACCTCTGTATACCCACCTTCCATAGCCACCTCTGTTTACCCCCCTGCCACAGCCACATCTGTACCCCCCCCTTCTATAGCCACCTCTGTACCCCCCCTTCTATAGCCACCTCTGTACCCCCCCTTCTATAGCCACCTCTGTATACCCCCCTTCCACGGCCTCCTCTATATACCCCCCTTCCACGGCCTCCTCTGTATACCCTCCTTCCACAGCCACCTCTGTATATCCTCCTTCCACAGCCACCTCTGTATACCCCCCTTCCATAGCCACCTCTGTATACCCCCCTTCCACAGCCACCTCTGTATACCCCCCTTCCATAACCACTTCTTATATCCCCCTTCCACAGCCACCTCTGTATACCCCTCCTTCCATAGCCACCTCTGTATACCCCCCTTCCACAGCCACCTCTGTATACCCCCCTTCCATAGCCACCTCTGTATACCCCCCTTCCACAGCCACCTCTGTATACCCCCCTTCCACAGCCACCTCTGTATACCCCCCTTCCACAGCCACCTCTGTATACCCCCCTTCCATAGCCACCTCTGTATACCCCCCTTCCACAGCCACCTCTGTACCCCCCCCCCCTTCAATAGCCACCTCTGTATACCCCCTTCCATAGCCACCTCTGTATACCCCCCTTCCACAGCCACCTCTGTTTACCCCCCTTCCACAGCCACCTCTGTTTACCCCCCTTCCACAGCCACCTCTGTATACCCCCCTTCCATAGCCACCTCTGTATACCCCCTTCCATAGCCACCTCTGTATACCCCCCTTCCACAGCCACCTCTGTATACCCCCCTTCTATATGCACCTCTGTATACCCCCTACTATAGCCACCTCTGTATACCTCACCTTCTATAGCCACCTCTATAAACCCCCCTTCTATAGCCACTTCTGTATACCCTCCTTCCACAGCCACCTCTGTATACCCCCCTTCCACAGCCACCTCTGTACCCCCCCCCTTCTATAGCCACCTCTGTATACCCCCTTCCATAGCCTTCCATAGCCACCTCTGTATACCCCCCTTCCATAGCCACCTCTGTATACCCCCCTTCCATAGCCACCTCTGTATACCCCCCTTCCATAGCCACCTCTGTACCCCCCCCTTCAATAGCCACCTCTGTATACCCCCTTCCATAGCCACCTCTGTATACCCCCCTTCCACAGCCACCTCTGTATACCCCCCTTCCATAGCCACCTCTGTATACCCCCTTCCATAGCCACCTCTGTATACCCCCTTCCATAGCCACCTCTGTATACCCCCTTCCATAGCCACCTCTGTATACCCCCCTTCCACAGCCACCTCTGTATACCCACCTTCCATAGCCACCTCTGTATACCCCCCTTCCACAGCCACCTCTGTACCCCCCCCACCTTCAATAGCCACCTCTGTATACCCCCCTTCCATAACCACCTCTGTATACCCCCCTTCCACAGCCACCTCTGTATACCCCCCTTCCATAGCCACCTCTGTATACCCCCCTTCCATAGCCACCTCTGTATACCCCCCTTCCATAGCCACCTCTGTATACCCCCCTTCCATAGCCACCTCTGTATACCCCCCTTCCATAGTCACCTCTGTATACCCCCCTTCCATAGCCACCTCTGTACCCCCCCCTTCAATAGCCACCTCTGTATACCCCCTTCCATAGCCACCTCTGTATACCCCCCTTCCACAGCCACCTCTGTATACCCCCTTCCATAGCCACCTCTGTATACCCCCCTTCCACAGCCACCTCTGTACCCCCCCCCCTTCTATAGCCACCTCTGTATACCCCCCTTCCATAGCCACCTCTGTATACCCCCCTTCCACAGCCACCTCTGTATACCCCCCTTCCATAACCACTTCTTATATCCCCCTTCCACAGCCACCTCTGTATACCCCTCCTTCCATAGCCACCTCTGTATACCCCCCTTCCACAGCCACCTCTGTATACCCCCCTTCCATAGCCACCTCTGTATACCCCCCTTCCACAGCCACCTCTGTATACCCCCCTTCCATAGCCACCTCTGTATACCCCCTTCCATAGATACCTCTGTATACCCACCTTCCATAGCCACCTCTGTATACCCCCCTTCCACAGCCACCTCTGTACCCCCCCTTCCATAGCCACCTCTGTACCCCCCCCCTTCCATAGCCACCTCTGTACCCCCCCCCTTCCATAGCCACCTCTGTATACCCCCCTTCCACAGCCACCTCTGTATACCCCCCTTCCATAGCCACCTCTGTATACCCCCCTTCCATAGCCACCTCTGTATACCCCCTTCCATAGCCACCTCTGTATAACCCCCTTCCACAGCCACCTCTGTATACCCCCTTCTATATGCACCTCTGTATACCCCCTTCTATAGCCACCTCTGTATACCTCACCTTCTATAGCCAAATCTATAAACCCCCCTTCTATAGCCACTTCTGTATACCCTCCTTCCACAGCCACCTCTGTACCCCCCTTCTATAGCCACCTCTGTACCCCCCCCCTTCTATAGCCACCTCTGTATACCCCCTTCTATAGCCACCTCTGTATACCCCCCTTCCATAGCCACCTCTGTATACCCCCCTTCCATAGCCACCTCTGTATATCCCCCTTCTATAGCCACCTCTGTATATTCCCCTTCTATAGCCACCTCTGTATACCCACCTTCCACAGCCACCTCTGTATAACCCCCTTCTATAGCCACCTCTGTATACCCACCTTCCACAGCCACCTCTGTATACCCCCTTCTATAGCCACTCCTGTATACCCTCCTTCCACAGCCACCTCTGTATACCCCCTTCTATAGCCACTTCTGTATACCCTCCTTCCACAGCCACCTCTGTATACCCCCCTTCCACAGCCACCTCTGTATACCCCCCTTCCACAGCCACCTCTGTACCCCCCTCTTCTATAGCCACCTCTGTACCCCCCCTTCTATAGCCACCTCTGTACCCCCCCTTCTATAGCCACCTCTGTACACCCCCTTCTATAGCCACCTCTGTATACCCCCCCCTTCCATAGCCACCTCTGTATACCCCCCTTCCATAGCCACCTCTGTATACCCCCCTTCCATAGCCACCTCTGTATACCCCCCTTCCATAGCCACCTCTGTATACCCCCTTCCATAGCCACCTCTGTATACCCCCTTCCATAGCCACCTCTGTATACCCCCCTTCCATAGCCACCTCTGTATACCCCCCTTCCACAGCCACCTCTGTATACCCCCCTTCTATAGCCACCTCTGTACCCCCCCCCCCTTCTATAGCCACCTCTGTACCCCCCCCCCCTTCTATAGCTACCTCTGTACCCCCCCCTTTCTATAGCCACCTCTGTGTATACCCCCTTACATAGCCACCTCTGTATACCCCCTTCCACAGCCACCTCTGTATACCCCCTTCCACAGCCACCTCTGTATACCCCCTTCCACAGCCACCTCTGTATACCCCCTTCCATAGATACCTCTGTATACCCCCCTTCCATAGCCACCTCTGTATACCCCCTTCCATAGCCACCTCTGTATACCCCCCTTCTATAGCCACCTCTGTATACCCCCCTTCTATAGCCACCTCTGTATACCCCCCCTTCTATAGCCACCTCTGTATACCCCCCCTTCTATAGTCACCTCTGTATAGCCCCCTTCTATAGCCACCTCTGTATACCCCCTTCCACAGCCACCTCTGTATACCCCCTTCCATAGATACCTCTGTATACCCCCCTTCCATAGCCACCTCTGTATACCCCCTTCCATAGCCACCTCTGTATACCCCCCTTCTATAGCCACCTCTGTATACCCCCCTTCTATAGCCACCTCTGTATACCCCCCCTTCTATAGCCACCTCTGTATACCCCCCCTTCTATCGTCACCTCTGTATAGCCCCCTTCCATAGCCACCTCTGTATACTCCCCTTCCATAGCCACCTCTGTATACTCCCCTTCCATAGCCACCTCTGTATACTCCCCTTCCATAGCCACCTCTGTATACCCCCCTGTCCACAACCCCTTCTGTAAACAACCCCCCACGTCCATCCACACCCACCATTGTATTCCTTCCTTTAAAGAGTTCTCACCTTTTTTCCCAAATTCCTCCCCCTCCTTCTCACAGTTCTCATCCTCACTCTGTGACACTGCACCTTTCTGGTATGTGTGTGCGCTCTTTTTCCAACACATAGTCTCAGTGCAGTCTCAGATCTGTAGCATACAGCCAGAACACTTCACTCTGTTCTGTGCTATAGAAGTCTGAGGGGGGTGACGGGATGGGGGAGCATGGACAATCGCACTGCCTCACTCCCTCTCACAGGCCAGCCACTGGCGCTCCTGACAGAGGGAGAAGTAGGACAAGTCTGCACTTAAACACACAGCCCGCAGCTGTTCTCCTCCCCGTCAGTGTGGCCGCCTGTGTTAACCAGGCCGGGAGAGCAAACTGGGGAGGACGGCACAGCTGTGTTTGTGACCGCTACACCGGGAAAACTATTCTAAGGCAGCGCAGGCTTCAGGGGCAGCTGCTTTTGCCCTGCGTTTAAAGCGGTTGTAAAGGTGTTTTTTTTTTTTTTTAAAATAACAAACATGTTATACTTACCTTCACTGTGCAGCTCGTTCTGCACAGAGTGGCCCCGAACCTCGTCTTCTGGGGTCCCTCGGCGGCTGTTTCAGCTCCTCCCCGCAAGCATTCACCACCTTCATGCGAGCTCCCTCGCACGGTGGTGAGTGCTTGCGGGCGCGCTCCCGTGATACAGCCGGCGGCTATAGCCGCTCGCTGTATCACTCGGCCCCGCCCCCCGGCGCGTCGCGTCATCGGATGTGATTGACAGCAGCGCGAGCCAATGGCTGCGCTGCTTTCAATCCATCCACTGCAGCCAATCAGCGGCCAGGGTGAGCGGAGGAACAGATGTCGGGAACGCGAAGCTGACTTTCGAGGCGTCAGGTAAGTAAAACGGGGGGCCTGGGGGCGGCGGTTCTGTCAGAAGTTTTTTCACCTTAATGCATAGAATGCATTAAGGTGAAAAAATTTTTACCTTTACAACCCCTTTAAGACGGCCCTGAACCCACCCCCTCTCACACTCCGCCCAGGGCACTCGACCCTCCCGCCCACCCCTTGTACCAGCTCTGGCTGAGAGTGCCGCTCAGGAGGCCTAAGGAAGGAGCATGCATCCTCTGAATGCGCGCCGTGCCCACCGCAGTCTGTCTCCCTTGTAAAGCTCACTCGCTCTCCCACCCACTGCCCTGGAGCACTGGAAACCACCGGCGCGACCGACAATGTGGGACGCCGCAGAACCCAGCTCTCCATCCAGTGGGACTTCATTGTTTGGTCTCTCTTACATGCCATGTACCCTTCTTATCCTGTAAGTGCAATACCTAATAAATGTTCCTTTTTGCTTCACATACACTTAGATTGGCACTGCTTCTCTCCCATCCAAAGTTCATGAGGTTAAACGTCCCTGCCTCACAATTTCATTTTTGTGTGGCATGGCAAAGGCTGTGAATACTTATGTACAGTGGATATAAAAAGTCTACACACCCCTGTTAAAATGTCAGGTTTCTGTGCTGTAAAAAGATGAGACAAAGTTAAATAATTTCAGAACTTTTTCCACCTTAAGCCCGGGTTCACCCTCTAGCAAACACTGCGGTGCCGATCACATGCGATGTCTGTGCAATGCGAGTTCAGCCATACAGTTTGGGTTTTCTCACCCATGCGGTCTGATTCTTGCCGATTCCACAATTCGCACTGCGATCTGTGAACCGATCTGGGGGTGTCATTAACATTGTATTGACGCCCACAGCGGTTCACAGAAGGCAGTGTAAACTGCCTGCAGGAGAGATGCGTTGCAGGAATCGGCGCTGGAATCTATTAGTTTTGTTTTTTATAAATGTGCAAAGATTTCAAACAAACTTCACGTTCTCATTATGGGGTATTGTTTGTAATATGTGGAGGAAAATGATGACATTTGGTTTTACAATGAAAACGATGTCTAATAAGCTGAGGCCTGGCAGATGAGGATCTGCCTTAGCAAGTTGTAGTTCAAGCAAGAGATCACTTAGCCCTTTCACACTGTTAGCATGGCCACATTAACGGTAAAGCACTGCTAGTTTTAGCGGTGCTGTGCGGGCGGGGGTGGGGCACTTTTAACCCCAAAGAAGGGGTTAACAAGGGGGTAAAAGTGCCGCTGCTGAAGTGCAGCCCATTGATTTCAATGGTAGAGTCAGTTTAGGAGCAGTGTATACACCACACTACTCCAAAGACTCTGCTTGCAGGTCTTTTTTTTCGGTCCTGCAAGCGCACCGCCCCAGTGTGAAAGCATATATGCCATGGGCATATGTAAAATTACACCCCAAAATACATTCTGCTGCTTCTCCTGAGTACGGCGATACCACATGTGTGAGACTTTTTGGGAGCCTAGCTGCATACTGGGCCCCAAAAACCAATCACCGCCTTCAGGATTTCTAGGGGCGTAAATTTTTGATTCACTCCTCACTACCTATCACAGTTTCGAAGGCCATAAAATGCCAAGATAGCACAACTCCCCCCCAAATGACCCCATTTTGGAAAGTAGACACCCCAAGCTATTTGCTGAGAGGCATGGTGAGTATTTTGCAGCTCTCATTTGTTTTTGAAAATGAAGAAAGACAAGAGAAAAACATTTTTTTTTTTCAATTTTCAAAACTGTGACAAAAAGTGAAGTCTGCAAAATACTCACTACACCTCTCAGCAAATGGCTTGGGGTGTCTACTTTCCAAAATAGGGTAATTTGGGTGGGTTTTGTGCCACCTGGGCATTCCATGGCCTCCGAAACTGTGATAGGCAGTGAAGAGTGAAATCAAAAATTTACGCCCTTAGAAGGCCTAAAGGCGGTGCTTGGTTTTCGGGGTCCCGTACGCGGCTAGGCTCCCAAAAAGTCTCACACATGTGGTATCCCCGTACTCAGGAGAAGCAACAGAATGTATTTTGGGGTGTAATTTCACATATTCCCACGGCATTTGAGCAATTTATCATTTAGTGACAACTTTGTGCAAAAAAAAAGTTTGTAATTTTCCTGCAGCTTGTGTCAAAATATGATATATTCCATGGACTCAACATGCCTCTCAGCAAATAGCTTGGGGTGTCTACTTTCCAATATGGGGTAATTTGGGGGGGTTTTGAACTGTCCTGGCATTTTATGCACAACATTTAGAAGCTTATGTCACACATCACCCACTCTTCTAACCACTTGAAGACAAAGCCCTTTCTGACACTTTTTGTTTACATGAAAAAAATATTTTTTTTTTTGCAAGAAAATTACTTTGAACCCCCAAACATTATATATTTTTTAAAACAAATGCCCTACAGATTAAAATGGTGGTTTCATTTTTTTTCTTTGACACGGTATTTGCGCAGGGATTTTTGGGAAAAAACACACTTTTTTAAAATTTTAATGCACTAAAACACACTATATTGCCCAAATGTTTGATGAAATAAAAAAAGATGATCTTAGGCCGAATACATGGATACCAAACATGACATGCTTTAAAATTGCGCACAAACGTACAGTGGCGACAAACTACATTTTTAAAAGCCTTTACAGGTTACCACTTTAGATTTACAGAGGAGGTCTACTGCTAAAATTACTGCCCTCGATCTGACCTTCGCGGTTCCTTTCAGTTTTTTTTTTTAATAATTTTTATTATCTCAGGGAATGTAAATATCCCCTAAGATAGCAATAGGTAGTGACAGGTACTCTTTTTTTGAAAAAATTGGGGTCTATTAGACCCCAGATCTCTCCTCTGCCCTCAAAGCATCTGACTACACCAAGATCGGTGTGATAAAATGCTTTCCCAATTTTCCAATGGCGCTGTTTACACCCGGCAAAATCTAAGTCATAAAATGCTTGTAGCTTCCGTTTTCTTAGGCCATAGAGAAGTGTGGAGCCAGTCTGGTCTCTGATCAGCTCTGTGGTCAGCTGGCTGAATCACCGGCTGCATTTTCAGGTTCCCTGTTGGGACAGGAGAGCCAGAGAAATACATGGAAGACGGTGGGGGGGGGGGGACATTCCCTCCTACTGCTTGTAAAAGCAGTCTAGAGGCTAATTAGCCGCTAGGATTGCTTTTACATGAAAGCCGACCGCTGGCTGAAAAGAATGATACCAAGATGATACCTAAACCTGCAGGCATCATTCTGGTATAACCACTCAAAGTCCAGCAACATACCAGTACGTTGCTGGTCCTTGTTGGGCATATATTGTAAACTTTGTTTTCATGCAGCCTGTGGGCTGAACGAAAAAAAGAGATTGATCGGTGGGTATGCCCACCATTAGAATACCTCCCTTCATCTACCCACTTCTAATGAAGGGCATACATGCACCGTATATATATGCCGAAGCATGGGGGCATCCGCCCCAAAAGGTAGGGGCAAATCGCTCCTCCGCCCCTGCTGCCCCCATGCTTTAGCATATATGCTCTTTTTTTAAATGTGGTGGTGCAAGCACCTCCTACAGCGCTGGAGTCACGGCTTTATGTATCGTGGGAGCAAACGCTGTTGCTGTCAAGATAAATAAATCCGCGCTGCAACTGAATGGCGTACCTGATAAGCAAATTATGGTTAACAATAAAACAAAGTAACATTACAGTATAACAGTAAGACTTACCATACCTGCAAAGCAAATACAAAAAAAATAGTAAAAAATAAAACCTTTAACACAACCTGTGCCTAGAATATATATATGCCGAAGCATGGGGGCATCCACCCGCAAAAGTTAGGAGCAAATCGCTCCTCCGCCCTCTGCTGCCCCCATGCTTCGGCATATATGCTGAAGTATGTAACTGTGGTGGTGAAATCACCTCCGACAGCGCTGTAGTCATGGCTTTATGTATCGAGAGAGCAAACGCTGTTGCTGTCAAGATAAATAAATCCGCTCTGCAGCTGAATGGCGTACCTGAAAACAAAAAAATGGTTAACAATAAAACACAGTAAACAGTAAAGTATAAAAAAATTGCATACCTATAAAGCAAACATGATAAAAACATAATAACAATAAAACATTGCATAATAGAGTACAGTAAAAAAGAGCAGAACAATAGAGAGAGAACAATAAAATTACAACTATTTTTGTTTTTTTTATTTTATATATTTTTTCTTTTTTTTTTTTACACTTTTTTTTGTAACTGTAACTTTTGTAACTGTAACCGCTTCCAGGTTCAGGTCTCTCAAAATGCGATGGCATCTTGGGAGACCCTGTGAAAGTGTGTCCTAGTCTGTGCAGTGCTGTACCCTACGCTAATACTCAGCTAGTGTATGGTAGCGTTAAAAACATTCACCATTGCAAAGACCAGGATTGTCAGGACAGGAGGGACAATAATAGCGGGTGTCACGCCTATATCCGCGCTTGCTGCAGACACAACATCTTTTTTGGGGGGCTCGTTGGGTAGGGGTACTTGGGAGGACATAAAGAAAATGCCTCTCATGCAGCCGGCTTACTGCATTTGGTTGGGGAAGGTGAGGTGGAGCACCGTCTGGAAACAGAAGGGCTCTGATGATCTCTTCCTGGAATTTAAGGAAGGATCCAGTCCGTCCTGAAGCTCTGTATAGCACATAAGCGTTCAGCAAAGCCAAATGAAATAAATAAATAGACACTTTTTTGTACTAGCGTCTGGCCTTACGGGCAACTAGGTACGGCGCCAACAACTGGTCGTTGAGGTCCACCCCTGCCATGTTAAGGTTATATTCGTGGACACAGAGGGGTTTCTCCACAACACCAGTCGCCGTAGTAATTTGGACCGTCGTGTCTACATGAAGGGAGGTAAGAACGAAAACATTCTTATTATCCCTCCACTTCATAGCGAGTAAATTATTATACTGCAAGCAGGCTCTCTACCTCAGCCTAAAACGGGAATCTACAAGCTGCTGGGGAAAGCCCCGGCGATTAGGTCGCATGGTGCCACGTGCTCCAATCTGATGATCAAAAAGGTGACTAAAAAGTGGCACGCTCGTGTAATAATTGCCCACGTAGTGGTACCCCTTTCCTAATAAGGGTGGCACCAAGTCCCACACAATCTTGCCAGCGCTTCCTATGTAGTCAGGGCAGTTTGTCGGCTTTACGTGACTATCTTTTCCCTCGTAAACCATAAAACTACATGTATAGCCTGTGGCCCTGTCACAGAGCTTATACATCTTGACCCCGTATCTGGCACGCTTGCTGGGAAGATACTGTTTGAATGACAAGCGTCCAGAAAACTTAATCAGGGACCTATCAACGCAGACAACTTGATAGGGAGTAAACAAGTCTGCAAAACGTTGGTTGAAGTGGTTTACGAGGGGCCGAATTTTGTAGAGCCGATCGTATTCGGGATCTCCACGAGGACGACAGAGTTCATTGTTATTGAAGTGCATGAACCGCAAAATCTGCTTATATCGTGCCCTGGCCATGGAAGCAGAGAACACGGGCATATGGTGAATTGGGTCAGTGGACCAATATGACCGCAACTCACTCTTTTTGGTTATGCCCATGAGGAGGGAAAGGCCCAGAAAGATCTTAAATTCAGAAACCGTAATTGGTTTCCAATCTCTGGCAAGGGAGGGCTGGGGAATAGTGGCGATGTGTTGACCAGTGTACAAATTGCTTTGGTCCACAATAGATCTATAGAGATCTTCGGTGAAAAACAGCGAATAAAAATCCAGTGACGTAAAATCAACTGTTTCCACCTGAATGCCGGGTTGGCCAGTGAATGGGGGAAGTACAGGTGCTGCAGAAGTGGTGGGTTCCCAATTAGGATTGGCAAATGCAGCAGGAAGGACACTATGGGCACGATGGGCCTGTGTTCGTCTTCTTGGTGGCAGCAGGACACTACTTGTGCTTGCCACCTTGCCAGCTTGAACTGCACTTATGGGACTCGCCATGTCACCAAGTGTTACTGCAGTGCTGGATGTACGACCAGGGTGTACTAGGCCACTGGTGCTTGCCAGTTCACCAGAAGGAATAGCGGCGCTAGTACTTCTCTGCTCCATACGAGGGACCTGCGGTTCTTGCACATCAAGGACAGAAGAAGAAGTTCAGGGTCTGGTATGCCTGACCTTGGCAGGGACCACAACTCCGTTGTCAGAGCTATCTGTCATGGAGCCGCTGTCGTCTACAGGATTTACACAGTAGTCGGTGCATTTTTGTAGCACTGATCGCTGTATAAATGACAATGGTCCCTAACTAATGTCAAGTGTCCGATGTGTCCGCCATAATGGCCTAGTCATGATAAAATTTGCAGATCGCCGCCATTACTAATAAAAAAAAAAAAAAAAAAAAAAGAAGAATAATAAAAATGCCATAAAACTTTCCCCTATTTTGTAGACGCTGTAACTTTTGCGCAAACCAATCAATATACGCTTATTGCTATTTTTTTTTTTTTTTACCAAAAATATGTAGAATACATATCGGCCTAAACTGAGGAAAAACATTTTTTTTTTATATATTTTTGGGGGAAATTTATTATAGCAAAAAGTAAAAAATATTGCGTTTTTTTTTCAAAATTGACGCTCTTTTTTTTGTTTATAGCGCAAAAAATAAAAACTACAGAGGTCATCAAATACCACCAAAAGAACGCTCTATTTGTGGGGAAAAAGACGTCTATTTTGTTTGGGTGCAACGTCGTACGACCGCGCAATTGTCAGTTAAAGCGAAGCAGTGGCAAATCGCAAAAAGTGCTCTGTCAGGATGTGTATTGAAAAAATGCACCTGCAAATATGCAAGCTGCAACCTGCACGTTTGTGAATCAGGCCTAAATCCAATAAAAATAGTGTAGCACAACTCCTTACCAGCATGTTGCACTTTGATTATTTATCACCGATTGATAGCACATATGATTGTCATATTTATTATTTGCATTTTTAATGTTCATATTTGCTTTTTGCACACTTTTTAATACTGATCCTTGGTTTAGCGCAGACACAGTTTTTAGATTAATTTTGTCACTTACACGGATATGAAACGTGGTTAGTGTTTGCAGCTTGCCTTCATTAGGAAATTTACTCTGGAGGCATTAACCCATTTGTGGCTCGCAAGACCTTTCTATACTTTTCAACTCCTTACCAGTACATACTAAAAATCAAGTGTCAAATTTTTAAAAATATATAATGCATCACATTAAAAAAAAGTCCAATATTCAATGATCCACAGTCCATTGTCTCTCTAATGATTATTTCAGTGCAGTAAATGAACACCCAATGTCTTCAATCTATATTCATGCTTCTGTGCTCATCCTTTACAGAGTGAAAAACCTGTTCACCTCAACAAACAAGGAATACACATGTAATGTGTGTAACCCAGGATCTCAATAAACCATAAATCAGTTATTCAGTCCTCCCCCCTGCTCCGGATTTCTGCTTCTTATCACTCCACCACACAGCTCACACATGCATAGCAGGGTTATAAAATGAAGAGGCACAGAAACCTAGTGTACACAGCTAAACATGTTTATTCCCCACACAGCATACACTTACTTTATCAATGATTTCCACAGTGCTTCAATAACACACACATCAACTGACTCAGCTCCCAGGCACAAGAACGGCCTGTGATTGGGTTTCTTCAGTAGGCACCATCACGGCTCCCCATTGGCTCAATCCCCACCACGTGTTTCGCCTACCAAACCTCATCCAACCCAGCGGAATAACTTCATCTCGTCCATGCCCATGCTAGACACGTCATGCCTGGCCCCGGAGCTGTGTGGGAGATGTAGTTCTATGGGAGGGGACGTGGTGTGGACGAGATACACCTTGTACAGGATTTTCTCGCGTGCCCACAGAGAGGGCTTGGTGTGCCAGCTGTGGCACTGTCAGGACTGGGCTCAGCCCTTCCTTCTCTGAGCTGGCCGCTCAGATGTCTGCTAATTGCCAGCTCCTATCTCTCCACAGCTACTCACCTGTTGATGATATCCTGCTCGTCAGACCTGCCTACTTAAGCCGTCCAGCCCAGAGGATCTCTGCCTTTGCCTTGGTCAACCTCACAGAGACTATCTCCTGCATTCCTGTTTAAAGACTTGCTTGGCTGACATCCCTTCTGGCTCCAAATCCTGCTTGCTGTTCCACTACACTGATCCCTGACCTTCTGGCTTGGCTGACTATCCGTTCCGGTTACCGAACTTTGGCTATGTTTTGACTACGTTTGTTCTATTTACATTTATTGTTAAACAAGTGTGATTTAACCATACTTCTGTCTCGGTCTGATTTCATGGTTTCTGACAGTAGACGAAGGTCATGAATTCAGAAGATACAGTCAATCCACTTGTTGGTAATATTTTTTCCAGATTGGATCAGCAGGATCACCGAATGGATCAGTTTGCCATGGCGTTACAAAAGTTCCTGAGTTGCACGGCTCACCTGGAATCTTCCACTGTGGTTTCTCTGGTACAACCTGTGTTGTAGGCCATCCCTGCTGCTGCTCCAGTCTCTGTGCAGGCACCGCCTCAAGTATTACCTCTATAAGAGGTATGTCTGGTTCCGCTCTGCTACCCCAGCGATTTGGGGGCAATTCAGTCCAATGCAGAGGGTTTCTCAACCAGGTTGAGATAGAGTTTGAGATGCTGCCCCATGCGTTTCCCGCAGACCGAAGCAAAGTAGGTTTCGTGATATCTTTGCTTTCTGAGAGAGCTTTGGCCTGGGCAAACCCTCTATGGGAGATGCAAAAACCTTTTGTCTTGAGTTACCCTGGGTTTGTGGCCTCCTTTAAAAGGGTATTTGACGTTCCCGCACACTCTGCTTCTGCTGCCAAGTGTCTCAAGTCCATCAAACAGAGTATGAGAACTGTTGCCGATTACGCCATTGAATTCCGTACTCTGGCAGCAGAGCTTGGAACAATGAGGCCCTCATGGCTGCTTTTTCTCATGGTCCCGGATACCATCAAGGATGATAGCAGCCGAGATATACCCACTGAGCTGGAGAAGTTGATCACGTTTGCCATCCTCATTGACTCCAGACTCAGACAAAGACTCTCTTGTAAGGAGTGCTTGCGGAAGCCTCCTGTACATTTGTCTCCAAGCTTTGCAGTCCCACCTGTGCCTCCCTCACCTCCCATGCCTCCTGGTACCGAGTAGGTCAGTGAAGGTGAACTCATACACTTGGGTTTAACACATCTCTCTGCGGATGAGAGAACCTTGAGGAGGAGGGAGAGATTGTGCCTTTATTGTGGCCAGGCAGGTCACTTTTTGTCTTGTCTTGTCCTACCCGTCCAGGGAACGCCCGAACCTTGAGGTCCTGTCCCTGACAGAGCTTAGGTGGCGTTGTTTCGTCCCCAGTTATCCAGAAGGATAAGCCCCTGGTTTCAGTCACCCTTTCTTAGGCTGAGCTGTCCGTCGAGATACAGGCTCTAATCGACTCTGGAGCTGCAGGCCTGTTCATTGATGCTACCTTTGTATCGAAGCACTCGATTCCGCTGCAGCTGCGTGACACTCCACTTGCCATTGAGGCTCTTGACGGGAGACCTCTACAGCCTGCCCATGTGACTCATGAGACTGTTCTGTTGTCCATGGCCGTAGGAGCTCTTCACCATGAGATAATCCAATTCCAATTCACCTAAGTTTCCACTGGTTATTGGTTATCCTTGGTTAGAGAGGCACAACCCCTCTCTTGATTGGCTCCGTGCTGAGGTTCTCTCCTAGTCGCCATAATGCAGTAAGACATGCTTGACGAAGCTTGATTTGAGAGGGGCATACAACCTCGTGAGGATTAAGGAGGGCGACGTGTGGAAAACCGCATTTAATACCAGAACAGGCCATTATTAGTACCTCGTAATGCCTTTTGGCCTTTGTAACGCCCCGGCAGTTTTCCAGGAATTTATTAACGATGTCCTCCGAGATTTGTTGCAGTTGTGTGGTGGTTTATCTTGTTGATATCTTCATATTTTCCAAGTCCCTGGAGAGCCACCACACAGATGTCTGTCGTGTGCTTCAGAAACTAAGAGAGAACAATCTTTATTGTAAATTGGAGACGTGCGAATTCCATCGTGAACAGGTTAAATTCCTGGGTTGTGTCATTTCCACTGCTGGTTTTTTGATGGACCCCGAGAAACTTTCAGCAGTCCTACAGTGGCCCCGACCTGTGGGTTTTCGTCCTCTGCAGCATTTTCTGGGCTTTGCCAACTATTATCAGAAGTTTATTGGTAACTTCTCGTCTCCGGTCAAGCCCCTGACTGATATGTCCAGAAAGGACGGTAACCCACAGAATTGGTCTCCGGAGTCCGTTAAGGCCTTTGAGAGTCTCAAGGCTGCCTTTGTTTCTGCTCCTGTGTTGGCACATCCTGATCCTAGGTTACCTTTTTTTCCTTGAGGTTGATGCTTCTGAGACTGGTGTTGGCGCCCTTCTGTCTCAACGTCCTACCTTTGAGAGCGCTATGCATCCTTGTGGCTACTTTTCCAAGAAATTGTCACCTGCGGAGTGCAACTACAAGATCAGAGACAGAGAGCTGTTAGCGATCATTTTAGCCCTGAAAGAATGGAGACATCTCGTCGAAGGTACCACTGTGCCGGTTCTCATTCTTACTGACCATAAGAATCTCACATTCTTGTCTGAGGCTAAACGAATCTCTCCAAGAAGGGCAAGATGGGCTCTTTTCTTGTCAAGTTTCAATTACATTGTCTCATTCTTACCAGTGCTAAGAATGTAAGGGCTGACGCTCTGTCACAACAATTTTTCTCCACTTCCAAGATGGAGTCGGTTCCGGGTCCTGTGATCCCTCCTGATCGTATTCTGGCTACGGTTCACACCAGTCTCTCTTCTCCTTTGGGTGACAAAATTCTTGCAGCTCAGGTCCATGCTCCTCCTGAGAAACCTTGTGACCGCTGCTTTGTCCCAGGGAGTCTCCATACTGCCGTGCTCCAGACTTTCCATTCTCCCAAGGCTGCTGGCCACCCTGGGAAGAATCAACTCTTTTGGGCCATTTCCAAACAATTCTGGTGGCCTAGTCTATGTGCTGATGTAACCGCCTTCATAGCTGCCTGTTCTGTGTGTGCTCAGAGTAAGACTCTACAACACCTTGCAGTGGGCCTCCTACAACAACCCATACCCAATGGAGAGAGGCACTGGACCCACCTGTCTATGGATTTCATTGTTGAGTTAACTCCCAGGGCAACACAGTTCTCCTTATGGTGGTTGACTGGTTCTCAAAAATGTCTCATTGTATTCCACTTAAGAAGTTGCCCACTTTGAAGGAACTGGCTTCCATTTTTGCTCGGGAGATCTTTCGCTTACATGGGCTACCCAAGGTGATTGTCTCAGACAGGGGTAGTCAGTTTGTGTCCCTGTTCTGGCGCGTCTTTTGTGCACAATTGGTAATTCAGCTTGCATTTTCCTCTGAGTATCACCGGCAGTCCAATGGGGCCGCAGAACGAGCCAATCAGTCCTTGGAGCAATTCCTACGTTGCTATATTTCTGACCATCATAACAACTGGTCAGACCTCTTACCGTGGGCGGTGTTTGCTCACAATAGTGCCTTGAATTCTGCTTCCCGATTGTCCCCATTTATGGCGAACTATGGTTTCCAATCATCCATGTTGCCTCACTCATTTGTTCCGCAGTTTTCTTGCGTTAGAGGAACATCTCCGTGTTCTTCGTTCCACTTGGGCACAAATCCAGGAGGCTTTGCGACATGCTAATGATAGTACCTATCAGACTCCATGCTGACCGCAGACGCCTGCCTGCGCCTTCCTACCAGGTTGGGGACAGGCTTTGGCTGTCATTTTGCAACCTCCGACTTCGTGTTCTCTCTGAAGTTTGCACCCCGGTTTATTGGCCCTTTCCGTATTCTTTGCAGGATTAATCCAGTGGCTTATGCATTAGACCTTTCTTCTAACATGCGTATTTCATGTCTCCTTATTAAAACCTTTGGTCTGCAACCGCTTTACCACCTCTGTGCCATGTCCTCACCCTGTACAGGTCGAGAACCATGAGTGGTATGAAGTACAGTCCATTGTTGACTCCCGTAGGTTCCGTGTGCGCATACAGTACCTGGTGCCTTGGCAGGGGTACGGTCCAGAGGAACGCTCTTGGGTCTCATCCTCGGACGCACATGCCCCTGGCCTCCTCTGTGATCTGCATTCCTGTTTAAAGACTTGCTTGGCTGACATCCCTTCTGGCTCCATATCCTGCTTGCTGTTCCACTACACTAATCCCTGACCTTCTGGCCTGGCTGACCATCTGTTCTGGTTACCGAACTTTGGCTATGTTTTGACTACGTTTGTTCTATTTACTTTTTTTTATTAAACAAGTGTGATTTATCTGTACTTCTGTCTCGGTCTTATTTCATGGTTTCTGACTAATGCATGCTAATATTCTGCTGACTTTGCTTGCCAATGCATACTATTGCTAAGTCTGTCATATACTAGGACCCCCAGATCCTTCTCCATCGTGCAATCCCCCAGAGCTTCTCCCCCTAGTAAGTAACCTGCATTTATATTTTTAACCCCCAAGTGCATTACTTTATATTTTTTAATGTTAAACCTCATTTGTCATCTGGTTGCCGTCTTGTAAGGTTCCTACATCCTGCTGTGATGTTATTGCCCTTTAGCCATTTAGCCATTTATTCCATCCTCTATATCATTTATAAATAAATTAAACCTAATCGGTCCCAGGACAGAGTCTTGGGGTACCCCACTTACCACTCTAGACCATTCTTAGCACATGTTATTTAACACCACCCTGGATGCACCCCTGTAGCCAGTTTTCTGTCCAAGAGCAAACCCTATGGTCCATGCCTGCAGACCTCAGTTTATAGAAGTGTTTGTTGGGAACTGTACCACATGCTTTTGCAAATTCCAGATACACCACATCCACAGGCCTACCTTTGTCCAGCTGACAGCTCACTTCCTCATAGAGGGTGAACAGGTTGGTTTGGCAAGAACTGCCTTTCATAAACCCATGCTGATTACTACTAATTATACTGTTTTCCTCAGAAAATTCTTGGATATAGTCCCTTTTCATCCCCTCAAATAGTTTACATACTATTGATGTTAGGCTGACAGGTCTATAGTTACCAGGAATATAACTCTGCCCTTATTGGTACCACATGGGCTTTTTGCCGATCAGCTGGTACCATTCCTTTTCATATGCTGTCCATAAAGATTAGGAATAGCGATCTGGCTATACCCTCTTTGAGTTCCTTGAGGACTCTCGGGTGCAAGCCGTCAGTTCCTGGTGATTTGTATTAAGTTTTTCCAGTCTTTTCTGGACACTGACTTCTGTAAGCCACAAAGTTACATCCTGTGACATGTCACTAACCATACAGTCGTGATTGTTATACCCTTCCTTTTCCTGTGTAAAAGCTGAGAAGAAGAAAGCATTTAGTACAGTTGGCTTCTCCTTGTCATCTAAAACCAAGTTCCCCTCATCCCCCTTTTATGGGGCCAATGTGCTCTGACCTCACTTTTTTACTGTTTATACATTTTAAAGAATTTGTGTGGCTTTTTTTTTTTTTTACTCTCCTCTGCTATGTGTCTCACATGCTCTATCTTAGCCACCCTGATTGGGTTCTTGCACTTTTTGTTGCATTCCTTGTAGTGTTGGAATGCTGACAGTGAACCATCCGCTTTATATTTTTCTGTATTTAATATGACTTTTTACGTTATGGTTTAACCACTCAGGTTTAACGTTTGTTCTATATTTATTGCCCATTGGAATGCACTCGGTAATACCTTTTTAATATGTTCTTAAAGCACTCCCATTTTTCTTGTGTTTAATGTATCTAAGATTTGGTTCCATTTAAAGTGGTTGTAAACCCTAAAAAAAAAAAAAAAAAAAAAACCTGCAAGACAAAGGCATAATGAGCTAGTATCCACAGCATACACTAGCTCATTATGAATTACCTGAGATCGAAGCCCCCACAGCGGTCCTTGTTCACCGTTCCAGCGTCGGACTTCGCTCCTGGGGGTTACTTCCGGGTATTGCGGTTCCAGCACTGTGATTGGCCGGAGCCGCGATAATGTCACTCCCGCACATGTGCATGGGAGCTGCCAGTAACGGCACAGTCTAACTGAAGCAACCTACGTGCCGTTGCTTCAGTTTGCTTAACCACTTCAGCCCCGGAAGGATTTACCCCCTTCCTGACCAGAGCACTTTTTACAATTTGGCACTGCGTCGCTTTAACTGACAATTGCGCGGTCATGCAATGCTGTACCCAAACGAAATTTGCGTCCTTTTCTTCCCACAAATAGAGCTTTCTTTTAATGGTATTTGATCACCTCGGCCGTTTTTATTTTTTGCGCTATAAACGGAAAAAGACCGAAAATTTTGAAAAAAAATGATATTTTCTACTTTTTGTTATAAAAAAAATCCAATAAACTTAATTTTAGTCATACATTTAGGCCAAAATGTATTCTGCCACATGTCTTTGGTAAAAAAAAATGTCAATAAGCCTATATTTATTGGTTTACGCAAAAGTTATAGCGTCTACAAACTAGGGTACATTTTCTGGAATTTACACAGCTTTTCATTTATGACTGCCTATGTCATTTCTTGAGGTGCTAAAATGGCAGGGCAGTACAAACCCCCCCCCCCCCAAATGACCCCATTTTGGAAAGTAGACACCCCAAGGAAATTGCTGAGAGGCATGTTGAACCCATTGAATATTTATTTTTTTTGTCCCAAGTGATTGAATAATGACAAAAAAAAAAATTACAAAAAGTTGTCACTAAATGATATATTGCTCGCATAGGCCATGGGCCTATGTGGAATTGCACCCCAAAATACATTCAGCTGCTTCCCCTGAGTATGGGGATACCACATGTGTGGGACTTTTTGGGAGCCTAGCCGCATACGGGGCCCCGAAAACCAATCACTGCCTTCAGGATTTCTAAGGGCGTAAATTTTTGATTTCACTCCTCACTACCTATCACAGATTTAAAGGCCATAAAATGCCCAGATGGCACAACCCCCCCCCCCCCCAAATGACCCCATTTTGGAAAGTAGACACCCCAAGCTATTTGCTGAGAGACATGTTGAGTCCATGGAATATTTTATTTTTTTACACAAGTTGCGGGAAAGTGACAATTTTTTTTTTTGCACAAAGTTGTCACTAAATGATATATTACTCACACAGGCCATGGGCATATGTGGAATTACACCCCAAAATACATTCTGCTGCTTCTCCTGAGTACGGGGATACCACATGTTTAGGACTTTTTGGGAGTCTAGCCGCGTACAGGGCCCCGAAAACCAAGCACCGCCTTCAGGATTTCTAAGGGCGTAAATTTTTGATTTCACTCCTCACTACCTATCACAGTTTTGAAGGCCATAAAATGTCAAGATGGCACAAAACCCCCCCAAATGACCCCATTTTGGAAAGTAGACACCCCAAGCTATTTGCTGAGAGGCATGTTGAGTCCATGGAATATTTTATTTTTTGACACAAGTTGCGGGAAAGTGACAAAATTTTTTTTTTTTGCACAAAGTTGTCACTAAATGATATATTGCTCACACAGGCCATGAGCATATGTGGAACTGCACCCCAAAATACATTTAGCTGCTTCTCCTGACTATGGAGATACCACATGTGTGGGACTTTTTGGGAGCCTAGCCGCGTACGGGGCCCCGAAAACCAAGCACCGCCTTCAGGATTTCTAAGGGCATAAAGTTGTGATTTCACTCCTCACTACCTATCACAGTTTTGAAGGCCATAAAATGCCCAGATGGCACAAAAACCCCCCAAATGACCCCATTTTGGAAAGTAGACACCCCAAGCTATTTGCTCAGAGGCATGTTGAATCCATGGAATATTTTATATTGCGACAGAAGTTGCGGGAAAGTGACAATTGTTTTTTTGTTTTTTGTTTTTTTGTTTTTTGTTTTTTTGTTTTTTGTTTTTTTTGTTTTTTGTTTTTTTTTGTTTTTTGTTTTTTTGTTTTTTGCACAAAGTTGTCACTAAATGATATATTGCTCAAACATACCATGGGCATATGTGGAATTACACCCCAAAATACATTCTGCTGCTTCTCCTGAGTACGGGGATACCACATGTGTGGGACTTTTTGGGAGCCTAGCTTCATACGGGGCCCCGAAATCCAATCACCGCCTTCAGGATTTCTAAGGACGTAAATTTTTTATTTCACTCCTCACTACCTATCACAGTTTCGAAGGCCATAAAATGCCAAGATAGCACAAAACCCCCCAAAATGACCCCATTTGGAAAGTAGACACCCCAAGCTATTTGCTGAGAGGCATGGTGAGTATTTTGCAGCTCTCATTTGTTTTTGAAAATGAAGAAAGACAAGAAAAATGTATTTTTTTTTTTTTTTTTCAATTTTCAAAAGTTTGTGACAAAAAGTGAGGTCTGCAAAATATTCACTATACCTCTCAGCAAATAGCTTGGGGTGTCTATTTTCCAAAATGGGGTCATTTTGGGGGGGGGGGTTTGTGCCATCTGGGCATTCCATGGCCTTCAAAACTGTAATGGGCAGTGAAGAGTGAAATCAAAAATTTACGCCCTTAGAAAGCCTGAAGGCGGGGCTTGGTTTTCGGGGTCCCGTACGTGGCTAGGCTCCCAAAAAGTCTCACACATGTGGTATCCCCGTACTCAGGAGAAGCAACAGGATTTATTTTGGGGTATAATTTCACATATTTCCATGGCATGTTTGAGCAATATATCATTTAGTGACAACTTTGTGCAAAAAAAAAAAAAAAAAATTTGTCTTTTTCCCGCAACTTGTGTCACAATATAAAATATTCCATGGACTCGACATGCCTCTCAGCAAATAGCTTGGGGTGTCTACTTTCCAAAATGGGGTCATTTGGGGGGGGTTTTAAACTGTCCTGGCATTTTATGCACAACATTTAGAAGCTTATGTCACACATCAGCCACTCTTCTAACCACTTGAAGACAAAGCCCTTTCTGACACTTTTTGTTTACATGAAAAATCTATTTTTTTTGCAAGAAAATTACTTTGAACCCCCAAACATTATATATTTTTTTTAAAGCAAATGCCCTACAGATTAAAATGGTGGGTGTTTCATTTTTTTTTCACAGAGTATTTGCGCAGCAATTTTTCAAACGCATTTTTTGGGAAAAAAACACACACTTTTTTAAATTTGAATGCACTAAAACACACTATATTGCCCAAATGTTTGATGAGATAAAAAAGATGATCTTAGGCCGAGTACATGGATACCAAACATGACATGCTTTAAAAGTGGCGACAAACTAAATACATTTTTAAAAGCCTTTACAGGTTACCACTTTAGATTTACAGAGGAGGTCTACTGCTAAAATTACTGCCCTCGATCTGACCTTCGCGGTGAGACCTCACATGCATGGTGCAATTGCTGTTTACATTTGACGCCAGACCGACGCTTGCGTTCGCCTTTGCGCGAGAGCAGGGGGGGGACAGGGGTGCTTTTTTTTTTTTTTTTTTTATTTATTTATTTATTTTTGCTTTTTAATCTTATTTTTAAACTGTTCCTTTCATTTTTATTTTTTTTTTATTATTTTTATTGTTATCTCAGGGAATGTAAATATCCCCTATGATAGCAATAGGTAGTGACAGGTACTCTTTTTTGAAAAAATTGGGGTCTATTAGACCCTAGATCTCTCCTCTGCCCTCAAAGCATCTGACCACACCAAGATCGGTGTGATAAAATGCTTTCCCAATTTCCCAATGGCGCTGTTTACATCCGGCGAAATCTAAGTCATGAAATGCTCGTAGCTTCCGGTTTCTTAGGCCATAGAGATATTTGGAGCCATTCTGGTCTCTGATCAGCTCTATGGTCAGCTGGCTGAATCACCGGCTGCATTTTCAGGTTCCCTGTTGGGACAGGAGAGCCAGAGAAAAACATGGAAGACGGTGGGGGGGGGGGGGCATTCCCTCCCACTGCTTGTAAAAGCAGTCTAGAGGCTAATTAGCCGCTAGGATTGCTTTTACATGAAAGCCGACCGCTGGCTGAAAAGAATGATACCTAAACCTGCAGGCATCATTCTGGTATAACCACTCAAAGTCCAGTAACATACCAGTACGTTGCTGGTCCTTGTTGGGCATATATTGTAAACTTTTTTTTCATGCAGCCTGTGGGCTGAACGAAAAAAAGATATTGATCGGTGGGTATGCCCACCATTAGAATACCTCCCTTCATCCACCCACTTCTAATGATGGGCTTACATGCACCGTTTATATATGCCGAAGCATGGGGGCATCCTCCCGCAAAAGGCAGGAGCAAATCGCTCCTCCACCCACTGCTGCCCCCACACTTCGGCATATATGCTGAAGTATGTAACTGTGGTGGTGAAATCACCTCCGACAGCGCTGGAGTCATGGCTTTATGTATCGTGGGAGCAAACGCTGTTGCTGGCAAGATAAATAAATCCGCGCTGCAACTGAATGGCGTACCTGCTAAGCAAATGATGGTTAACAAAAAAACAAAGTAACATTACAGTATTAACAGTAATACTTACCATACCTGCAAAGCAAATACAAAAAAAAAACATAGTAAAAAATAAAACATTAAACGCAACCTGTGCCTACCTAAAATATATATATGCCGAAGCATGGGGGCATCCTCCCGCAAAAGGCAGGAGCAAATCGCTCCTCCACCCACTGCTGCCCCCACGCTTCGGCATATATGCTGAAGTATGTAACTGTGGTGGTGAAATCACCTCCGACAGCGCTGGAGTCGCGGCTTTATGTATCGTGGGAGCAAACGCTGTTGCTGTCAAGATAAATAAATCCGCTCTGCAGCTGAATGGCATGCCTGAAAACAAAAAAGTGGTTAACAATAAAAAAAAAGTATAAAAAAATTGCATACATATAAAGCAAACATGATAAAAACATAACAATAAAACATTGCAGTATAGAATACAATAAAAAAAGAGCAGAACAAGAGAGAATAGAGAGATAACAATAAAACAACAACTATTTTTGTTTTTTTTTATTTTATATTTTTTTTGTAGTTTTATTTTTATTTATTTTTTTTTTATTTATTTTTTTTTTACACTTTTTTTAAGTAACTTTAACTTTTTTAACTGGTACCAGGTTTGGGTCTCTCAAAATGCGATGGCATCTTGGAAGACCCTGTGAAAGTGTGTCCTAGTCTGTGCAGTGCTGTACCCTACACTAATACTCAACTAGTGTATGGTAGCGTTCAAAACATTCACTAGTGCATAGACCAGGATTGTCAGGACAGGAGGGACAACAATACCGGGTGTCATGCCTAAATCTACGCTTGCTGCAGACACATCTTTTTTGGGGGGCTCGTTGGGTAGGGGTACTCGGGAGGACATAAGGAAAATGCCTCTCATGCAGCCGGCTTACTGCATTTGGTTGGGGAAGGTGAGGTGGAGCACCGTCTGGATACAGAAGGGCTCTGACGATATCTTCCTGGAATTTAAGGAAGGATCCAGTCCGTCCTCAAGCTCTGTATAGCACATGAGCATTCGGCAAAGCCAATTGAAATAAATAAACAGACACTTTTTTGTACCAGCGTCTGGCCTTACGGGCAACTAGGTACGGCGCCAACAACTGGTCGTTGAGGTCCACCCCTCCCATATTAAGGTTATATTCGTGGACACAGAGGGGTTTCTCCACAACACCAGTCGCCGTAGTAATTTGGGTCGTCGTGCCTGCATTAAGGGAGGTAAGAACGAAAACATTCTTATTGTCCCTCCACTTCATAGCAAGCAAATTATTACACTGCAAGCAAGCTCTCTCCCCCAGCCTAAGACGGGAATCTACAAGCCACTGGGGAAAGCCCCGGCGATTAGGTCGCACGGTGCCACATGCTCCAATCTGTTGATCAAAAAGGTGACTAAAAAGTGGCACGTTTGTGTAATAATTGTCCACGTACAAGTGGTACCCCTTTCCGAATCAGGGTGACACCAAGTCCCACATTATCTTGCCAGCGCTTCCTATGTAGTCAGGGCAGTTTGTTGGCTCTACGTGACTATCTTTGCCCTCGTAAACCATAAAACTACCTGTATAGCCTGTGGCCCTGTCACAGAGCTTATACATCTTGACCCCGTATCTGGCACGCTTGCTGGGAAGGTACTGTTTGAATGACAAGCGGCCAGAAAATTTAATCAGGGACTCATCAACGCAGACAACTTGATGGGGAGTAAACAAGTCTGCAAAACGTTGGTTGAAGTGGTTTACGAGGGGCCGAATTTTGTAGAGCCGATCGTATCCAGGGTCTCCACGAGGACGACAGAGTTCATTGTCGTTGAAGTGCATGAACCGCAAAATCTACTCGTATCGTGCCCTGGTCATGGAGGCAGAGAACAGGGGCATATGGTAAATTGGGTCAGTGGACCAATATGACCGCAACTCACTCTTTTTATTTATGCCCATGTTGAGGGAAAGGCCCAGAAAGAGCTTAAATTCGGAAACTGTAATTGGTTTCCAATCTCTGGCAAGGGAGGACTGGGGAATAGTGGCAATGTGTTGACCAGTGTATAAATTGCTTTGGTCCACAATAGATCTATAGAGATCTTCGGTGAAAAACAGCGAATAAAAGTCCAGTGGCGTAAAATCAACTGTTTCCACCTGAATTCCGGGTTGGCCAGTGAATGGGGGAAGTACGGGTGCTGCAGAAGTGGTGGGTTCCCAATTCGAATTGGCGAATGCAGCAGGAAGGGCACTATGGGCACGACGGGCCTGTGTTCGTCTTCTTGGTGGCAGCGGGACACTACTTGTGCTTGCCACCTCGCCAGCTTGAACTGCACTTATGGGACTCGCCATGTCACCAAGTGTTACTGCAGTGCTGGATGTACGACCAGGGTGTACTAGGCCGCTGGTGCTTGCCAGTTCACCAGAAGGAATAGCGGCGCTAGTACTTCTCTGCTCCATACGAGAGCTCTGCGGTTCTTGCACTTCAAGGACAGAAGAAGAAGATTGGGGTCTGGTACGCCTGACCTTAACAGGGACCACAACTCCGTCGTCAGAGCTATCTGTCATGGCGCCGCTGTCCTCTACAGGATCGTATTCTGAGCCTGAATCTGACAGATGAGTGACTTCCTCTTCACTATCTGTCATGCTCAGAAACATGTAGGCCTCTTCACTAGTGTACCTTCGATTTGCCATTTAGGGGTACACTAGTGAGACTCACGGGCAAAAAAGCTCCTGACTGTTAGCAACTGATTCAAAACGCTACCAAAAAACTGTTAGCGATCGCAGGGATCAGGCCTGACTCTGCGAACGCTGCAGTTATGTGTGCTTAGTGTTTTGTAAGTGACAGTTATCGATCGATACTGCACTTGGGTGGGCTGGGCTGGGCTCGGCCAAGGAGCAAAACGCAGGTGCTAGCAGGTATCTGGGCTGATCCCGCTAACACTGCGTTTATGGGAACCCTAAACTGCTGGGGAGTATAGATCTGATCGGATCAGATATCGATCCATTCAGATACTATAGCACAAAGGGAGGTGTATGCTGGGTGCGTGGGTGTTAGCGGTACTGGCGCTAACCTGACGCTGCCAGGGGCGACGCAGACCTTATCTGATCCTAAAAACGTAACTTATATCACCGCCGGGCAATTAGGGGGTTAAACCTTTATAAGGTAATAAACGGCGGGTGCCCTAAAACTATAATAAACTATAAAAAACAAACTAACCAGCGTCACCCATAACACTTATATGGTGATCGCTGGTGAAAGGGTTAACTAGGGGGCAATCAGGGGGTTAAAACCTTTAGTAGTTAGTATATTGGGGGTCCCTGTCGCTATAAAACACTGACAGCGAACCTATATACTTACCTCCCTAACTAGCGTCACCTGTGTCACTAATACAGCGATCAGAAAAACGATCGCTTAGCGACACTGGCGACTGGGGGTGATCAAGGGGTTAACCTTTATTAGGGGGGGTTAGGGGGGTACCCTAGACCTAAAGGGGGGTACCCCAGACCTAAAGGGGGCTAACCTAACTTCCCTAACACTTATAACTGTCACAAACTGACACCAATGCAAAAAAAAAAAACTGCTATTGGTGTCAGTGTGTCAGGGGGGTGAAGGGGGTGGAAAGTGTGCCTGGCGTGTTCTACTGAACGTGTAGTGTTGGTGCACTTACTTGATGTCTTCTCTCCTCGGCGCCGGAACGAAAAAGACCGGCTCGAGGAGGGATGACTGTTTACAGAGGGAGAGGAAGCATTTTCATTCGCCGGGAGCGATCGGGAGCGGGTGGCCAACAATGGATGGCCTCCCCCTCACCTCTCATCGCCCGGACCCCCCGCCCGCGGGAGGCAGATCACGTATGGGTACGTGATTCTGCCTGCCTGTGCCATTCTGCTGACGTATATCAGCGTGAGGCAGTCGGCAAGTGGTTAAGTGCACATGTGCCGATGACGTCGGCACATGCAAATACAGGGATATCTCCTAAACCGTACAGGTTTAGGAGGTATCCAGTGTAGCTACAGGTAAGCCTAATTATAGGCTTGCCTGTAGTAAAAAGTAGTTGTAAAGGGTTTACAACCACTTTAATATCTTGCTTTATTGAAAGCCGTTTTGAAGAATTCGCCTGAAATTGAGTGTTTGTGTACTTCCCTTGTGCCTCCTTTTTCCTATGATGTATGCTGAAAGTGATCATCCTGTGATCACTAGATCCCAAGTTGTTCCGTATTTCCATATCTGTGATCAGATCTGAGTCACTTGTAATTAATAGATCTAGTACTGCATCATTTTTAGTCAGGGAATCCACCAATTGGGACAGGAAGTTCTCCTGTAGGACATTTAAGAAATGACGGGCCTTTATTGAGTGAGTGGTCCCTGCTGCCCAGTCAATATCAGGATAGTTGAAGTCCCCCATTATGATCACATTTCCCTGCCTCAACGCTATTTCTAACTGTGAAATGAGATCCAACTCCTCTTCCTCAGGTTGGGGTGGGGGTGGGGGTAACATACTCCCACTAGTGATTTCCCACCTACTTCTTGCCTTTGAAGTTACACCCACACAGATTCCACCTCCCCCCTTGCCCCATCCCTGATGTCATTCCTCTCCTCCACCCGTATATCGGCCATATCTGAACATCCAGAAACACAGCTGTCTTCTAGGCCAAAGTTAATATAAATGGTCTGTTGGAGAGTGGAAATCTTTTCTTTAGTTAGATAAACCGAAATTTGACATTTTTGTGAACAACATTGGACGCCGTGCCCTCTGGACTAAAGAGGAGAGGTATTTTCCAGCTTATTAGCACTCATTAGCTTACACGTCTGGAAAAGCACCATCATTGCTAAAACATATATACAGCATGTGTGTGTATACAGTTGTGCTCATAAGTTTTCATACCCTGGCAGAATTTGGTTTCTTGGCCATTTTTCAGAGAATATGAATGATAACATAAAAACATTTTTTTCACTCATGGTTAATGTTTGGCTGAAGCCATTTATTATCAATCAACTGTGTTTACTCTCTTTAAATCATAATGACAACAAACTACCCAAATGACCCTGATCAAAAGTTTACATACCCTGGTGATTTTGGCCTGTTAACATGTACACAAGTTGACACAAAGGGGTTTAAATGGCTATTAAAGGTTACCATCCTCACCTGTGATCTGTTTGCTTGTAATTAGTGCGCGAGTATAAAAGGTCAATGAGTTTCTGGACTCCTGACAAACCCTTGCATCTTTCCTCCAGTGCTGCACTGATGTTTCTGGATTCTGAGTCATGGGGAAAGCAAAAGATGTGTCAAAGGATCTGCGGGAAATGGTAGTTGAACTGTATAAAACAGGAAAGGGATATAAAAAGATATCAAGGGAATTGAGAATAGCAATCGGTGTTCAAACTCTAATCAAGAAGTGGAAAATGAGGGGTTCTGTTGAAACCAAACCACGGTCAGGTAGACCAACTAAAATCTCAGCCACAACTGCCAGAAAATTTTTTTGGATGAAAAGAAAAACGCACCAATAACTTCAGGGGAAATGCAGGACTCTCTGAAAACATGTGGTGTGGCTGTTTCGAGATGCACAATAAGGAGGCACTTGAAGAAAGATGGGCTGCATGGTCGAGTCGCCAGAAGAAAGCCTTTACTACGCAAATGCCACAAAGTATCCTGTTTACAATACGTCAAACAGCACAGAGACAAGCCTCAAACTTCTGGCACAAAGTCCTTTGGAGTGATGAGACCAAAATTGAGCTTTTTGGCCACAACCATTAACGCTACATTTGGAGAGTCAACAAGGCCTATGATGAAAGGTACACCATTCCTACTGTGAAACACTGAGGTGGATCGCTGATGTTTTGGCACAGGAAATTTTGGTCAAAATTGATGGCAAGATGAATGCAGTATGTTATCAAAAAATACAGGAGGAACATTTGCATTCATCAGCCAGGAAGCTGCGCATGGGATGTACTTGGACATTCCAACATGACGATCCAAAACACAAGGCCAATTCGACCTGTCATTGGCTACAGCAGAATAAAGTGAAGATTCTGGAGTGGCCATCTCAGTCTCCTGACCTCAATATCATTGAGCCACTCTGGGGAGATCTCAAACGTGCAGTTCATGCAAGACAGCCCAAGAATTTACAGGAACTGGAGGCTGGAATGGGCAGCTTTACCATCTGAGAAGATAAAGAGCCTCATCCACAAATACCACAAAAGTCTTCAAGCTGTCATTGATGTTAAAGGGGGCAATGCATGGTATTAAAGGGGCTGTAAACCCTTGTGTGTTTTCACCTTAATGCATCCTATGCATTAGGGTGAAAAAACTTCTGCCCTTTGTTTTACTCACCTGAGCCCGTTCGCTTCCACGGCAGAGATGCGCTCTACCTCTCTGCCCGTTGTCTTGGCTCTTGATTGGATAGATTGATAGTAGCGCAGCCATTGGCTCCTGCTGCTGTCAATACAATCCAATGACGCGGGGGGGAGCCGAGTTCCGCTTTCTGTGTGAATACACGCAAAAGCAGGACTCGGGAGCGCGCCCACATAGGTGTACACCAAGGAGAGCGCTTCTCCGATGTGGACATCTGTTCCGGGGAGGAGCTAGCAGCGTCACCGGCGGACCTCAGAATACTGCGCAGTGGAGGTAAGTATGACATAATTTAAGAGAATGTAGGTGTGGCGCTGTTCTGGTTTGAGATAAAGACACCTGTTATAATGAACCTACTGTGTTACACCCTCTGCAGTCCACCGGAACCGGGTGTGAGTATGTAAAAAGAATCGATAAGCATAATCCCAGAAAAAAAAAATATACAAATAAACTGTAGCAAAAAAATTCCACTATCAATGTATATACCCCTCTGGAGGGTGTGAGATCTTATGAAGTGGTGCTGGTGTTCAAATATGTCCTCTACTGAATACGCCCACGTTTAAAAGTAGGAATAAATGTATATTATAAAGCTGGTTTATGAATTTGGGTGATGGGATTCACAAAATAGGTGAAGAAAACAGCAATATTTGCTATGGCGTTATTGTGCTACACCGTCTGCATGAACCTGTTTATGTTGTGGAAAAAATATATGTGGGCAAATGTGGCACTATATAGATAAAAAATTAAAATAAAATAACCTAAAGACTAACTATGTCCTGGTTTAGAAATGGATGTGTTTGGGATGTATTGCACCCCCTGGCAGTTGCTATACCAGAATTAGTATGGGCAAACAAATTAATAATTAAACGAAAAAGGATAAACTAGTGAAGTGGTGATACCCATGAGCTAAATGTATCTTAGTTTACATAATGTAATGCGAATAGTGTGATTTTAAATGTGTTACACCCTCTGGTGGGTGTTGGACAAAATTAATTAAACAATAAATAATAAATGATACATTTTTCTTGAGAGAAATACATGAATTGAGTATACACAAAATGACTTGTGCTCAAAAAGTGTCCAGTGCTTGCTGATGAAGTATACACAAACTGAATGACTTGTGTTCAAAAAGTGTCCAGTGCTTGCTGATGAATGATGATTTTTTTTTTTTTTTTGTTTTTTTTTTTTTTTTAAAACTTCCTAATCAGGTGACAGCTGGTATTGGTGATCCTTATTCGTGCTCCTAATGTGAATGCACTCATCGAATAGCCTCACCCCCTTCCCAGGGGTACTGCGCGGTCACAGTATCTGCCCCTGTGTAGCAATCCTTGAAACCCCTGGTCCATGCTTGTAATATTGTTGGCAATGTTTTTATTTATTCGTCATGTATGGAATAGAATGGGACGCCCATAGTGTGAATCTGTATTTAAAACTTTTTTTTTTTGGTCCCATACAGGTTTTAGGCTTTTCCAGAGCAAGGGTGCCAGGCAGGTCAGCCAGAGGGGGTCAGCAGCCTGTGTCTCCGTAGGTCAAAGAGCTTCACGCTTGCTGCACAGCTTATAAGACTCTCTCACTCGCTTCCTTGACATGTCTTTGACCTACGGAGACACAGGCTGCTGACCCCCTCTGGCTGACCTGCCTGGCACCCTTGCTCTGGAGAAGCCTAACCCCTGTATGGGACCAAAAAAAACTAGCGTAAACAAATTTTAAATACGGATTCACACTATGGGCATCCCCTTCTCTTCCATACATGAAGAATACATAAAAAACATCGGCAACAATATTACAAGCACGGACCAGGGGTTTCGAGGATTGCTACACAGTGGCAGATACTGTGACCGCACAGTACCCCTGGGGGGGTGAGGCTATTCGGTGAGTGCATTCACATTAGGAGCACGAATAAGGATCACCAATACCAGCTGTCACCTGATTAAGAAGTTTTTATTAAAAAAATCATCATTCATCAGCAAGCACTGGACACTTTTTGAGCACAAGTCACTTTGTGTATACTCTAATTCATTTATTTCTCTCTAGAAAAATGTATAATATATTATGTATTGTTTAATTTTGTCCAACACCCAGCAGAGGGTGTAACACATTTAAAATCACGTTCAAAGAGAGGAAGGGGGAGGGGGACGGCCGCAGTTAGCTGCTCCTGTCAGTCAATGTCTCCACCCCCTGACAGGAAAAGAGAGGGGGACTATTGCGGTACTTAGTATAAATATGTACTAGACAAAGAAAGGGGTAGAGAAGGGAATAACAGGTTTTATAAAATTTCAATTTTAATAGAATCAGTATTTTAAAAAAATATTACAGTACCACATACAGTTGCGATTTGAAACAATGACAATACATACAACCATATGGATTACACCCAAATTTTGATGGTAGGTAAATATATAGCTTGATTTCTCGACCGGTTTCGCGGTTCTCACCGCTTCCTCAGGAGAGCAATATCTATGGTGTAACATAAAATAGTTGTAACACATACAAATAACTCAACAATTGTATAATAAGGTTATTGTCGCAGCAGATTTGATAAAATACATCAAACAATTACATACAGGTTGTAAACAATAAGGACAAGCTCACCCATTCAGGAATTCTCTGTGGGTATGTAAGGCCCCATGAAATTCCCCCTGCGGCGAACACAGGGGATAGCAGACAGCCTCTGGTGGATAAATTTTGGATAATTAAATTATATAATTCACCAAACTAAAATATCCAGAAAAGAGTGGAGTATAGGAGTGCCAGTGATATAACTGTCAGTAGTTCAAAAACCATTGTGCAGTGAAGAAGCAGGGAAGAATTGTAATGTTGCTTGAAATTAAGGGTGCAAGGGGAGGGGGGGGGGGGAGAGGGGAGGGGGGGGGAAAGGATGGGTAAGGGAGGGGAAGAATTAAGCGGAGGGTCAGGAAGAGGAAAGAACCCAATAATTCCATCTATGTGGGGAAAAGGTAGAAAGAACTGCACACTTGTATTAAAGCGGGCACTCACCACTAGAGGATTACTAGGTTATGAGACGCATGAGTTGGGGTAGGTGAGGACATCACAATAAAAGGACCGTAGAACAGAAAGGTCAAAAAGACCAAAAACTGTTAGCAATGAGGGCCCCCTGAAGCTGGAACCATTAATGTATAAGAAAAGGGGGGAGGTCGCAGCAGCAACTGAAAACAGAAATTATATCTAGATTACTAAACACAGTATACAAGGGGTTAATCCACAGATAGCAAAAATGGTATAGCTACAATACACTGGGGATAAATAAAGTAAGATTTGCAAATATGTGGGGTAATGCAGGCTGGCAGTAAAAATGAAGCAGTCAATTGCAAGCTGAGAGCGCTAGTCACCACAGAGGGTGGAACAATGGAAACACAGCAATGAACACAGGGACTGATAACACTGCATGTGGAGTTGTACAGGGGCGCCACGCAGGGAGGCTTAGTGCGGGACCGAGGATAAGAAGTGGGGGAGAGGGCTAATAATAACAAGGACAGGGAGGGGGAAAAACTCACCTAGAGGGACGATCCTCCACCAACGCAGCGTCAGGAGGCTGTAGGCTCGTACAGCGGCCATTGCCGGCCGCTATAAGAGCACCCCAACCCGGAAGTCAGGGACGGCAAACCGAGGGCGGTCCCTGACGTAGCCGGGTCTGTTCGCCCGCACTGCGCAGGTGCACGACCAGGTGCTACTGCGCAAGCGCGCATTCCTGTCAAAGGGAAACGAATTCCCAGACACGAAGGCACAAGCAGCTCAAAGGCTGCCAGGGCGAACTTGTGTCCGCCGCAGAGAGAAGCATCGGAGCGCAGCAAAAACCAACAGAGTCTGATTCTCAAGGGAGAGGTTGTCCTTTCACAGCAAGAAATAACACATCATAATAAATAAGCAAAAACGATATATTGATTCTGTGTGTAAACATTAGGGTGTCAACAAACAACAACAATAAGGGTAAACCTTAAGCAGGGAAGGCATCATACATAGTAGTAATTCCCAAAATTGACAGGGGGGAGGGGGGGGAAGCGGGGAAGGGAAAGAGGAAGGGGAGGGGGGGGACGCGGGGGGCCGGAGGGGAGGGGAGGGGGGGAAGGGAAACTGTAATGGAAGGGTGGGGAGGGGAGGGACGAGAAGGAAGGTAAGGGGGAATTGGATAAAATTGAGGGAGGGGCAGGAAGGGGAGAACCCAAGGCTTCATAAAAAGGCCCTATACGACACTGACTCGTTAAGGCCGGGGGGGGTAGTGGCGTTGAGTCGCTCGATCCAAAGGGATTCCCTTTGGAGTATCGAGCGATCCCAATCGCCACCCTTGGTATTGGGTTTGACCACCTCCAACACCAGAAACCTGACAACAGAGTTGTCGAATCTGTGGTGCAGACCGATATGTCGGCCAATGGTGGTCAATTTACCGTTTTCTGAATCATAGAGATGGTCACCGATTCTCTGTCTAAATTCCCGAATTGTTTTGCCTACATAAAAGGCTTTACATATACAGTTCATAAGATAAATGACCCCTTTTGTGCCACAGTTGGCAGAGGTCCGTGGAACCAGAGTCTCCCCATTAGGTAAGACCACAGTTCTACTTTCATGGACCCAAGGGCACCGGGGACAATCCCCGCATTGAAATGTGCCATTCGGTCCATTCCTTAAGGGTCTAATAGGATTATAATGGCTGGCAGTTAATTGATCACGTAGCGACCGCGCTCTACGGAAGACAACTTCCGGTGTGGGTCGAATATATTTGGTCAGTGTGTGGTGTTCAGCCAAAAGATGCCAATGTTTGGTTAAAATATTACGAAGTAGGCTGTGGTGTGCAGAATAGGTCGTGATGAATCTTACAGTTTCTGTAGGGGGGGAGTGTTCCTTGCCTTTAAAAAGTAGGGAAGTCCGGGAGCGTGACAAGGTCTTATTATATGCTTTGCGCAAATTGGTAGAGGAGTGACCACGTAGTAACAGGCGTTCACGTAGTGCCCTAGCCTGACGTTTAAAGTCGCTGTCGTGTGTGCAGTTTCTACGTAGGCGTAGGTACTGAGCATAAGGTATGCTCCGCACCAAGGGGCTCGGATGTGCGCTAGTGGCAAATAAAAGGGTATTGCCAGCAGTTGGTTTTCTGTAGAGGTCAGTGCCCAATGTTCCATCCGGTTGTTTAATAATCAACAGGTCAAGGAAAGGGATTTGTTCAGTCTCTATTTTGAAAGTAAATTTGAGATTTAGGTCGTTGATGTCGAGTTGGTGTAAAAATTGTAATAGTTTGCCCCTAGGACCCGTCCATACCATGAACAAATCGTCAATAAAACGATACCATATAAGGATATCGTTTAAGAATTCCATGTATTGATCATGAGCGTGGATATGTCGCTCCCAGCCACCTAGGTATAAATTTGCATATGCTGGGGCACACGACGTCCCCATTGCGACTCCCTGTATTTGCAAAAACAACTGATTGTTAAAAGTAAAATAATTTTTTGTTAATATGAAATACAGTAGTGCAAGTACGAATTGGTTAAAGGGCCAGGTAGTTGTATCTTGTTCAGATAAGAAGGAACCAGCCGTCCGTACGCCCTGCTCGTGGGGGATACTAGAGTACAAAGCCTCAATATCAACAGCCACGAGCAGGGCGTCCGGAGGAATCTGGGTTCCCTCAAGGTGTTGCAAGAGGTCGGTAGTGTCTCTGATGTAGGACGGGAGACTACGGACATGAGGCATTAAAAATGCATCAACGAATTTACTCGCGTTGTCTGTTACCGAGCCTATCCTGGACAAATCGCAACTGTATGTGGTACTGTAATATTTTTTTTAAATACTGATTCTATTAAAATTGAAATTTTATAAAACCTGTTATTCCCTTCTCTACCCATTTCTTTGTCTAGTACATATTTATACTAAGTACCGCAATAGTCCCCCTCTCTTTTTCTGTCGGGGGGGGTGGAGACATTGGCTGACAGGAGCAGCTAACTGCGGCCGTCCCCCTCCCCCTTCCTCTCTTTGAACTTGATATTTGGGATGATGGTACCTTTACCCTTTGAAATAATTTCTTTAACCTAGGCGGTTTCCTTCATAACATTTAAAATCACACTATTTGCATTACATTATGTGAACTAAGATACATTTAGCTCATGGGTATCATCACTTCACTAGTTTATCCTTTTTCGTTTAAATATTAATTGGTTTGCCCATACTAATTCTGGTATAGCAACTGCCAGGGGGTGCAACACATCCATTTCTAAACCAGGACATAGTCTTTAGTTTATTTTATTTTAATTTTTTATCTATATAGTGCCACATTTGCCCACATATATTTTTTCCACAACACAGGTTCATGCAGAGGGTGTAGCACAATAATGCCATAGCAAATATTGCTGTTTTCTTCACCTATTGTGTATCCCATCACCCAAATTCATAAACCAGCTTTATAATATACATTTTATTCCTTCTTTTAAACTTGGGCATATTCGGTAGAGGAAATATTTGAACACCAGCACCACTTCATAAGATATCACAGGGGTATATTTAGCTACAGTTTATTTGTATATTTTTTCTGGGATTCTGCTTATCGATTCTTTTTACATACACCCAGTTCCGGTGGACTGCAGAGGGTATAACACAGTAGGTTCATTATAACAGGTGTCTTTATCTCAAACCAGAACAGCGCCCACACCTACATTCTCTTTTAAATTAACTCTAGTACACTCCACCTAGGTGGTGGTGTATCTGTAGGGGCAGTAGTTAATTTCTAATTCAATTTCCTCCTGTACTTGTATCCGGTGCGCAGATTTATACATTAACCTTTCTAAGTATGACATGTTTGTTATTTTTTTTTTTAAACAAGGGTTTACAACCCCTTTAAGAACTGGGGAATGTAAACTTTTATCAGGGTCATTTGGCTAGATTCTGTTGTCATTATGATTTAAAAGGAGTAAAAATAGTTGATTGATAATAAATGGTTTCAGCCAAACACTAACCATGAGCGAAAGAAAAGTTTTTGTTATCATTCATATTCTCTGAAAAATGGCCAAGAAATCAAAAATTCTGCCAGGTTATGTAAACTTATGAGCACAACTGTATATATAAACATATAAACTGTGTGTGTGTATATACATATATATATATATATATATATATATATATATATATATATATATATATATATATATATATATATATATGTGTGTATGATATATATATAATCTCACAAAAGTGAGTACACCCCTCATATTTTTGTAAATTATTTATGTCTTTTCATGTGACAACACTGTTTTAGCAGAGTTTGAACCTCTCCTTTTTTTCAACATTAAAGAAATGACACTCTGCTACAATATAAAGTAGTAAGTGTACAGCTTGTATAACAGTGTAAATTTGCTGTCTCCTCAATCCTAAATGAAAAATGTCCAAATTGGACCCAATTAGCCATTTTCCCTCCCCGGTTTCATGTGACTCGTTAGTGTTACAAGGTCTCAGGTGTGAATGGGGAGCAGGTGTGTTAAATTTGGTGTTATCTCTCTCTCTCTCATACTGGTCACTGGACGTTCAACATGGCACCTCATGGCAATAAACTCTCTGAGGATCTGAAAAAAAAATTGTTGCTCTACATAAAGATGGCCTAGGCTATAAGAAGATTGCCAAGAGCCTGAAATTGAGCTGCAGCACAGTGGCCAAGACCATACAGCGGTTTAACAGGACATAGTTACATAGTATGCGAGGTCGAAAAAAGACACAAGTCCATCAAGTCCAACCTATGTGTGTGATTATAAACAGGTTCCACTCAGAACAGACCTCACCATGGTCGACCAAAGAAGTTGAGTGCATGTGCTCAGCGTCATATCCAAAGGTTGTCTTTGGGAAATAGACGTATGAGTGCTGCCAGCATTGCTGCAGAGAGGCTGAAGGGGTGGGGGGGTCAGCCTGTCAGTGCTCAGACCATACGATGCACACTGCATAAAATTAGTCTGCATGGCTGTCATCCCAGAAGGAAGCCTCTTCTAAAGATGATGCACAAGAAAGCCCGCAAACAGTTTGCTGAAGACAAGCAGACCAAGGACATGGATTACTGGAACCATGTCCTGTGGTCCGAGACCAAGATGTACTTATTTGGATGGTGCCAAGGGTATGTGGCCGCAACCAGGTGAGGAGTACAAAGACTAGTGTGTCTTGCCTTACAGTCAAACATGGTGGTGGGAGTGTCATGGTCTGGGGCTGCATGAGTGCTGCAGGCACTGGGGAGCTACAGTTCATTGAGGGAACCATGAATGCCAACATGTACTGTGACATACTAAAGCAGAGCATGATCCCCTTCAGAGACTGGGCCGCAGGGCAGTATTCCAACAGAACGACCCCAAACACACCTCCAAAACAACCACTGCCTTGCTAAAGAAGCCGAGGGTAAAGGTGATGGACTGGCCAAGCATGTCTCAAGACCTAAACCCTATTGAGCATCTGTGTGGTATCCTCAAACGGAAGGTGGAGGGAGCACAAGGTCTCTAACATGCACCAGCTCCATGATGTTGTCACGGAGGAGTGGAAGAGGACTCCAGTGGCAACCTGTGAAGCTCTGATGAACTCCATGCCGAGAGGGTTAAAGCAGTGCTGGAAAATAATGGTGGCCACACAAAATATTGACACTTTGGGCCCAATTTGGACATTTTCACTTAGGGGTGTGCTCACTTTTGTTGCCAGCGTTTTAGACATTAATGGCTGTGTGTTGAGTTATTTTGTGGGAACAGCAAATTTACACTGTTACACAATTTTGATTTGATTTTTTTCAGAAATCATGTAATCTTCACTGCTCAACATTTGATGGAGTTTTTTTTTTGTGGCTATACCATGCTAATAGAGCAGTGTTTTTTTTTTTAAATAACACAGTGATCAAAATTGGATAACGGTGACTGTAGCATGGAGAAAGATAACAAACATTTCTGAAGGTTACAACAATGAACAATTAGTAGGAAGTGTACAGGCCCTTGCTTTGAATGACTTCAGCACATCTGCAGCCACAGGACATCACTAGTCTCTTACACTACTGGTGTGATTTTGTTCCAATCTTCTTCCAATCTCTCTTAAACAGTTCGGTGACTGTAGTGGGTTTCTTGGCCATAACTTTGTCGCCAAGGATTTTCCAGAGGTTTTCTATTGGGTTTTGGTTAGGACTCTGGGCTGGCCATTTCATTATTTCCATGTTTTCAACTTCAAGAAACTGCTTTACCCGTTTTGCTGTGTGACAGGGGGCATTGTTCATGAAAATTGCTGGCTGATTGGGTGATGAATGCAGGAAAGGAACCGCATTTTGTCGAAGGTTTTGATAAGCATTTGCATTCACTCTGCCATGTAGCTGTATAAGAGGTCCAACTTCTGCAGAAAACACCCCCCAAACCATGATGTTTCCCCCTCCCACCTTTCACTGACTTCTTTACACAATTTGGGTTCAGTCTTTCCCCAGTTTGACGATGAATATAATGCTTCCCTTTGGACCCAAATAAATGAAACTTGCTTTCATCAATAACGTTAACTTTGGACCAGTTCTCCTCTGTCCACACAACATGCTTCTCAGCAAAAGTAAGTCTAGACTTTTATTCTTTCTGCTGAGACGTTTGGTCACTGCAGAGTGGGCTTTCATTCCTAATTCTCCTAAACGGTGAGACTCTGTATGGCGAGACAAATCCTTACTCAGTGCTGAACTGGCGAGCAATTGCAGCTGTAGTGTTAAACTGATTGTCCATTGAGATTCTCCGCATTATCCTGTCCTCTCTTGCATTTTGCATTTGTCTTTTGTGAACGACCAGCCTTCTCTGGGGACTTGAATGAATTTGTGACGTTGTAAAGATGTGCAATATTCTAGAAATCACAGATTTGGAACAGCAATCTTCTCTTGCTATGGCTGAAAGGGTCATCCCTTTGGCCTTTATCTGGACAACCTGCTGCTGGAAGGTTTGAGTCACTTTAGAACGGCTCACCATCTTCCAAAGTCAGTGAAAACTGGAAAGTTAGGCTACCAGTTAAATAGGGTTAATGAATGAAATACCTCCCAGTTATTGCTATTTTTGTTATCTAAAAGTGTTCTTCAATTTTGATCAATGTGCTTTTCAAATCTCAATGAAGTTTTTTATTCTGTGCTTCCACTCACAGAGCTGGTGGACGTTGGAGTCCTTGCGCTCCTCCACCTTCCATTTGAGCATCTGTGGGGCATCAAAAAGTTTTAGATCTGGAGACATGCTTGGCCAGTCCATCACCTTTACCCTCAGCTTCATTAGCAAGGCAGTGGTAGTCTTGGCGGTGTGTTTGGGGCCGTTATGTTGGAATACTGCTCTGCAGCCCAGTCTCCGAAGGCAGGGGAAAATTGAGGAAAACAGCTGAACGGCCACACTCCGAAGAACACCTTTTATTCTTGGTAAAACAGTGTAGAAGATCCAAAATCTATTACATCATGGTGATGAAAGGTACAGACAGGCTAACGAGTTTCACCTCAATATAGATGCTTAATCATAGCAGTCTCCGAAGGGATGGGATCATGCTCTGCTTCAGTATGTTAGAGGACATGTGGCATTCATGGTTCCCTCAATAAACTGTAGCTCCCCAGTGCCGGCAGCCCCAGACCATGACACTTCCACCACCATGCTTGACTGTAGGCAAGACACACTGGTCTTTGTACGCCTCACCTGGTTGCCGCCACACACGCGTGACACCATCTGCAACAAATAAGTTTATCTTGGTCTCAGACCATAGGACATGCTTTCAGTAATCCTTGTCCTTGGTCTGCTTGTCTTCAACACACTGTTTGTGGGCTTTCTTGTGCATCATTTTTAGAAGATGCTTCCTTCTTGGACGACAGGCATGCAGACCAATTTGATGCAGTGTGCGGCGTATGGTCTGAGCACTGACAGGCTGACCCCCCACCCCTTCAACCTCTGCAGCAATACTGGCAGCAGTCATACGTCTATTTCCCAAAGACGACCTGTGGATATGACGCTGAGCACGTGCACTCAACGTCTTTGGTCGACCATGGAAAGGCCTGTTCTGAGTGGAACCTGTCATGTTAAACCACTGTATGGTCTTGGCCACCGTGCTGCAGCTCAGTTTCAGGGTCTTGGCAATCTTCTTATAGCCTAGGCCATTTTTATGGAGAGCAACAATTCTTGTTTTCAGATCCTCAGAGAGTGCTTTGCCATGAAGTGCCATGTTGAACTTCCAGTGACCAGTGTGAGAGTGATGACACCAAATTTAATACACCTGCTCCCCATTCACACCTAAGACCTTGTAACACTAACAAGTCGCATGACACTGGGGAGGGAAAATGGCTAATTGGGCCCAATTTGGACATTTTCACTTTGGGGTCTACTCACACTTTTGTTGCCAGCGTTTTAGACATTAATGGCTGTGTTGAGTTATTTTAAGGGGAAGCAAATTTACACTCTTGTACAAGCTGTACACTCAAGGCTTTACATTGTAGCAAAGTGTCATTTCTTCAGTGTTGTCACATGAAAAGATATAATAAAATATTTACAAAAATGTGAGGGGTGTACTCACTCTCTCTTGTGAGATACTGTGTGTGTATGTGTATATATAATATATATTTTAAAGCAACATATGTTCCTAGCCACAACATCTTTTTCAGGGAAGGCCTTGCATTTTTCAGCGACAATGATAAACCACATACTGCGTCTTTGACAACAACATGGTGTAGTAGAAGAGTCCTGGTGCTTAACTGGCCTGCCTGCAGCCCAGACCTTTCACCAATGGAATATATGTAGCACATATTGAAACCAAAAATACGACCTAGAAGACCCAGGACTGAAGAGAAGTTAGGACCCTATATTAGGCAAGAATGGGACACCATTCCTCTCCCATAACTCCAGTAACTGGTCATCTCAGTTCCCAGATGTTTAGAGAGAATTGTTAAAAGAAAAAAGGATTCTACACTTTGGTAAATATAGCCCTGCTCCAACTTTATGACAAGTGTTGCTGCCATCAATTTCAAAATGACCTTATTTTTTTTACCCAAAATTGTACTTTTTCTCAGGTTAAACATCTGATAAAAAATAAAAATATTAACCAGGTGCTGCCAAATACTTCAAAAAACACTGTAAAACTTTTCAACTGAAATGCTGATGCCACCACCTACAAGAGTGTGTTCCCACACCAGCAGTGAAATAAACCTTTAAAACGTAGGGCCGCAGTTCTCAAAATAGTCATTAAGACCGAAATCCCAGTGCTGTAAATACAGTAAAACCTTGGTTTGAGAGTAACTTGGTTTGAGAGCGTTTTGTAAGACAAGCAACGGTTTTTAATAAAGTTTGACTTGATATACAAGTAACATCATGTTGCAACTGAGTAGAGAAGAGAGGTGCCTCTAAGTGTAACAATATGGTTACGTTTAATGAAGGTTGTAAATGAACATTTAGCAACGCACATGGTTGATGATTAAAACAGACACATCTAAGCATGCAGGCATCCAGGGTAACGCTGTCCACATAGGCCGTCCTCCACACCGCCATGGACATTGCTATAATCTTTTTATAAGGACTATAAATGGAAGGATTTATGAATAAATAAATGGTTGTGGAACAAATCATCTGAGTTTCTATTATTTCTTATGGGAAAATTTGCTTTGATATACAAGTGCTTTGGATTACAAGCATGTTTCCAGAACGAATTATGTTCGTAATCCAAGGTTTTACTGTATATCAAATTAAATAAATCACAACAAAGGCAAAGAAACAATAATGCCATAGGCATAGAAAGAATATAAAGTGGACACTGACCAAAATCCCAGTACTACAAAAACCAAACAAAAAAAATTGTAACTTTTTTACATACTGGTTCCTGGCCTGCATATCTTGATAGTATACATTACATCCTTATTCTAGAAGATATACCTTTTTTTCTTTTTCCCCTGGCTTTGTCTCAATGTTAATGCTAAGCAGGAGCAAGATGTGGGAACACTACAGGGAGTCCTAAATAAAATAATGGAGTGGGCATCTACAGTACATGGCAATGAAGTTTAATGTTGAAAAATGTAAGGTAATACATTTGGGAGCTAAAAATACGATCACAAGCTACTCACTAGGGGAAGAACCTCTGGGGGAAACCAGGATAGAGAAAGATCTGAGGGTCCTAGTAGATGACCGGCTCAGCAATGGCATGCAGTGCCAGGCTGCTGCAAGCAAAGCAGAATATTAGCATGCATTAAAAATGGGATTTACTCCAGAGATAAAACAATTCTTCCACTCTACAAGACTTTGGTCTGGCTGCACCTTGAGTATGCTGTCCAGTTCTGGGCACCAGTCCTCAAGAAGGATGTGCTGGAACTAGAGACAGAGTCACGAGAAGGGCAATAAAGCTAATAAAGAGACTACAGGATCTCAGCTATGGGGGGGGTGAAGACTCCAAGCTTTGAACTTATTCTCTCTGTAGAGGAGACGCTTGAGAGGGGATATTATAGCGATATATACGAATACCTTACTGGTGACCCTAACATAGGGAAAAAACTTTTCAGTGAAAGGGAGTTTAAACAGATACGTGGCCATTCATTGATATTGAAAGAGAAATGGTTTAACCTTAAACTGCATAGAGGATTCTTTACTGTCAGAGCGGTAAGGATGTGGAATTCTCTTCCACAAGCAGTGGTATCAGCAGGTAGCATTGATCATTTCAAAAAACTATTAGATGGGCATCTTAATGATCACAACGTACGGGTACTAAGGTACTATTGACATAAACACATACACACACACACCACAGTTTGAACTGGATAGACTGGTGTCTTTTTTTTTTTTTTTTTTTTTTTTTTTTTTTTTAAACCTTACTGACTATGTAAGGCTGGGCATCTTTATTGCCAAATTGTATAAAAGAATGTTTAAATCCCTCTGTTCCCAGGGATTTTTGGCTGGTTTCCTTTACTCTCCACCCATGGTCCATAGCAGCTTTGGCATTTGCTGATCTTGCCCAGCCTTCTTCGTTAGCCTATGAAAATTTCTTTTTCTTTTCTTTTCTTTTTTTTTTTTTAGCAATGTGTTTAAACTACAAATTCCATATAAATTGTGGAACTATTTTGTTATAAAATTTGGATAGTGTGGGTTAGAGCTGAATAGCTTTGTAGAGTTTAAAATCTTTTTTATTTTTTTTATTTACCAGGTTTGATGAGATGCAAAGTTGTCCTAATGAGAACAATTGTCCATTTGCTCATGGAAAGGATGAATTGACAGAATGGAATGAACGAAGACAAGTTTTGCAGTTAAAGGTTTCCAAAGCTCGCAAAGACCAGCTTCTGGAACCCAGCGACTCTGACTTTGGAAAATATACTTTTCTTATGCAAGATTTAGCACAAGGGAGTGAAGTGAAAGAAACACTGGACACATTATGAAGCTACCCCTTCCCCTTATAACCTGCAGTTTCTGTCCTTCCTAGGAAACAAAATTGGCTTTAAACTACAGAGATGTGGTCTTTGTCTTTCACAGTATGTCGCTGATTCCGGGGCACATGTTCATCACATCTATAAACTCCTAATTATTGTACGTTATCCCAAGGACAGTATTGCAATCAGGATGTCCATTACATCTAAAGTGTTTCCATTATGTATGCGACTGTGATTTGTGATATACTAATATGTTTTTTGTCGTTAGTGCCAAAAATGTAGCTATTTTCCTATTTTAGGTTTTTTTTTTCATTTTCACATGAAAGTACATTTCAGGCCACACAGGGATAGTACCTACTTAAATACTATAATGAGAAAATGTTGTATTACGGGATTAATGACTGTATAACAGACAGAACAGCTTGTAATGAAATGTATTTGTAAACTTTGAATTTTTATGTGTATTGTCTTCATTCAACAAGTGAATGTATATTTCTTTACTCGTTACCAAGTGCAGAGAGCACATAATATTCAATGACCACAGAACACCCATTTTCTTTTCCGCTTTTTACTATGACTTCGCTAAATTGCTTTCAACACTATTATTTTGGTGTCTTATTACATTTTTTCTTTAAATAAAATGCTCCAGTAAAGAGGTTTGAAAAATAACTTGCGGTAAACTGAGTTTAATTTTTATTTATTTCTCTGTCATTGAGGGACATAGTCATGTATCCATAGGTTATACTGCAATGTACAAGCTTTTCTCAATAAGGATTGAAAGCACCATGATGGCCCCTGGACAACCCCCGAATACTTTTTAAACCTGTTACCATTTTGGAAAGGATTTTGTTAAACAGAGACCAGTAGAGGTAATTCTTTAGGGCTTCAACTGACCAAAAGATAGAATTTCTCTTTAAAAACCCTGTGTTCATTGGAGGACCCCGCCTTTGTCCTACAGTGCCTTGCAAAAGTATTCAACCCCCCCTGCCTTTTTACCTATTTGTTACATTACAGCCTTTAGTTCATTTTTTTTTAATCTGAATTATATGTGATGGATCAGAACACAATAGTCTAAGTTGGTGAAGTAAAATTAGAAAAATATATACATAAAATTATTTTTCAGAAATAAAAAAATGATAATTGGCATGTGCGTATGTATTCACCCCCTTTTGAAGCCCATAAAAAGCTCTGGTGTAACCAGTTACCTTCAGAAGTCATATAATTAGTGAAATGATGTCCACCTGTGTACAATCTAAGTGTCACATGATCGGTCATTACATATATACACCTTTTTGAAAGGCCCCCAGATGCTGCAACACCTAAGCAAGAGGCACCACTAACCAAACACTGCCATGAAGACCAAGGATCTCTCCAAACTAGTAAGGGACAATGTTGTTGAGAAGTACAAGTCAGGGTTAAGTTATAAAAAAAAAAAATCTAAATCTTTGATGATCCCTAGGAGCACCATCAAATCTATCATAACCAAATGGAAAGAAAATGGCATTAAGGAGGGCATTAATCAGAGAGGCCGCACAGAGACATAAGGTAACCCTGGAGGAGCTGCAGAGTGCCACAGCAGAGAATGGAGTACATAGGACGACAATAAGCCATACACTCCATAGAGTTAGGCTTTATGGCAGAGTGGCCAGAAAAAAGCCATTACTTTCAGCAAAAAACAAAATAGCATGTTTTGAGTTTGCGTAAAGGCATGTGGGAGACTCTCAAAATGTATGGACGAAGGTGCTCTGGTCTGATGAGACTAAAATTGAACTTTTTGGCCCTCAAAGAAAATGCTATGTCTGGCACAAACCCAACCCATCACATCACCCAAAGAACACCATCCACACAGTGAAACATGGTGGTGGCAGCATCATGCTGTGGGGATGTTTTTCAACAGTCGGGACTGGGAAACTGGTCAGAGTTGAGGGAAAGATGAATGGTGCTAAACACAGGGATATTCTTGAGCCAAACCTGTATCACTCTGTGTGTGATTTGAGGCTAGGACGGAGAGGTTCACCTTCCAGCCGGACAATGACTCCAAACACACTGCTAAAGCAACACTTGAGTGGTTTAAGGGGAAACATGTTGGAATGACCTAGTCAAAGCCTAGACCTCAATCCAATAGAAAATCTGTCAGACTTAATGATTTCTGTTCACAAGCGCAAACATCCAACTTGAAGGAGCTGGAGCAGTTTTGCAAGGAGGAATGGGCAAAAATCACAGTGGTAAGCTCATAGACTTATCCAAAGCGACTTGGAGCTGTGATAGCCACAAAAGGTGACTCTACAAAGTATTGACTTTAGGGAGGTGAATAGTTATGCACATTGACTTTTTCTGTTATTTTGTCCTATTTGTTTGCTTCAAATCTTCAAAGTTGTGGGCATGTTCTGTAAATTAAAGGATGCAAATCCTCAAACAGTCCATGTTAATGTGAGGCAACAAAACACAAAAAATGCCAAGGGGGGTGAATACTTTTGCAAGGCACTGTATCCTGGCTTTGACCTTAAATTGTCAAACTGTGGAGGAATAGTTTTTTTTATACCTTCTTTTTATTATTATTTTAAAACATACAGCATATACAAAAAACATCAAGGTCCAGGAGCGTATTACAGTAGCATCATAGATTTTACCATATCAGGCATATCATCCAACTGATATAACTTATTAAGCACCTTTCATATTTAATCCACTTTGAAAGCGGAAAAAGCAAAATTCACCCCTTATTAATTCTATAAACCATCCCACCCTTCAACCCCCCCCTCAACCCTCCCTGTGTTACAGTGTTAGCAATCATATCTGTGCACCGTATCTATTTATGTTATAAATAAATATATTGTGTATATTTTATTTTACTCTCCTTTCTCTCTCTACACTCGCCCATCCCCATCCTCTCCACCAACCTGTTAACTGACTCTATGGTGGGCAACCCATTTTATCTAACATGGCTTCCACAGCTTTAAAAATCTAACAAAGTTCCTTCGTATAATAAACACCACTTTTTCCCTCCATACCATGGCATTCATCGCCTTAACCCATTCTTCAGGTGTGGGGGTCTAACTGATTGCCAGTTCTGGACTATTATCTTTTGTGCTTGAAAAAGGCACCTTATTACTGCCATGTTTACAGTCGCAGTAATTTCCTCTATTTGTCCCAACAGACATATCATGCCATCCAGCTCCAGCTTAATCCCAAAAGTATTATTAATGTCTTCCAATATCCCTGCCCAGTGCCTAAATAACTTTGGGCACCTCCACATCATATGGATCAGATCACCTGTTTCCTGACACCTTGGGCATTTAGCGTCGGCTCTGTAACCGAACCGGAAAAGCTTCTTTGGGGTATAATACACTCTATGTAGCAAAAATAAGTGCAACATTTTCTGTGAAGGGAAAACTGACACTTGGGGACTCCGTTCCAATATCCTCCTCCACTACTCTTCTGTTATTCTTTTCCCCAAGTCCTCTTCCCATCTGTTTTTATTTCTTAGCCAGTCTTTCCCCAGTAATGGTTTTACTGCATATCTGTTCATATATCTCGGATATCAAACCCTTGGACGATCCTGTTTTGACTATTTTTTGAATAAGAGGGGCTTTACACCATTCCACTGTTTGGTTTTTAAAATGAGCATTCAAAGCGTGTCTGATTTGAAGGTATCGATAGAATGAATAGTTTGGGATACCATACGCACTCCTCAACTCCGCAAATGACTTCAACGTACTCCCATCGTATACTTGAGCAAGTCTTCTAATACCACACACTTCCCATTCAATTATTTTACCCATAGGGATCAAGTCTGGTAGATATTTGTTGTCCCAAATTGGGGTATATTCTATTGGCCCCCTATATCCCATTACTTTCAGTGTCTGCCAAACTTTTATAATTTTAATGTGGGACTCCCCAAGAGTAGAGTCCGCTTCCAGGGCTTCAACCAAACTACCATGCAGAGCTCCCTGCAAAATCATTTCTTCCCTTTTATTCCCCTCCCGCGATGTACCACATCCCCTCAGATGCTGTAGCTGAGTGGCCAAAAAAATAACTGCGGGGGTGTGGGACTGCCACTCCTCCCTCTTTTATTGGTAACTGCAATATCTGTAGTTCTATACGAGGTTGCCCCCTCTTCCAAATTAGTTCCCTAAGCAATGTTTCAATGTTTTCTTGAACCATTCCATTCTGATCCAAACTGGGGAATTATGTAGCTGGTACAGTAATTGCGGCATCCAAATCATTTTTATCAAATTGATTCGTCCAGCCACAGACAGAGGGTGGCGGCTCCATATATCACACTTGCGTCTAAATCTAAGCAGGAGAGGAACAAGATTATCATCAATGTACTGGTTTGGGTCCCTTGTTAACCATATTCCTAGGTACTTCATCCTATGCACAACCAAAGGTGGCAGGGAGTTTATTGATCTACAGGCATCAGGGCGGATTTCTCCCAGTTTATTACCAGCCCCGAAAAACCTCCCAGAATCCTCCACAATACCCATAGCTGCCACTAGGGATGTGTCGGTATCACCCAAGAAAAACAGGATGTCATCTGCATTTAATGCAATCCTGTCTTCCCCCGTATCTCTTTTAAATCCCTGTATCCCCCTTGCTGATCTAATCGTGATCGCTAATGGCTCTATTGCCAAAGCAAATAATAGAGGTGACAGGGGACACCCCTGTTGTGTTCCCCTCTCAAGCTGGATTAACTCGGAGTGTGCATTGTTCATCCTTATCCTGGCCCTTGGGGACTCATAAAGTGCTTTTACCCAGCCTACAAAGATAGGCCCGAACCCAAATGTCTCCAGAACCCGCCATAGATAGTCCCACTCCAAGCTATCGAAAGCCTTAGCGGCATCCAAGGAAACGATAGCTCCGCGAACCCATATTTAAAGTTGGTATCTGCAGGTTCAAATATACCCTCCTAATATTGATATTGGTAAATCTGTTGGGGATAAACCCAGATTGATCTGGGTGTATAAGCTTTTGTATACATTTACTCTAGCTGCCAGCACCCTTGCCAATATTTTTTTGAGCATAGCAGTGATATTGGTCTGTAGGATGAGGTGTCCATTTGATCTTTCCCCTCCTTTGGCAGGACTACTATTGTGGCCTCTAACATTGAGGAGGGCATCCTCCCCCCTGCTGTCGCCTCCCCCAACACCCTTAATAGTTCTGGGAGCAGCACCTCCCCGTACCGCCCATAAATCTCTGTGGGAAGACCATCTGGTCCAGGAGATTTCTGATTGGCCATCCCAGCCACTGCGCCTTGCAGTTCCTCTAAAGTTATAGGGGCCTCTAGTTCCTCTTTTTCCTGCTCTAAAAGGACTGGTACATCAATCCCCCCATAAAAGCGGTCCATTTCTCCTACCTCTTCTCCCACTCTAGATTTATATAAATTTGCGTAATACTGTCTAAATGAATCCATAATTTCAGGAGTCCAAGAGGAAGTTTCTCCCCCAGTTATTGTTTTTCACCAACCGGGCAAGCATACGACCTGCACTTTCCCCCCCAGCAAAAGCACATTGACCCTGAAAAAGGCGCTTATTCTCGGCCTTTCTAGTAACAGCATTTTTATATTTCTGTTGACTTTTAAGCCACGTCTCTTGTTTTTCTGGGGTTGGGTCTTCCACATATTGTTTTTCTGTTTCCACAACTTCACTCTCAATACTCTCCTCCCATCCCCTGGACCTCCTCTTAATCCTTGCGACCTGCTGTATTATTAGCCCTCTGAGGAACCCCTTAAGAGTATCCCACACTATCCCAGCTGATGCAGGCCCCTCGTTCAATGTTACAAATCCTCTTAGTTTTAATATTACGTCAGTTGGGTCCCCCATTAACTCCAACCAAAATGGGCTTATTTTCCACTCTCTTGGGGATCTTGGACCTCAACTTGAATCGTCACTATTACTGGTAAATGGTCCGACACTCACCTTGGGGCATAAATAATGTTTTTTAACAACTGTAGCATCTCCCCGTTACCAAAAGCCATATCAATTCTAGATAATGTTGCGTGTGAATTGGAAAAGCATGAGTACTGCTGACTCGCTGGATTTCGAGTTCTCCAAATATCACACGTTCCCACCTCTTCCATAAATTGAGCTAAGCGGCCCTCAGGGACCCTATCCGTTTGCATCCTGGGCGGAAACCGATCTTTATTCCTATCAAGAACTTCATTAAAGTCCCCCACCACTATAACCGGTATACCCTCTTTATCTTCTAAAAATTCTGCGAGTTTGTATAAGATCTCCATCTTGAAGGGTGGTGGAATATAAAGGTTTGCCACAACATATGGTTTATTTTCTATCTGACAGTGTAAAAACACATAGCGCCCTTCTTTATCTATGATAACTCCCTGAGAAGAGAAATGCACATCGGCCTTTACCATTATGCTCACTAGAATAGGAGTAGACCAAATGGTACTGGAACTGAAATTTCTTACCACCAAAACCTGTCATTGTGTCTTTTGTAAAATGTATCTCCTGTAAGCAAACCAAATCCACCCGACTCTTCTCAAGTGTGGAAAAAAACACCCTTTTTTTAACCGGGTTGCCAAGCCCCCTGACATTCCAAGAGGCTATATTAAAATTACTAGGTTGCATCCAGGAGGTCTCTATAATATTCCTGAGATGGTAAAAAATGAGGACAGGGGACTGGTGAGCTATACACATCCCTCAATAAAAAAAAGCACTCAAAATGATAAACATTACACCCTTATCTATACTTCGGTGAATATTATTTACCAATAATTGATCAGTAGTAAAATATATTATACATATCCCATTTAGTGGTACACAGCTTGTTTTCTTAATGTCTTTATCCCAATCCTGTATATAAAAATTAATGTAAGTAGTGTTCCCCCCGCCCCCATACCCTTGCCTACCTAGGCTAACCCCAGGGTTTTTTTTTTTTTTTTTCAAATATAAGTTTTATTAAGTTTTACAAACTCAAAGGAATACAGAAGAGATAAAATACAACTGTGGCCGCAATATACGGTCAGACTTACATACTGGTCTTAAACAGAAAACTAAGATTCCATCTGTAAAATGGATGGTAGAAATTGTAATTAAGAAAACATGTTCAAGCATCACACACAGCACCTGAATCGACCAAAACCATTCCTTGTCTCATATGCCTTTTTTTTCCCTAAGATGTCTCGGTCACTGGGCTGCGTACATAATCGGATTATCTATATCCTAATCACAGTAGCAAGACCAGAGAGCAAGGTCAGTTTCAGATTGGCTAAAGATAAAACCATCAGTTGAGAGAATAGAGGGTAGAAAAGAAAGAGAAGGGAAGGGGGGGATGGGGGAAGTGGTATTGTTCAACACGAGTGTGATGGACGAGGTAGTGGCGTTATCCTTCCATCTGTCAGTCACGTCATGACCCTAAGCATTTAGTAAGGTTTGCCCTTCATCAGAGATATAAACATATTCCATGACCTCCAGATTTTAGAATGTTTGTCTTGTTTGTGTTGTGCTGTGAGCACTAAGTCCTCTATTTTTTAATGTCCTCTACTTTACGCAGCCACAATCCAATAGATGGGGGTGGTGTTTGTTTCCATGTAGCTGGAATACAAGATTTTGCAGCATTGAGTAAATGTCTTACAATAGATTTCATATAAGACTGTGCTGGAAATGTAACGGTGTGAAGCAGGAAGATCGCTGGGTCTTTCCAGATAGTGTGGTCTGTGAATTTTTGTATGATTGTCTCTATTGTCCTCAAAGTGTTGCAGCAGTGGGCAGGATCAAAAGATGTGAAGTAGTGTCCCTTTGTCTGTCTGGCATCTCCAGCATTTGTCTGTTGTACTAGGAAAGACTCTGTGTAGTAGCTGGGGGGTATAATACCACCTTGTTAGGACCTTATAGTTTGTTTCCTGCATTCTGGTGCAAATAGACAATTTTAACAAGAATCTGACAATATTTTGTTTCTGCGTGGTAGTAAATGTGCATTGTAGGTCGTTTTCCCATTTTTGCAGGAACCTCAAGTCTGGTTGTTCCGCCGTGGTGTTAAGCAAAGTATATGTTTTTTGAGAGTACATGGGATAGTATCCCTTCGTCTCTACAGTATTCTTCAAATGTCAGGTCGCGTTTGAATTTTGCTGGTTCTGGTATTGAATGTATGAAATGATGTAATCGGATCGCCTTCCAAAATGTAAGTTGGAAGCTCCCGGTGTCGCTCATCAAGGATTAGATTGAAGTCCATTGTTCCCCATCCAGAAAATGTAGAGCACAATCTTTACCCGCAGTCCAAAGTGTCTCGTAATCTGTTTGAACTAGACCAGGCGGAAACGCCGGATTGCATAGTATTGGGGCTAATGGGGTTTGTCTTGATGTCAGGGAAGTAGTCTTGATCATAATAGAGCCTATTCGTAACGTGGTACCTATGATAGGATGTGTCATCATCTCTGGAGGTAGTCTATCGTAGCACCATATTGCTCCCTTTAGTGGAACCCCTACTTGAATGCGTTCTACTTGAATCCACAATTTGGTTTGTTCATGTCTTGTCTTGTTTGTTCGTGTCTGTTCCAATCGACAATTCTCCCTAGGTGTATCTCTTGGTAATAGTGTTTTATATCTGGGAGGGCCAGTCCTCCGTAGTGTTTTGGTAATGTCAGGTAACCTTTGCGAAGTCGTGGTTTGGCATAGGACCATATGCATTTTGTGAATATTGAATGTACTTGTTTAAAATATGTCGGGGGGATCTTTATTGGTAACGCTTGAACTAAGTATAGGAATTTCGGGAAGATACACGTTTTAATCAGATTGCGTCTACCAAACCAGGAGTGAAGTCCTTTGCCCCATTCCTCGAGCAGTCTTCTTGCTTTAGCCAACATTGGGGGGGAAATTCAGTTCAAAAGTGTGGGTAAGGTCACCAGGGATAGTGGTTCCTAAGTAGTTAATGTGACTGTCTGACCCACTTGAAGTTAAATTTAGTTTTCAGGGGAATCAGGTTCTCCGATGTCATGTTAATGCCCATGGCTGTGGATTTGTCAAAATTGATTTTCAGATTAGATATGTGCCCATATCGCTTGAATTCTGCAATTAGATTTGGGAGTGATATCACCGGATTAGTAAGGAAAAATAAAAGATCATCAACATATGCAGAAATCTTGTATTGGGCCTGATCTATGGTGATTCCGGTTATGTCTGGGTTCTGGAGTATCATACAAAGAAAAGGTTCTAGTACCAGGGCAAAGAGAAGGGGTGACAAAGGGCAACCTTGCCTGGTACCATTAGAGATAGTGAAAGGTCCGGAGAGGACTCCATTAGCTTTGACCTGGGCCGTTGGGATGGAGTAAATATTGGAGATCCAATGTAGCATGTTCTCACCTAGTCCTATGTGTTAAAGGACAGAAGACATGAATTCCCAACTCACCCGATCAAAGGCTTTTTCAGCGTCTGTACTGAGAAAGACACATTGAGTTTTAGTCACCGAAGCCCTGTGTATTAAATTAAGTACCTTTGTGGTGTTATTCCCTTGAGGGAACGAAACCTACTTGATCTAAGTGGATAGGATCTGTCATATGCTGTGAAAGTCTATTGGCCAATATTTTCGTAAAGAGTTTGAGATCTATGTTTAGCAAAGATATAGGCCTATAGCTGCCACAAGCCGTTGGGTCCTTTCACTCTTTAGGTATGAGGGAGATATGTGCCCTTAAGGTGTCTCTTTGTAGGTGGCCTCCCTTTGTGAGGTTGTTAAACAATTTGATCATGTAGGGGCCAAGTACTGGTAAGAAGGCTTGATAATATTGGAGGGTGAACCTGTCGGGGCCTGGCGCCTTGCCCGGTTTCATACTTTTGATTTCGCATTATAGTTCCATTAATGCCGCCCCAGTTTCTTCCGGGAGTTTGGGAATGTCTGACAAATTTAGATATTCTTTTATTGCAGAGCTTACTAGTACACTACTTTGGGAGATTATATAGAGAGGAGTAGTAGGCCCGAAATTCGGTTGCAATTTGGGTGGGTATGACTTTTCTATGTCCCGAGGATGAGATGACTTGAGGGATGTATGCGTGTAGTTTCTGTTGTCTGACTGCATTGGCTAGCAGTTTCCTGCATTTATTCCCTGATTCATAGGAAAGTTTCCTACAGGATTGTAACGCCACCTTAGCCTTATATTGCAGTATGTCTACTGTTTGTCTGACAGTAGTGTCAGTAGTTCTGTTTCCAGTGAGTTTTGTGTCTAGTTTCTAATTCATGAATTTTACTTAAGAGTAGTGATAGTTGCTTTTCCCTGTCTCGCTTGATGTGTGCACGATGCTTAATCAGCACCTCTCTAATTACGGACTTGTGGGCTTCCCACAATATCCCCGGGTCACAGTTGTCAGTGTCGTTGGTTAGAAAATACTGAGTTAGTTCTTTGGTAACATCTGTTAATACCGATGGGGTCTGTAGTAGGCTTTCATTTAGCCTCCAAAACTTAGCTTTGGTCGTCGAGGTCTGTGAGAGTATATAGCGTATGGTAATGGGTGCGTGGTCCGACCAAGTGATATTACCTATCACCGGGTCTTGTGCTGCCTCTAGTTGGCTATGTGGTATCAGAAAATAATCGATACGGGAATATACTTTGTACGGTGACAAAAAGAACGTGTAGTCCCTTTCCCCCGTGTGGTGAAGCCTCCATATATCTATTAGTTGGGCTTCATGTAGAACACGAATGATGCATTTGTGTATAATGGTTCGGAGAGATGAGCTGCCGAAGGATGTGTCCACTGTTGGGTTCAATGTTATGTTAAAATCACCTCCCAGAATCAACTGCCCTTCTGCAAAATCTGTCAGTAGGGTAAGTGTGTTGTATATGAAAGTATCTTGTCTGTCATTTGGTGCATAGACCGTGGCTAATGTCACAAGTACGTCTCCTATTAGTCCTTTGATGAACACATACCGCCCGTCTGTGTCAACTTTGGAAGCACGACAGGTCCAGGGTACAGTCCTCGCAATGAGTATCGCTACTCCCTTAGATTTTGTAGTTGGATTGGTGGCATAGTAAGTCGTCGGAAAGAACCTGTTGTGCAGACATGATGGTGCGCCTGCTTTGAAGTGGGTTTCCTGTATAAACACTATATCTACTCTAGCTCTTTTGAGATCATTCAAGAGCATACAGCATTTTTCAGGTACATTTAGCCCTTTGGAATTCAGTGAGAAAATATTAATGTGGTCCACCACGCCCATGCCGAAGCGAAGGGTTGTAAAAAGGTTATCGGGGGAGGGGGTGGTTTGGTAAGATAGAAAAAGTGTAGGGGATTAGATTAGAAAAGGGAGAGCAAGGATAGTTTTAGAAAGAAGGAAGCGCACACCAAGTACTCTTAAATGTCCTTTCTAATAAAAATTGTTAAAAGAAAAACAATTTTATGCAAATTTCTGCATAGAAACACACTCCGGTTATCGCCGGGAAGGTGTTTTGGCCTATTGGGGAGGAGGTTAGACTACGACTGGAGGAGTCTACCCGGTCCCGTCCCGTCCCGCCCCCCAACCTTAAGGTATTACTTTGGCATGCAACGTGGGAAAACCTATAAAGTCAACATTATATATATATATATATATATATATATATATATATATATACACACATATATACAAGTTAACGGATAATAACTTATATACAGCCCCATATGCACATATATATTACTCCCGTGCTAAATGGACCCGCATTCCCTAAACCGCCAGGCCGGCCCCGTTCTCTCTGAGAGGGGAGTCACAGCCACCCCCACATGAATACAACCACGTCCTTCAGGATTAAACCCGGGGAAGTACAACTGCAGCCCGTTGACCCATATGTCCATCTATTCCCCTCCTCAAGGAAGCACCCTTCCCTCCTCCCCCCACTAACTAACGTAAGAGGATTCCTGGTCTGTCTCACCGACTCAAAATTCCACCGGAGCCCGCCAGGTGGTCACCCCCAGCTTGTATTAAAAATTATTGCGGCGTTAAAAGACACAGTTCAAAATAAATCTGAAGAGTGGGAGGAATCCAATCACCAAATGTAGTGTGAAGATGTAGAGAAGTCACTCGTCACCACGTGATAATGTAGTCTGCTTACCAGAAGGTAATAAGGATTAGGCATGAATGGTTATCTCTCAATAGCATCCAGCCAACCGGAACCCCTCATCAGACAACAACCTCTGTGTAACTTCCTTCATGTATATACAACTCCCAATGATCACTTCAGAATTATGGCTTTCAGGCATGTAGTCATCATAAACCCAGAGAGAGAAATGAAGGACCCATAGTGAAGCCCGTAATATTATGTAAAAAAATTTTAATGTAGTAACTTACAATTGAGGTTCAAAACAGCATGCATCAAAGAAAGGACAATCCGCTGCAGCAATCAGCGTACGCATGTCAGCCTGCCTGACATGTTTCTTCCTAACGGATGTCTTCAGAGGCATCGTATACTCATTATCTCCATACTAAGAAACCAAAATCTCATTACATGAATGGCGTCAAAGTGATATTATCATGGGGGGCGGTCTACGTGTTCCTTATAAATGGCTTTAACATGCACAACCCTCTTAAATGCTATCTGATTTTACGTCACATCTTAGTTCCCCCCAGTTAACAAACCATCTTACGTCTTCAACACAACCTGTATGGAGAAAATAACCGTTAGGAGTAGAAGACTCTGTAAACCCATCACCGACTCAGATAATCTCCTATTGTCTCTATAATTACATGTAGACACGTGCATCCTGGAACCAAGCTCTCTTGGTTATAGTTTGAGTGTCCTCCGCAATTGTCATGTTAGGTAACTCCCTGCTGTCCAGTGATCCTGTCCCTTATGAACACTTTCAGTTCTGGAGTGTGGTCTGACAATCTGTAGTGGGTCATCGAAAGAGCAGTAATCCAGGAGTGTCACTGTGTATCCTATGAGGCTCATATGAGGTGGGGGCAGGCGGATGCCCCTCTTGCGTGTCCTTCTCAAGAGACCTTTCAAGGTGTCTGTAGTGGTGGGTAAAAGTACACACATGAGGATATTAGCCTAGTCAGTTATCTATCTGTAAGTGCATCCCTGATCCACACCGTCTGGTCACCTCCTACCCAGATGTCAGAGCCGTGGCTTGAAGTTTAATTGAGGAAAAGGGGTTAGGGGTTACCTCGAGCTTTTGCCCGGGGAGAATGTTTAGGTTGCATAGGTGGTTTCTGAATGGGACAGGTGATGGGAGATTTCACCACAGTAACATAGTGGGGCATAACTGGGGGCACATATTAGGGAAGGTATACAAAAATGTGTGCTCTCACCCTTGCGGCAGCCACCGCTAAGTTTCCCTGTCTTCTTCTGGTGATGTGATGCGGGATCTGCGCCGGCTTCTCTGTGGCCTTGGTGAGCGGGCTCTGCTCTGATTCGAACCTTCTACACGGGGGGCAAATCGCGGAATCACTTGGAGCCAATCCGGAACAGCTATTGGATCCGCTTCTAGAAATTCAAACAACGCAGGTAGTTCTGATGGCAATCACAGAGTAAAGAACTGTGATTTTTTTCTTAATTGTCACCGCTAGGGGGAAAGCCCCAGTGATATGTAATACCAGCGTATTGAGCAATTTCTAGCACAGGCTTTAGTAGTGCCCTCCGCTGCAGGGTGGCCCTTGAGAGATCTGGCAAAATCTGAATAGTGGCCCCATCAAACTCAATGTCTCTCACCTCCCAAGCCCTCCATAGGATGGTTTCTTTATGCACATACTGATGGACCCTACAGATCACATGCCTTGGATCAAAGGACATAGTGGTTGGAAAGTTCTCCCCCGCTATATTTCTGAATATGGCCAAGGTGGTCGCTGTCAGATCTTCTGAACCAGTGGCTTCGGGCAACCCCCGTATTCGTAGGTTGTTCCTCCTACTGCGATCCTCGATTTCTACCAAGTGCAGCTGCTGAGCGAGTACTGATGTTGCTTGTGCGGCTTGGTTGTCTTCTACTTGTTTCAGTCTCTGCTCGAGTATCGTCACCTTATTCTCCCATGCGATCCATCAGGGATGTGATATCTGCTCGCACCTCCGCAATATCCTTGCTGTTAGAGGCTTCAAGTCTGCTGGTCAGTGACTCAAAGTCTCAGCGACTCGTAGGTAGGGCCTGTAGAAGTGCTTGCAGCTCCACGTCCGCCCGTAGGGTAAGGGGTGTAAGATGCGGGTGATCTGGGTCCTGTGTGTCAAAGCAGAATACCGCTGGGGTATCCAGGTCTCTGTCCATGCTGTGTGGGGCCATGGATGGTGTTTGTGTGGCGCTTGGTGCTGCACTCACATGTCCACCGGGCCTCGTGCTGTCCGCCATTTTAGGAGCCGGAGATGCCTCCTGTGAGCCGGGGAAATATCTGTGAATTTCTCCGCAGGCTTGCGCTCTGGGAAGCTGTTTTTTGTAATGTCTCCCTCTGCGTTTCCCAGCCGAGTACATGCCTTGGTTTTCTGTATAATATCGCTGATGTTAGGACCGAAGGGGCCAGGAAGGCACGGGAGCTCCACTGAAGTACGTCCTTACACGGCCATGTCCAGACCACGCCCCCCCAACCCCAGGGGTTTTATGCGTGACCTTTCTCCCACCTACCCCCCATTTCGCACACTCATACCACCCCAATATTGTGTACTGTGTTATTATTTCATTTTTATACATCCCACTCCACCCTCCTCCCACCCACATCAAAACAATCAAAAACATCCTAACAGGTACACAACCTGCCACATACATTATAATGCTACCATACATTTGCCTCCCCCTCCCCCCTCTATTAATCCGACAATCCAACCATATTACACTTATGGCTCTGCAGTCTGAAAGTTATTTTTATTCTCTTCAAGCCATCTTGCCGCATCAGTCGTTGTATCAAAAAATTCCCCCAGGTGCCATTATTCGCAAGTGTGCTGGATACAGTAAAGCATACGTAATATTATACTTCTGCAAAGAGCGTTTTATCCCTATAAACTCTGCCCTTCACTTTTCTAACTTTGGAGAACAGCCTGGGTAGAATGATATCCTGGTGCATTTGAAAAAAATACTCCCCATCTCCCTAGCTCTTCTTAGGAGAGTCTCTTTATCTTTATAATTGAAAAATTTTAGAAGAATTGACCGGGGATGCCCACCCGATGATGGGGCTCTAGCAGGAACTCTATGGGCTCTCTCTATGGCAAATAGGGGTGAAAAAGCGTTCTCTCCAAATGTTTCTTTGAACCACTTTTGTAAGAACTCAACAGGGTGGGGACCTTCACACAGTTCTGGGAGTCCCACCACTCGCACATTACTCCTATTTTCCATTTCATCAAGCTTTAAGACCTGAAGGCCCATTTGTTCTCTCATTGCTTTAATTTCCTGTTTTAAGGGAAAAATAATCTTCAATTAAACTCAGTCTCTCCTCTAGGGCCGTAGTCCTTTCCACGGTTTTCTGCAGCTCCTGACCCATCACAAGTAGCTCCTCCTTAACCATTTGCTTACTGGGCACTTAAACCCCCCTCCTAGCCAGACCAATTTTCAGCTTTCAGCGCTGACGCACTTTGAATGACAATTGCACGGTCATACAACACTGTACCCAAATGAAATTTGTATCATTTTTTTTCCACAAATAGAGCTTTCTTTTGGTGGTATTTGATCACCTTTGCGGGTTTTTATTTTTTGATAAAAAAATGTAAAAAGACCAAATTTAAAAAAAAAAAAAATTTTTTATATATTTTGTTATAAAATTTTGAAAAAGGTAATTTTTCTCCTTCATTGATGTACGCTAATGAGGCAGCACTGATGAGCACCGATAGGTGGCAGTGATGGGCACTGATGGGTGGCAATAATGGGCACTGATCTGTTACACTGCTAGGTGGCACTGATTGGCACCACTGGTGGGCATTGATAGGTGGCCCTTGTGGGCATTGATAGGTGGCACTCATGGGCATTGATAGGTGGCACTGTGGGCACTGTCAGGTGGCAATGGCAGGTGGCACTGGCAGGGGGTACTGGTGGCACATATGAGGCATTATTGCCTCTTCCTCTTCGGGACCGATGTCCCTTGCTGATGAGCCGATGATCAGCTTTTTTTTCCCCTCGCGCTTATAGCGCGAGGAGGAAAAAAAAAAACGATCACAGAGTTTCTGTTTTGATCATGTGATCAGCTGTCATTGGCTGACAGCTGATCACATGGTAAGGGGCCGGGACCGGCCCCTTACTCGGATCGGTGATCACCCGAGTCTCAGTGACTCGGTGATCACAGCGTGCTCCACGCGTGCCCTATAGGGCGCGCACAGGGGAGGCCGTCATATGACGGCCTCCCGGGAATTCAGGATATCAAGTAGTTAATTCCCCCAACTTACCCCCATAAACTATTCAATGAGCATTTACATGCGTTAACAGCAATGAGTATGTCCTTCAGTGTTGGTTCTTCCTGTGATCCCAAAGAAGTATGAAAGGCCGGTTCAACTGGAGGCACCAGGGTATCACTTTCTGTCCCTTTATTACCTGCCATCTTTGTGCCCGTCGATACGGTAGCTTTTTGAGCTTGACCTTTACCTTGGCTCTTTCCTGAGAAAGTCCAGATTGGGCCTTTGTGGTCAACTGCGGTGGCCCTTTATTAAGTGATTTTTCAGGTGTATGCGCAAACCTCTCCAATTTAGCAGCTACTGCAGCCTGGCTCCCCTTTTCCTTCTCTTTTACTGATCATGTTCCATGAGAGCCAGTGTTCTCCTGGTGTAACTGCTCCTCTCCCTTCTTTCTAGTCATCCTGGGCAAAAAATAAACTACAAAATGCAAGATTGGCTGTTCAGCTGTTTTAACTGTTTAAGAACACTTGAGGGTACAAAAAGCACAGATGTCCTCAGATGTTTATGCATAGATACCGTCACAATTCCAGATACTTATATGCTGTCCCAAGCAGATAGTTAATTTATCAGAACACAATGCATGGGCTTCTTCACAATTTAGGTAATCAAAGCGTACTGTGTGGGCTCATTCACCGTTCAAATAGTGCCTATATCAAAGTGCTGTGCATGTACTAATTCACAGTTCAGATAGCACCTTTATCAGAACGCAGTGCATAGACTTACTCACAGTTCAAATAGTACATTTATCAGAACACAATGCATGAGCTTATTCACAGTTCAGACAGTGCATTTACCAGAGCACAGTACCTGTACTTATTCACAGTTCTGATAATTTGTTTATCAGTGCGCAGTACATGGACTCATCCACAGTTCAGTTGGTGCGTTTATCAGAGCACAGTGCATGGGCTTATACACAGTTCAGATCATGCGTTTATCAGAGTGCGGTGCATGGGCTTATTCACAGTTCAGGTAATGCATTAATCAGAGCACAGTGCATGAGCTTATTCACAGTTCAGGTAATGCGTTTATGAGTGCAATGCTTGAGCTTATTCACAATTCAAACAGTGCGTTTTACCAGAGCACAGTGCATAGGCTTATTTACAGTTCAGATGGTGCATTTATCAAAGCGCAGTGCATGGACTTATTCATGGTTCAAACAGTGCATTTATTCGAGCACAGTACATGGACTTATTCACCGTTCAGACAGTGCCTTTATCGAAGAGCAGTGCTTGGATTTATTCACAGTTCAGATAGCTATATTATCAGAGTGGTGTGTATAGATTTGCGGGGCTATTAGCACAGATATACCTGAGTATCATACACTGTTAACTGTTGAATCTTAAGGGCTAGATTACCTGGGGTGTCTCAATGGCAAGCATTCAGAGTGTCATTTTTTAAAAAGCTTATAGTCCAAAATTCCAGCACCATGTGTATGTTTGCTCAGACTGTGGTCTTGCAGTCCTTGCTTGCTTTTCAGGTAATATACTAGTATAGAAGTATGTCACGCACCGCTCCAGCCCGTCCTTGACCCCCCCGAGGGCGACTCCAATCATACCTTTATTGATCCAGACGCTGATGCTGATATTAATACCCGTGCCAGTGCCCACTCTCACTCGTTGCTTCTCATAGTATGCTGAATATTTTTCTTCTTCCTCTCACGGAGTTTTCGCAGGGATATATTTTTTTTTAACTTACAGGCCGCCTCTCAGCTGTTTGGCATCTCTCAGGTTTGTCCGGAGCTATCCGAGACTGTGCAGCGCCTCCTCTCCCGCCTCCAAGCGGAGGCTCGGTCTGTCAATCAGCCTGCCAGATCTATCTGAGTGCTCCCCGCACACTACTCCTACCCCTGAAAGTCAGCAGCTCCAGCCGCTCGGCGTCTCCATGCACTGCGGCACCATCTCACTCCAGGGAAAAGGTGGGAGAGAGAACACACACGTCCCATGCTCTCACTCCATACTCTCCCTCCACTCACATCCGGTCATGTCCCCCCTCCTCTCCTCGTTACCAACTCTCATGGAGGAATAGTTTAAATCCCTCAACTGATCTGTACACTGTGGCAGTGTATCCTTTTTTAGGATTGCCTGCTGGAAGCACCTAAGCTTGTCTCTTGTATGGGTCTGTCAGCACAATCGCTCAGAGCATTCTGGTTTATGTGCTGGGATGCAGATGCTGCTTCCATGGAGCGCCTGACCCAATTGGTCATTAGGGGGGAACTTCTCCTCAGACCAACACTTGACATTATCATCAAGGAGGACAGAGTACCCACCTGCTTCGGCATAAGAAGTCTAAAGAAAGGTTGGCTAAGTCTCTTCCATCACTCCTTCATTATTCCATAAGTAGGCACCAGTAATCCCTCTAAACGTGGTACTCTTACCACCTGCAGGTTTAATTAATCTGCTATATTCTTAGTAAAGTCTTCAGCAACACGAAGCCCACATAAATGGTGGGGGGAGTGCTTTGTTAATGTAGGTTGTTGTATAGTTTGTGCTTCAGGCATTCAGATGCAAAGTACTTTTTTTTTTTATTTTTTTTTTTTTTTAGCTTCACAGACTGATCTCTCACCACTAGCACTCTTCTAACTTCCTGTGTCACTGCTCAAGTTAGCAGACCTGAGCCTTGATCACTTGGGATCTCCTGAACCAAAAAAATACTACTTTTAGTTCCTTGGGTGAGTTAGGTTTCAGGAGCTGTATCCAAACCTGGCTATTGCTCTCTTCCACAGAACAATCTCTTACCTCCCTTGGTACATGTAAGGACATCAGTTGTGCTTAGTATCCATCAGATCCACCATCCTTGTCCCTCCCCAGAGGGACCCTCTGACCTACACTGTCAGCTAGGACACTGTTCAACAAGAACTCAGCCTTGCCCCTGCACCCTGAGTGCTGTCCAGTGTGTTGGTTCCAGTGTGTGCCCTGGTGCCTTTTCTTGGCACCCCAATCGTGGAACTCTCAGATGGCCTCCTGTGGAGAGAAAAGTCTCTCTGGGCTCTAATGGACAGTTGCCTTCAAGACTCTGGAAGACCTTGTTTTATCAAGAATTCGAATTGAAAACTTTTCATTGCTTGCAGACAAGTTAAAGTAGAAGTCCATCCTAACACTAAAATCCCTGCATCTATAGACATTCACAATCTAACACTAGCCTACTGTATCTAACGCTGTAAAGAAGAAATCAGTATACATGCCTTTTTTTTTTTTTCTTTTTTTTTTTTTAGATCTGACCCGATCCCACGCTGAGCTATCATCTTCGGCTTTGCTGTGGAGGCGGGTGCTAAGGACACATCCGACAATGAAAGGCCCATAGTTAAGTCTATCGGTGATTTAATTTCACAGCCGTTGTCAGCTATGTCCTCTGCAGAACTTGCGCTGCTGGAGACCGGATCGGCTTCAAAAAAAGGTATGTATACGGAATTCTTTACAGGGCTAGATAGGTTAGTGTTGAATCGTGGATGTCTGTAGATGCAGGGATTTTAGTGTAAGGGTAGACTTGCACTTTAAACCAGTATAGTTCAGTCGGAAGTTTGATAGCATGTTTGACCATATGTCCTATTGCCTTGATCAGGGAGTTTCCTGCCTCATTGCTCTCCTTGAAGGTACTACTGTCACAAGTCATCTTAAGGGTTTTTCCTCTGTGGTGTTTGTCTTGACAAAGTATTGTATTCTGAGATGAGGTGAGTTAAGGCTTAGATAAGGACAAAAAAAGAACACAGATTTTATGCAATAAAAATAACTGAACATTCATTAAATAAAGTGGCACTTCACATGTTTGACACTTAAGATAGTGGACATCGGGTCAGAGGTGAGCAGCCTGCTCACTTCTGTAACCACTTCTGGCCTTCACTTGACATCGGGTGGTTATACCGGAATGATGCCTGCAGCTGCAGACATCATCCTGGTACCATATTTTTAAAGCCGGCAATCGGCTCTCTTGTAAAAGCAATTCTAGCAGCTAACTAGCCACTGGATTGCTTTTACAAGCAACAGGAGGGGACATCCTCCCCCTCCTGCCAATTTTGCAGCTTTCTTGGGCACTAACGTCCCACCAGGAGACCCGAGCATCCAGCCGTGTGCGTCCGCCGGCTGGTCGCATAGTCAAACAAAGACTGGATTGGATCGGCTCTCGGCTATGGTAACCGGGAAGAGATGACTTGACATCGCTTCCGGTTTACCCAGATGTCAATGACGCCAGTTTTAAAAAATTAAAAGCATTCTAAAGCACCTTGGTGTTTTGAATGCTTTTAGGGCAGAGGAGGGATTTGGGGTCTTATAGACCCCAGATCTCTCCATAAAGAGTACCTGTCACATGCCTATTGCTGTCACTAGGATGTTTACATTTCTTGTGATAGCAATAAAAGTTTTTAAGAAAATTTTCAAGCAACAGTGTAAAAATAAAAAACAATAAATTAATAATTAAAAAAAAATTTAAAGTGTCCTCCGTGCTCTCACGCTCAGGTCTTTCATGCATGCAAACAGTGATCGTTGTTCGTGAGATGTTGCCGTGAACGTCAGATCATGGACAGTACTGTAATTCTAGTACTAGCCCTCCTCTCTAAATCTAAAGTGGTAACCTGTAAAGGCTTTTAAAGTGTCTACTATAAATAGTAAAATTTACGTAGATTGTCGCTGTTGCACAGGCGCACGCAATTTTAAAGTGTGAGATGTTTTATATCTACTCAGTGTAACATCATCTTTCATATCTTACAAAAAAATGGGCTATGTATTTGTGTGGTTTTTTTTTGTATTAAAATTCCAAAAAGTGTATTTTTTCTTTAAAAAATTGTATTCGAAAAACCTCTGCGCAAATACTGTGTGACATAAAAAATTGCAACGCCCACCAATTTATTCTTTAGAGCCTCTGCTTTGAAAAAAAAATATTTAATGTTTGGGGGGTTCTAAATAATTTTCTAGCAAAAAATACTGATTGTTATATGTAAACCCAAAGTACCAGAAAAGGCCTAGTCTGGAAGTAGATGGGACCCGCTGAATGAATCTTTAATCAGCTGTGTTCACAGTCCTGCAGGCACCACTAATGGAAAAGTTGGCCAAATATGTCAAGGTGGAGATCCAAGTAGCAAGGTGATGTGTTTCAAGGAGTACCCTCTTTTTCAAGCCTTAATTCTGCTGCGGGCAACACAGCTTATAGAGCACTCTAGGAGCTGGAAGCTGTGGTTCTAATGCAGATGGAAAGCACCTGTTAAAAAATGGATAATTCTTATCAAAATAGTAAAACACTACCAAATCTTGGGGAGGTAACCAAATACTCAATGGTGACATATAAATTAACAAAGATTTAAAATGTGAATCTTACTTTCAGTCATAAAGAATTTATACAGAGTTGCCAGTAGAGGGGGGCATGTTGCTAATAATACAAAGCCCAGCTGCAATGGCAAACATTGGGGCTGAATTACTATAGACAATTAGGCTGTTCACTTTGCAGGAAAAGTTGCATTATGCAAGAAAATTTTCCACAGAAAAATGTGGTAAAACCTCACTTTTCAAAAAACATACAGTTGCGTGCAAGGGAAAAAAAGGTTTTTGCTTGCATATGACTCAAGGAAGGATGTCAGTCATGCACTAAGCTCTGGGGAAAACTCCCTTGCAAAGTGCAACTTTTCTTTCAAAGTGAAATGTCTATGATCCTTTAGTAAATTAAAGCTGATGTCCATCTTTTAGTGAAGTTTAAGTAGTTTAGATAAAATAAATTATTTTTCAATAAGAGATGCAGCTACTGGGAGCAACATACAGTATACAGTGCTGTGTTGCGGCAGTGGGATGGGAATTTCTTCTCCCGCACCCAAAACAAAATTGAGTCGGGCTGAGCTACACTCAGCCTTTCAGACAGAGCTTCCACTGTTGCAAGGCATAAGTGGCTTTCAAGTCAGGAAATAAGCATAACTTGCCATCTGAAACAATGTGTTTTAATCCCACTACCCCCCTAGTAGCCCAAACCTGGGGATCAGGAACACTGTTCATATGCAGAAGAGCTGGATTACCCGAAAGGGTAATATGAGGAGAGAACCTTCCAGGGGAGCAATAACTAGCTGTAGCCCTATGCTATATATCGAGATAGTGGTTCGCATCAGGCTCGTGATTCCAGGGTGAGACCTGGCCCCCCGAAACACCAAGTTTCTGAGGGTGGAATATGATCCCATTATGCATTATGGCCGCCTCTAGGGTCACAGCGGGATTATCCCAAGGCTGAAAGAACCACCATTACCAAAACCGCTGCCCAAACATAAACCTGAAAATTAGCCAAGAACAACCCACCCTGTGTACGGGGTAATTGGAGGTTAGAGAGGGTCAAATGCGGCTGTCTCCCAATCCACACAAAGAAAGAGATGATGGCATTCAATTTAACAAAAAAGGAAGCTGGGAGTAAGAGAGGACCTTTGCCAAAGAAATATAAAAACGTCAGCCGATACAGTGAATATAAAAAGTCTACACACCCCTGTTAAAATGTCAGGTTTCTGTGATGTAAAATATTGAGACAGATAAATCATTTCAGAACTTTTTCCACCTTTTAATGTGGAATGTGTTTTTAACCTATAAACTGTACAACTCAGTTGAACAACAAACTGAAATGTTTTAGGTGGAGGGAAGTAAAAATAAAAAATAAAATATGGTTGCATAAGTGTGTACACCCTTAAACTAATGCCGCGTACACACGGTCAGACTTTTCGGCTACAAAAGTCCGACAGCCCGTCCAACAGACTTTCGACGGACTTTTGGCGGACTTGCGGCAGACTTTCTAACGAACGGACTTGCCTACATACGATCACACAAAAGTCCGACGGATTCGTACGTGATGACGTTTACCGGACTAAAATAAGAAAGTTGATACCCAGTAGCCAATAGCTGCCCTAGCGTGGGTTTTTGTCCGTCGGACTAGCATACAGACGAGTGGATTTCTGGGTCCGGCGAAGTTACGACGTAAAGATTTGAAGCATGTTTCAAATCTAAAGTCCGTCAGATTTGCGGCTGAAAAAGTCTGCTGAAAGTCCGGGAAAGCCCACACACGATCGGATTGTCCGCCAGCTTTGGTCCGTCGGCGTCCGTCGGACTTTTGTAGACGAAAAGTCCGACCGTGTGTACGCGGCATAATACTTTATTGAGGCACCTTTTTATTTTATTATAGCACTCAGTCTTTTTGGGTATGAGTCTATTAGCATGGCACATCTTGACATCTTGACTTGGCAATATTTGCCTACTCTTCCTTGCAAAAACAGTCCAAATCTGTCAGATTGCGAGGGAATCTCCTGAGCACAGCGCTCTTCAGATCACATCACAGATTTTCAATTGGATTCAGGTCTGGGCTCTGGCTGGGCCATTGCAAAACTTTAATCTTCTGCTGAAGCCATTCCTTGATTTGGATGTATGCTTTGGGTTGTTGTCATGCTGAAAGATGAAGTTCCTCTTCATGTTCAGCTTTCTAGCAAAAGTGTGAAAGTTTTGTGCCATTGTTGACTGGTATTTGGAACTGTTCATAATTCTCTTTAGCTTGACTAAGGCCCCTGTTCCAGCTGAAGAAAAACAGCCCCAAAGCATGATGCTGCCACCACCATGCTTCACTGTGGTTATGGTGTTCTTTTGGTGATGTGCAGTCTTGTTTTTGCGCCAAACATATCTTTTGGAATTATAGCCAAAAAGTTCAACCTTGGTTTCATCAGACCATAGCACATTTTCCCACATGCTTTTGGGAGACTTCAGATGTGTTTTTGCAAAAGTCAGGCTTGGATGTTTTTCTTTGTAAGAAAAGGCTTCCATCTTGCCACTCTACCCCATAGCCCAGACATTTGAAGAATACGGGAGATTGTTATCTCATGTACCACACAGCCAGTACTTGCCAGATATTCCTGCAGCTCCTTTAATGTTGCTGTAGGTCCCTTGGCAGCATCCCTGACGAGTTTTCTTCCCATCATAAATTTTGGAGGAACGTCCAGTTCTTGGCAATGTCACTGTTGTGCCATATTTTCCCAAGTCATCTTCCAGGATGGCCTTATGAGAGAGTGGCTCCTCCCACCTAGAACAGGAAACACAAATCCACATTAGTATAAAAGGACAGGTACTATGCATGGTCGCTTGGTTATTGTGTTTCCTCTGGCTGGACAGGATCACCGTTTTTTCTTTCTTCATCTGTCCGGCCTTCATGCTAGGTGGCAGGGGCCTCCCGAGCTAGAATCTGATTCTCCTGGGGCAGTGTTCCTAGGCAGATGAAAAACTTAGCCTGGGCTCCCCTGAGGGGTCTTGGACCCAGGGGAGGCTGAGAGACCCTCTCACCCTCCTGTATGCTCTTTATGTCCTGAGGGCAGCCATAGTTGGAGACTAACCCTTTCCTTGTGGTTGTAGTGCAGTGCACTTACCTGCTGGCTTCCCTCCATGTGTGCTGTGCAGCCAGGCATGGTTTCCTGGTCACTGGAGAGCCAAGAACAATGTGCTGAGGTCACTTCCGGTCCAGCCGTTTACCTGTTTCCGGCGGAAGTGACGCGGCGGAGAAGCTGGCGGCCATCTTGGATGTGGCAGATGGCCGAATGGAGCCCTGTGAACGCCAGCAGGGTGAAGGGGGAATGCAGTTTTCCTCGAGCATGCCGATCCACACATGCCAGGCCAGGTACCAAAGGGAGGACGTGGGCTGTGCTGGGGGGTCCCAGCTTACTTAAGGACCCTGCTTTGATCATTCCCTGCAGGGCATCATGGAGGTGGTTGCTGCAGAAGAGGAGGATAGGGGGACGCAGGAGAACCCAAGCCCAAAATGTAGGACAGTGATGTCTTTGCATCATCTTATCCTTGCCTGTCGCTCGGTGGAGGGGGCACTCAAGTGGAGTGTTTTGCTTTCCTTTCCATTGAATGTCAGGCAGCAGACACTGGTGTTTTTTTCTCCTTCTTTATTCTAGTTCAATCTTATTTTATTGAAGGGAACAAAAAGGGAAATGTATTCCACATAGACAACATCATTAACAGTAGTAAGTGATGACAATAAAGCAAATGTATAAGGAGGTTACACAATGTAGTATTGTATCAAGTTCGTTATGTGTGTCGCAAAGAAAAAAAAACATTAATTAGAACAACATTTGGAGACATAACATGGATAACTAAAGGGCCTTCTCACTGCAAGGGAGGGGATTTCGTGTAAACATCATGTATTACTACAATCAAACTTATTCTAAAAATCTGTTATGCTGTAGAGGATTTGTCTGTGAGGGTCATATTTTGCATCTGGAATAAGTGTAATGGATTCTGAGGAGTACATTTATACAAAGAGGAGAAGAATTTGAGAGAAAGTAGGGGAAGCAGAAATCTTAGGGACAGGAGTCGCTCCAACATGGTCATGAGGTGGTGTTGCCTAGGTTGCCCTCTGCCCAGGAGATGAAGTCTGATGAGTAGCGGAACATGGATCATGAAGTCCAAGTAAGAGAGAACTGATCGTCTTTATTAGATTCCTCAGCCAACAGATATTCGAGGTCTCTAATGTGGTCCACTTCAATAGCCCACTCCCCCAGGGAAGGTACAGTCCTCGACTTCCAATAACGTGGAATCACTATTCTGGCCACAGCCAAAAAGTGACGCAATACACCTTTTTTTAATGGACTTGAATGTGCCCGGGAGTATGGATAAGAGAGCTATCTCAGGTGTAGGAGAAAGAGAGGTCACCATCAGTTTGCAGTATAGTAGGAAGATCTGTTGCCAGAATTTCTGTATGGGAGGGCAGTCCCACCAAACGTGGAGCATGGTACCCCTGGAGCATAGACACCGCCAACAGGTATCCGCCATTGTCGAGTTGAAGTGATGCATAGTCGAAGGGCATCTATACCACCTCATCACCAGTTTGAACCCTTTTCTTGAGTTTTACTAGCTAGAGAGAGTTTATGCGTCAGAATAAAGCATTTGTGCCAGTCAATGGAGGAGACTGAGTGTCGTAAATCTTTTTCCCAAGCCGTCGTGTAGGGTGTGAGATCTGGGTAAGAAACATTCAGCAAGAGGGAATAAAGCTGCAATACCACATGCATTGGAGGAGCATATCCTCGAATCCTGTCGGTTCACCTAGAATATCTGATACAGATGGGGAGGTTCGGATATAGGAAGTTAATTGTTGTTTCTGGAGCCACTGCATAGGGTATCGAGAAAGCGATTTGGTAGGGGTATCTGGCTTTAGTGTGGGGTCTGCTCAGAGAGCCTGGGAATACCTGCTATAGTCTTCTTTTCGCCAAGGTCCAAAGCTTGTCATGCGCATAGCCGATGGGAAGGCCGGAGTCCCAAATAGGGGAATCATAGGCCCCGAAGGATATGATATAAGCAATCCCAGATTTGGATAGTTTGACGAGTAAGGTCACAGAGGGGGTATGAGCCCCTACGATTTGCGGGTGTGGTCCATGGAAGAGCTGAGAGTTCAATGGGGTTCATATGGCTTTCCAAGTGAACCCAGAGTTTGGTCGCATGGTTATGGAACCAGTCAAGTATGCAAGTATGTATCGCTGCCTTATGGTACAACAAAGCATCTAGGGCTCCAGCTCCTCTAGCTTTCTGAAGAGATGACGTTCTTAATCGAATTCTAGGACAGGCCGAATTCCAAATGAATTTAGAGAACAGCTGGCGCAATTTCCATAAATAAGAGTTAGGTATGCATATAGGAATGTCTGGAATAGGTACAAAAACCGGGGAAAAACATCCATTTTCAAGGTGTTCACCCTACCAAACCAGGAGAGCCGTTTGGACGTGTAGGTAGACAGATAGGCTTGAGTTCTAAGGAGTAAGGCTGAATTCACACCTATGCAGTTTTAGTGCTTTTTGCATTTAGCAGATTTACACTACAGTTCATTTACCATTGTTTTCTATGGAACATGTTCTGTAGTGCAAATCTGCAAAATGCAAAAAGCACTAAAAATGCATAGGTATGAATCCAGCCTAAGGGGGTAAAATTCTTGGAAAAGAGTTGGGATGCATCCTCCGGTATTTGAATACCAAGGTATCAGATGGAGTTGGACCCCGTTTTAAAGGAAAAAGCAGTTGAGAGTCTGTGTACGTCTGACTTTGGCAGAGAAATATTGAGAATTTCTGATTTATTGTAGTTTACTTTAAAATTACTGACTTCCCCAAATCTCTGGAACTCCTGCAACACTGAGGGCAGGGACGAGTGTGGATGTGTCACAAATAGGAGCAGGTCATCTGCGAATAGAGCAAGTTTAGTTTGAGTGGGCCCGACCGCTATTCCGTGCACAGAGGGAATGTGAGCAATATTTAAATGTTCCATGGTGAGAACATATAGGAGGGGAGACAGAGGGCACCCTTGTTGTGTGCCATTATAGATAGAGACAGAGAGCCATTCAGTCTAATCCTAGCAGATGGAGAGGAGTAGAGGGACATTATCATTGAGATCATGTGGGCTCCCAATCCTATTTGTTGTAAAGACAGCCGAAGGAATTGCCAATCCACTTGGTTGAATGCCTTCTCTGCATCGACTGTTAAGAGGCATAAAGGAATATCGTGGGTTCGGGCATAGTCGAATAAAAGAAGGGTTTTCAGGGTGTTATCCCTTGCTTCTCGGCCACTCACAAATCCCACTTGATCTAAGTGGATCAAACTGGGCAACAACGGTTGTATTGTGTTGGCCAACACTTTAGCGAAGATCTTCAAATCCACCCTGATCAGGGATATTGGCCTATAGTTTGCGTATAAAGTTGGGTCCTTCTCTGGTTTTGGGATAAGAGATATGAGCATCAAGTGTTTGTGGAGGGAACACTGAGCCCTCTGACACAGAGTTGAATACTTTAGTGAGGAAGGGAATAAGAAGGGGAGCAAATAGTTTATAAAACTTAGGAGTAAAGCCGTCCGGCCCTGGGCTCTTGCTAGTTGGTGTACCCGCAATGGCTCTCGCAACTTAATTTGCTGTAATAAGTGTTTCAAGTTCGGTAACGGCTTCCTCATCCAAAGTGGGGGGGCACAGTTTCCATGATATAAGAGAACTTGTCCTCCTCTGAAGTAGATGGGGAACCTGATGACTGGGCCGCAGGTATGTTGTACAGGGATTGGTAAAAATCCCTGAACATCTTTACTATCTTAGAAGGTGAGGAGACTGATTCTCCTTGCAGTCCTTGGCTATGGGAGATGAAAGTAGAGGATACTTTGGGGTGCAGGGAGCGGGCCAGTGGCCTGCCACATTTGTCTTGGAATCTCTCCTTCTTTATTCTTAGCAGCTCTCTTAAATAGCTCCTTGTATCTTTTTGTGCCTCCCTAGGGGAAGAATCGGGAAGATAAGGATGGAACAGGGCCTGCTGAAGTCCCTAAAAAGATGTGCCTCTAGTAAACATAAGTTGTCATCCTCATGGAAGAAATCATTATGCTAGGACTGTATAGACGCTTTGGCCAAAAAAGAAACTAGCTCTATGTTTAAGAAATTTTTAGATACAATGAAGACAAATGGTTAAAACGTTTGAATCTTTTAGATCCTCTCTGCAAGTTTCCGGACCCTCTGATACTGCTATACTCAGTCTTCTGGTTTTAGCGCAGTAGCTCTGGCTCTCACACCTACAACTGCTGAGGGGGAGCAGGGGGTGCTGGAGGAGGTGGAAGAAGGGTCTAGTGAGCAATCCGGCCCTGAAGAGGGAGAACTAAAGGAAGAAAAAGGTAGTCGCGTTCAGAAATTCCTTTTTCCTTTTGAGGAAACAGAGGAGCTCCTAAAGTTAATTTATGATTCCTTAGAGCTGGAAGAGGAAAAAAAAGGATTTATCTGTCCATGACAAATTATATGCAGGATTCAGTGGTCTATTTAGGTTTTGTGCTGCCCTAGGCCTGACTAAGCTTGCACACCCCCTAATTTAACTATGACCCACCCCTTCCTATCAAGGCCACACCCCTTCCTTTTTAATGGGAGGACAGAGGGACGCCGCGGGAGGAGGATAGTGAGGGATGCGGCATCTTTTCATTTGGGGGTAAGGGGATATGTGCTTGGTGCTTTGGGAGGCTCTTGCACTGAAGTCGTGTCCCTACTCTGTGGCTCCTCCTCCTCCTGGCTGTGTACACTAGAACATTGGAGCCGAGAAGGGAGGAGGAGCCGAGGAGTGTGTGTGGCTGACAGTGGGGAGAGAGGTGTCGGCTGCTACGGAAAACTTGTGGGACTCCGGGCGGCAGATGTCCTGGGTGCCCACGCTGGCGCATCCCTGTCTGGCCAGTTACGGAAACTCAGTGCCGGAACTTGTTGTGGGCTCCGGGACAGTGGCGTCACTAGGGTTGGCCTAGAGGATATCAGGTTAGGCACTTCCTAATGGCTCAGTCCCTGGGAAAAGTAATGGATAATGGCCAACAGGCTCTCTTACCAGACCCGGTGAAACTGCAACAGTGATCCCTCCGGCTGGACATTCGCATACTCTGGATTGCCCAGGCCAACTCTAGTCAGTAGTGTAGTATGTCTGTACCCTGGCAGTGGCTTTATCTATCTCCCCCTCTGGTGGTGCGGGTACAGCGTGGCTCTCTCTCTGGTGGTGCGGGTACAGCTTGGCTCCCTCTCTGGTGGTGCGGGAACAATGTGGCTCTCTCTCTGGTGGTGCGGGTACAGCATGGCTCCCTCTCTAGTGATGCGGGTACAACGTGGCTCCCTCTCTAGTGGTGCGGGTACAACGTGGCTCCCTCTCTGGTGGTGTGGGTACATCGTGGCTCCTTCTCTGGTGGTGCGGGAACAACGTGGCTCTCTGGTGGTGCAGGAACAGCCTGGCTCTCTCTCTGGTGGTGCGGGTAGAATGTGGCTCCCTCTCTGGCAGTGCAGGAACAGCATGGCTTTCTCTGGTGGTGCGGGTACAGCATGGCTCCCTCTCTGTTGGTGCGGGAACAACGTGGCTCCCTCTCTGGTGGTGCGGGTACAACGTGGCTCCCTCTCTGGTGCTGCAGGTACAATGTGGCTCCCTCTCTGGTGGTGCGGGAACAACGTGGCTCTCTCTCTCTGGTGGTGCGTGTACAACGTGACTCCCTCTCTGGTGGTGCGGGTACAATGTGGCTCCCTCTCTGGTGGTGCGGGAACAACGTGGCTCTCTGGTGGTGCGTGTACAGCATGGCTCTGATGGTGCGGGTACAACGTGGCTCTGGTGGTGCGGGTACAGTGTGGCTCCCTATCTGGCTTCCCCCAGCACAGTACTCTCTTTTTCTCCTACTGTAACCCCCCTCCCCCTCCCAGCAGAGTGCATGCATGCTATGGGCTGTAGCAGGATGTGGGTGGACACACTGGGGCCGCCACTCTTCAGGGATCACTTTTCCCCTGATGCCCCCATTGTCTTCTGATTGGCCCTCTGCTGTGGCCAATCATGGGGAGGGAAAGAGCGGGCAGGAAGCTGGGCAGCGGCGCGGCGAAACAATTAGAGCCGCTCTCTCTCTCTTCTCCATTCGGCTGAGAGAAAGGGGAAGGGGAGGCGAGTGGAGAGATACACAGATAACCCGCATCTCTCCTCTCCCTGTCACAGCGCTGCTGCTCCATTTACCAGAGAATTCGACAGCAGCAGAGAACTCCCCCGCTCGCCCCCCTCCCCTTTCTGTCAGCTGAAGGGAGAAGAGAGAGAGAGCGGCTCTAATGGGTTTTGCCGCGCCACCGCCCAGCTTCCTGCCCGCCGTTTCCCTTCCCCTGATTGGCCGCAGCAGAGGGCCAATCAGATAGAGAGAATCATGGCTTTATGGGGGCGGCTTGACAGCTCCTGCTTAAACTGCTTTCTGGCCCCATCTGCAGCCATGACGCCACTGCACTCCTAAGCTGTACTTTCCTAATGTGCCCTGCTGTGGGAGGAGGAGGAGCAGGAGGAGGAGGGCGCGGGTGCCGCCCTAGGCCTGGGCCTTGTTGGCCTTGGCCAAAACACAGCACTGGCAGGGTTACATTTAAAAAAATCAAGATCCTTTCCAGTTCATGCAGTATTGAAGGACACAATATGGCAAGAATGGAAGGAGCCTCAAAAGGAGATTTCCATTTAAAGAGGAAGACTCATCGCTTTGGGAGAAATGTCCTAAACTGGATGCAGCCCTGTCCAGGGTAGCAAAGCATTTATCCTTTGAGGACACAGAGTCACTTAAAGATACTATGGACAGGAAGGCAGAAGGTTATCTTAGGAAAGCATGGGACGCAGGAGCGGCAAATTTCCAAACGGCTATTTCTTCTACCTGTGTTGCCAGGACCCTTGACCTTTGGGTAAGGCAGCTAAAAATTTTACTAGAGTGATACTCCAAAAGAGGAACTTCTGGATTCACTTCCAGTACTTAACAAGGCGGTTGCTTATATTGGCGATGCTTCGGCTGAAGCAATCAGATTTTCAACCAGATGCACAGCTCTAATCAACCAAGCAAGGAGGGCGATTTGGTTGAAAACTTGGGCAGGGTGTTACGGAAATAAATTACCGTCTCAGACCGTCCTCGGGAATCAAGATAATATTTATTGCATATGCAAGAGAAATAAATTGCATTACATGTTCATGCAGTCATTGTCATTTCTGAGGAAAATACTGTGGTACATGTCTTTTTTATAAGCCCTGGACACCCCCCTTTCCTGTTTTAAAACATGCCCAGTCTCATGTGTTTTCAACTTTATTCTGGACACAACAGGAAAGGTGGAAGTGTCTGTTACAGACTGTTATCTTCATTCACAATGGTTACAGGATACTGACTTGGAAAACTCCCCAAGCCAACACAAAAAAGCTAAATGGTGCTGACTCCATATTATCACTAGTCTTTAGCTAAATCATTAGATTATTTCTAGGCCATGATAAACAAAATGGCGTTTTTCATAATTGACATTTAAAGTATAATTTCTCTAACAATTTCTCTAGAGGGATGCCTCTTCAAAGTCAGTTATGTTCTCTGCCTTACAAAGGAAAAAGGAAAGTCTTTGGAGAAGACTTAGATTCTGTATTGGAACCTTTATCGGACAAGAAACAAGGTTTTCCGGTCCCCAAAAAACAATAATACAAAAAAGGGTTTTGTCCTTTCAGGAAAATGGGGCCAAAAGAAGGTAGTAAGCAAGATCAGAAAAAAATCATGGCAAAATAGAAAACAAAATGTATATATGGGTGAACCACAAAGAGAAAGTTTGAATTCTCAATAGGGCGTTGCCAACATCCCAAAATATATTATTTTAGAGGGACCCTAATAAAAGGGACACTTGTACCCCCCGGTACAAAGGGACCTTAAAGGCGAACCAAGGAAATTTTTATAAAAACATGTTATTTATTTGAAAAAATGCTTAAAAACGCACATATAAAACCATAATAGTAGTCTATACAGAACATGCAGTATAAATAAAGAATTTGGGGGTTGGTAAGTCTCCACCGAGAGGGCCCCCCCACCCAGAGTAGTAAATCCTGAATAGATGCAGCACAAAAGGGAAGGAGCCCTCCCAGTAGGAGGGGGGCAGGGAGGAGAGAGAACAGGATTGGAGGGAGAGGAGAGACACAAGGGGAGGGGGAGGGGAAAAAAGGGGGGGGGAGAGACAACTGCCAATAGCTTCTAGTTTTCAAACTGCCCTTCCAGACTAGTGGTCTACATCTGGGCTAGGAGGGGATATCTCCAGTGGCAAGGATCCCCAGGAGTCTATCCAGGAGGACCATATCTTGTTGAACCTACTTGGACAGTTCCTATTGATATATGTTATTTTATATAGTGGCAATACAGTATTCAGGGTATTCCTCCAGGTGGTGATGGTGGACGGGAGCCCAGATCTCCATCACAACAAAATCTCCCTACGAGCATAGTAGGTGGCATACGCTAGGAACAATTTCTTGTATTTTCCCATACTAGGATCATTAGTCACATTTAATAACATGGTTTCTGGTTGCAGTGGGACAGAGGTTCCCGCTGCCTGGTTAATATCTGCCAGGACCTGCTCCCAGAACTCCTGCAACGTGGGACACGACCATGTCATGTGTATAAAAGAGGCCTCTGGATCCCCACATCTAGGGCAATTTGGGGACCTGCCTGGGCATATAACAGCCAACCTCTGAAGTGTGAAGTTGGCTCGGTGTAGAAATTTTAATTGAAGGAAATGGTCTCTGGCTGAAATCATTATCAAGATATATGAGGAGACGCAAGTCTCCCAGTTCTCCTCCTTAAGGGATGGCAGGTCCCTTTTCCATCTTGTGTATAGTTTGGTCAGTTTAGTGGGTATAGAGGCTGATAAGTGGAAGTATATTGTGGACATAGGGGCTGATAGGACCTTAGTGGTTAGCAGCCTCTCCACTGGGTCCAACTCGAAGTGAACACCGCCAGGGAACTGATGTTGAAAGGCATGCCTCACCTGCAGCAAACGGAAAAACATCCAATTTGGTAGGTTATATTTCGTTTTAAATTCTGGGAACGTGCTCAATCTACCCTCAGTTACCAAATGTTTCAGGCCCACTATTCCCTTATTGGCCCATACCTGCGGGTCTGGTACGCTACGGAAATGGGGAAGATTAGGATTACCCCATAGAGGTGCATGGGGAGAGGTAGCACCCGGGGTGTGATAAGTTGACCTGGCTTGTTGCCAAACCTTAATGGTTGTGGGCATCAGGGTTTTCAAGTTGGGGTGTGCCCTGACTCCATGGAATACTAGGTTGATAAGTGCAGCATATGATGCCAGGATCGCTGCCTCCAAGGTTACCGCCGGGTTGTCTCTGGGTTGTGAGAACCACCAACAGGCTGTCACCAGTATGGCTGCCCAATAATATTGCTGGAAGTTAGAGCCAGCCCGCCCTGTCCCACTGACAACTGTAGCGTAGACAGTGCCAGCCGCGGCACCCTGCCCAACTAAATAAAGGAGGAGACTATGGATTTCAGTTTATTAAAGTAGGACACTGGGATTAGGAGTGGGCTATTCCTAAAATGGTATAAACATTTAAAAAAAACTACATAAACCTCTATTTGGGATTTTTAAGGCAATGAAAGCTATAAAGTTGAGTAAAAATACATTTATTATACATATAAATTTAATTACATCAAGTTCAATTCAATAGGTAAATAGGACTTATTCATGATATCACATAGCAAAATTGTTTAAAAGGTACACTGTATAAAGAAAGAAAAATTTGGAAGAGCCTGACACATCATACTACACGATACAGTCACCACAGATAGAAAGCCGTGGCGTTGAGTAGTAGAGTTCCAACGCGTTTCAACATGCTAATTTCAAAGAAAGTCTTCCTCAGGAAAATGTATCACAATCTAAAGAAAATCAAAACAACAATGTTATAAATTATGTAAGGCTGTATACATATCTCCCATATAGCAAGCCTACCACGACACTTACATCCTCCAAATGCACTCTAAGGGTAAATGATATTTCCAGTGTCAGGGCGAGAGGTCTCAATCCTCCATTGGCTAGAACTGTCCTATAATCCTCTACAAGACGGCTGGATATGAGATTACAATCCAGGTATTGGCATTCCCAGCGTCAAGTATTTGATAGCTGTATAGAGCAGAGTGATATATTTTTTTTAAATATACGGGATGATGTCAATGACACATCCATACCACTTGGGTCAATTATAAATTTTGTTTCATAAACAGGGTGAATAATACACCCATACCTCGACCTTGACTCTGGTGGTTGGATGTGGACCCTTTGAAGGTATACACTTATAATTTTTTGGTGATTTGGGTTCACCTATTTTGTTCTCCCCATGGAATTTTCTATCGGGGGAGATTAGTGTACCCTAAATCAAGAAAAGCTTTTTTGGCTTTTCAATTTATTTATTCAGATCTCTGTTTGGCTGCTTGGACGTTACCCGGGGGGGCATCATGGGGGACCTACAGGGAGGAGAATGGGAGGAGTTTATGGCCAACATTCAGAAGAGCTATCAAGGGAAAGAGCAGGTTATTTCTGACCTATCCTCTATTTTTTCTAGTCTGACCAAAATTCTGAAAAAAAATCTGCCTTACATTGGCATATTGAATCTCTCGGGAGATACATTAGGGAAGGTATAAACCCTATCGGCCTGAGAATCCAAATATTTCCTATCTTAGACAATATCTCCAAAGAATTAAAAAATAATTGGGAGAGCAAACTGAATGACTGCTCTACGAATCACATGTTACTATTACAGAATGAATATAGACAGCGGCTAGAGAGCATGAATGTGGAAAGCAGTACATTGTATGACCGGCTTTCCCCACTCAAAAAGCATGAGGAATATGCTGCTCATGAAAAGAGATTAAAAGATCACTTGGAGACCTTCGATAAAGCCATCCTCATTAAAAAAGAGAAAAAATACCGGAGGGACAAAAATGCTTTCGGAGAGGGCAGGGCCTATAGGTGGAATACAGTCCAAAAATCTTAAAAGAGAAACCCAAGAACCTCATACCATGAGAATGCAAATAAATTAATGATTTCCTATCTGACACACCCTCTAACTCTTCCTCCTCAGCTTCCTCACATACTGGTCAATTCCGTGGTAAAAGAAAGGGACCCTTTCCAAAACAAGAAACGGAGGGAGAGATTAAACAAAGCAACAAAAAACGTACCACGGATCCACAATCAGTGCAACCATCACGGGGTGGGAGAGGTGGCGGATCTAGTACAGTAAAAGGTGCATCCTATGGGAGTTTAAGAGGCCCCTCCTCTAACCAAGGTAAAGGTAATAAGAAAGACCACGGAGCCTATCCCAAAACCCAGCAAACACAACTCGACAGTTTTTTAGACCAGAACAATGCACCACCACCCACTCCATTGCCTCTGACACAACTATCGATGATACCCATGATACCTCCAACTCAAAAGGAAGATTGGATGTCATCAATCTTTCCTCGCATTCTTTGACACCAGCTGAAGGAGAGGTATTATCCTTGGGTCTCTCCTTCTGCCCTAATCGGGACATGGACAGTTTTGAGACTATCAAGGATATTCACCTATTAGCTAGGAAGCTGTTGTTAAAAAGTCTCTATACCAAACAAACAATCATTGAACCTGAAATAGCACCTAACCTAAAAGCAGCTGATTTCAAAGCCCTAGGAGACTTGAATCTATTATTACAAGAAAACAATGCCATGGAGGACCTCTGGGAGGAAGAACTAGAAACTGGAGAAAGTGATGGGGAGGGGACTGGAGAGGAGGAGGGGAAAACCATTAGGTACATGGACAAAAAATTTAAAAAGAAATCACACAAGTTTCCACCCCCTAACCTCAACCCAGCGATAGCTCTATTCATAAAACAGACTACTAGAGAAATAGAGGAACTAGGTAGACAGACGAGTAGAAACAACTTTAGTCCAGAACTTCGACATGCACTGCAAACCCTTAAAAATGATTTGAACATCACAATCAAGGCATCTGATAAAGGGGGAAACATTGTCCTAATGAACAATATAAATTATGAAAAGATGTGTTTTAACATACTCAATAATACTAAATGTTATAAAAAAAATTCTCCGGCATTGGTTGATAGATTCAACCAGGAATTCCTATGCCTTGTTGATGAATCCTTCAACGACGGTGCCATCAACAAGGACATGTGGGAGTTTATACGAACACGGCACCCCTGTTTACCTACATTTTATGCCTTGCCAAAGGTGCACAAAAAACTGGATGACCCGCCGGGGAGACCAATTATCTCCGGCAATGGCTCCATCACGGAGGGCATCAGTCAAATCATAGATCACCATCTTAGGCCCCATGTTATGGATCTACCCTCCTACACAAGGGACACGATCCATCTACTACAAATTCTAGATACCGGTAACTTGGTCATCCCTGATTCTGCCCTATTGGTCACAATTGATGTGGAATCACTTTACAATTGCATCCCACATGACGCAGGAATTGCTGCCATTGAACGGGTCCTCAAGCAACGGGCCACCACAGATTGGAAGTTCAATGCCTTCATGCTTCGGATGCTAGAATTCATTCTGAAGTACAACACCTTTTTGTTTAAGGGCTCCCACTACCTCCAGGTACAGGGGGTGGCAATGGGGGCGTGCTGTGCACCTTCATATGCCAACCTGTACCTGGGGGAGTGGGAGAAGGATTTCTTACTGGGAGAAAGGTCGTCCATGTACTCTCGCCACATTTGCATGTGTCAGAGATACATCGACGACATATTTATCATCTGAGATGGTCCAGAAAACGAACTTAGAGATTGCCTGAGCTGTATGAACCAAAATAGCTTTAACCTCTTCTTTACCGTGACATACGAAGAGGTCAACTTTTTGGATATCACTATTTCCAAAGACCAGGTCGGAGGACTCTCGAGTAGGCTATTTAGGAAGGAGACTGCTGGTAACACACTGCTACATGCAGACAGCTTCCATCCAGAGCCACTCAAGAGATCAATTCCATTCAGCCAGTTCCTGAGGCTTAAGAGGAACTGTAGTACATACGAAGACTTCCAACGAGAATCTGATGAACTCACCATCAGATTAATGGATAGAGGGTATACGAAATCAGCTCTCAAAAAGGCCTTCAATCACGTCAAAAACACAGACAGATGGAATTTAATTTTCAAAACAAAAAATCCAAGCAAAGAGGATACAACGACTAGAATCATTATGAGATTCTCTAATGAACATAACAAGATAAAGAAAATCATCTCTAAGCACTGGCCAATTCTCATGGAGGATCCTATCTTGGCGAGTTTGGTTACAACTAGGCCCCAAATTACATACAAAAAAGCAGGTTCCATTGGGAACATGCTTACACAAAGTGAATACAGGGGAAGTGCAAGAAAAGACCCCTGCAAAATTTGGGGAACTTACCCCTGCGGGTCTTGCTCACAGTGTGGCGTTATTGGGAGGAGGACTACATTGTCATTGCCCAATGGGGAGAATTTCCAACTATGTAATTTTGCCAACTGCAGGACACAGGGAGTCGTGCACCTTATGCAATGCCAATGTGGGGCCTTCTATGTTGGAAAGACCAGGCAAGAATTTGGTAAAAAAGTCGAACAACACATGCATAGCATGGGCATTGGCAATCTTTACCTACCACTCGGTAGGTATGTAGCCAGACAACACAACTACAGGATGCCCAAGGTTAACTTCACAGTCCTGGACAGACTCCATATACCAATCGGGGGGGTGACTGGAACAAGGTTCTGCTCCAGCGAGAAATGCGCTGGATCAGGTACCTTAGAGCCACTACCCCCCTGGTTTGAATGAAACAGAGAGTTTTAGGCCATTTTTGGATGGCTTTAGTTCGGGCAAAACCGACTAAAAGTCACCTTGTTCCCCCTATCATGTTTCATTTCTATGTGCTCTAAATACCTTTACTTTTTCTGACCTCTCAGCCCTATGGGGTATCCGGTGTGAACCCCTGGTTTGCTAATAAGTATCTAGACATGAGATATATTACTTCAAGGGTTTTTTTAGATATTTTGTATATATATGTGGTTTCTTGGTGTCTCATCACCATTTGATCTGGCCATATTTCTTTAGGCCAATTTCAAGTGGAGGTTTGAGGAGCACTATTATTGTATTTGTTTCACTTTTTCATTTTTTACCGTTTGGTGCCCCCTTATGGCCATCTATTAGTAGTTTTGTTTCATCTTCCATCTAGGTTATCCTCCATGCAACTTTGGGGTTCTGCGGGGGTGAGAGGGTCTCTCCCTGTTGGTATCCCCAGCGGGGAAGGTTATTTACCCTATCTGTCCCATCCCTACCCGGCACAGGGGGGCCGCGATGCCCTGCTTGCACGCCACGGCAATTTTTACCCCTATGCTTGAAACTATGTTTCGAGCGAGTTCTCCATGTGTCGGTGGTTATTAGTCCTCTGTCATCCCCTTTCCACCCTGTGTGTCCCAGAGTGGTCTAGTGTGATTACCCAATCATGTGCTACACCCTCCTGTTGCTTCCACCAGCCACCCTTCCCCAGGCCGCTCCGTTAACCAGGATGTATCATCCTGTCAAACGGACATTCCGGCCACCTCTCATTCCATCTATTGGGGGAGGGAGCAGGGGGGAGATTCCCTGATAGGTAGTGACACCGTGCCTGCCGCACCTTTGGCATATGATTAGACACGGAGTTACCCTATCCCAGTGTTTCCATCTATGGGCGTGGCCCTCTTCCATCATGGCGGCTTGCCCTTCATGTCCGAGCGTCTCCGCGACGCACGCCGCCACAGCGCACATGAGCGGTAATAGCGGCGGCGTCTATGTTGTGGGACGCTGGACTCCCCTGTCTTCTGTGGTTTTGGGCTGCATCGCGTCATTGGTTGACGCAGCGGCCCATCCCCGCCCACATGATTCAAAAGGACGCCAGGGACGGCAAATGGCGCCATTCCTTCCCTCGGTCATCAGCCGAGGGCTATCAGGGTGTGCAGACTGCTCCTGTTCGATTGGACTCTATTCCTTGTCACAAGTAAATGTATCTGCTTGGGATTTATTTATTAGAATAGGAGAAGGGGGTTTTCTTTCTACCTCTTTTCCCTATCATGGCTTTTTGTCCTTTTCTCATTACCCCTTTTTTTCACTCTGCTCTATACAGCTATCAAATACTTGATGCTGGGAACGCCAATACCTGGATTGTAATCTCATATCCAGCCATCTTGTAGAGGATATAGGACAGTTCTAGCCAATGGAGGATTGAGACCTCTCGCCCTGACACTGGAAATATCATTTACCCTTAGAGTGCATTTGGAGGATGTAAGTGGTGTGGTAGCCTTACTATATGGGAGATATGTATACAGCCTTACATAATTAATAACATTGTTGTTTTGATTTTCTTTAGATTGTGATACATTTCCCTGAGGAAGACTTTCTTTGAAATTAGCATGTTGAAACGCGTTGGAACTCTACTACTCAACGCCACGGCTTTCTATCTGTGGTGACTGTATCGTGTAGTATGATGTATCACTCTCTTCCAAATTTTTCTTTCTTTATGCAATGCACCTTTTAAACAATTTTGCTATGTGATATCATGATTAAGTCCTATTTACCTATTGAATTGAACTTGATGTAATTAAATTTATATGTATAATACATGTATTTTTACTCAACTTTATAGCTTTCATTGCCTTAAAAATCCCAAATAGAGGTTTATGTAGTTTTTTGAAATATACGTGATGATGGCAATGACACATCCATACCACTCGGGTCAATTATAAATAAAGGTACAAAAATTTTGGGAGGAAGACCATCTTTATTAGATTAACTCTTCCTACTAGAGTTAGGGGCAGTGACCTCCACTCTGTGCAACGCTTCGAGAAGTTTGCAAGCAGTGGGGTCAGGTTAAGACCCATATACCTGGCCACCGGCACACCCATACATATCGCCAGATATTTGAAATTGTCCACCCAAACAAGCGGGCTCTGCATAGGTGGTCTAGGCCTGGTGGGATTCAAGGGGTAGATTATTGATTTATCCCGATGTACTTTGATTCCCGAGTGCATTCCAAACTCATTGACTAACTGCAGGGCTGCTGGGAGTGAGGAGGAGAGGATCATTTAAATACAAGATAGTTCCATCTGCATACAAGGATATTTTCTCCTCCACCACTCCCACCTGAATTCCCCGGATCACAGATGCATCTCAAATCCACGAGGCCAAGGGCTCCACTGCCAGCGCAAACAGCCTGGGAGAGAGCGGGCATCCCTGTCGGGTACCCCTATCCAGCGGGAAAGCCTGTGATAGGGAGTTATTAGTGCGCACTCAGGGAGGCATACATCATGCGTAGCCATTTAATAAACACTGGTCCAAACCCGAATTTCCAGAGGACAGCCCAGAGGTACTCCCATTCAACTAAATCTAAAGCTTTTTCGGCATCCAAGGACACCACTACCCGCAGGCTGTTCCCCGGAGCTCTATCCATATGTGTCAGCAGTCTGCGTATGTTGATGTCTGTCCCCCTGTCCGGCATGAACCCAGATTGGTCCGGGTGTATTAGAGCTGTGATTACTGAGTTCAATCGGCCCGCCTGCACTTTAGCAAGTATCTTCAAGTCAACGTTTAAAAGTGAGATCGGCAGTTAGGAGGAACACAGTTCGGGGTCCCTGCCAGGCTTGGGGAGGACAACAATCACCACCTCCAACATGGAGGGAGGTAAAGTAAAGGGAAAGAGGACCTCTCTAAATGTGGGAAGGAGATCGTTTGCATATCGCTTGTAGAATTCTGCCGGGTACCCATCCGGGCCCGGCGTCTTTCCACTTTGCAGGGATTTTACTGCCATTTGGATCTCTTTAAGGGTCAGAGGACTATCCAACTTCTCCCTGGCGGCATCTGTAAGGTATGGTAGATCTACCTGCTCCAGATATTCGTGCATCTCCTGGTCTGTATACTGAACCCTGGGGCTATAAAGTTCTTGATAATAAGCGGCAAACCGAGCATTAATTTGGGAGGTGTCAGTTAGGATTTCCCCGCTGGGTGACTGAATTCGGGATATGGATACTGGGGAGGAGTGCTTCCACAACCAAGCCAGCAGGCGGCCATTCCGCTCAACCTGCTCAAAAATCCTCTGGCTCTGATGGAGCAGATGTATCTTTGTAGTAGAGATGCGTATAAGGGACACGTCTCTCAGAGCCTCCCTAAAAAGTGAGTATGTCTGAGGAGAACGGTCCCTAACGTAGGCGGATTCCAGTGCCTCAGCCCTAGCCTCTGCTTCCTGTAATTCCCTGCGGGCTCCCCTACGAACACCCCCAATGTGTGTCTGGAAGCTACCTCTCATGCATACTTCAACTCATCCCAAATGTCAGGGATTGGGACAGATCTGTCTCTGGAGCTCCAGAAATCCCTCATATCAGCCTTACCTGGGATGTCCCCCCTCTGGTGGTGAGCATGACAATTCAAGCATCAGGGAGATCGGAGCATGGTACGAGATTCCTCTAGGCAGGATAATGATGTCCCTCACCCTGGAGAGGATAGGCCCCCCAGAGTATACCAGGTCAATCCTGGAAAAAGTTTTATAAGAGGCTGAGTGGCAGGTAAATGCCCTCCATTGGGGGTGTCTCCATCGCCAGTTGTCCGTGAAGTTAAACACTTCCGCCCATGCCTTCAACTCAGTGGCAGAGCTGGACAACTGGGTCAGCCTATGCATTCCAGGGTCCGGGACCATGGACAGGACATTGTCTGTGGCAAACTGTGCAATTCTGGAGACTATTTGGTATAAAAGGGGGATCAAAGCAGGAGGAGGAAGATACAACCCCACAATGACCACCTCAAAGTTCAGGATGTTTGCATGGACAATGACATATCTCCCACCTGGGTCTACCTCCAGTGCCAATAGGCAGAAGGGTAGAGATTTGCTTACGAGTATACTTACTCCTCTTGCGAGGTTTGAATAGGTTGAGTGGTATGTGTGGCCCACCCAGGGTTTCCGCAGGCTCATGGTCTTCCCCCCAGTCAGGTGGGTTTGCTGGAGAATACAAATGTGTGGGGATTGCCTTTGCAAGAACTGAAACACCGGTGACCTCTTGATCTTGGAATTCAGGCCCCTGGTGTTCCAGAACACAATTTTACACACAGACATTGAGCTTCATATACCATTCTATAAGAGGGAGAGACACCCCTGGAGCCCACTGGGCTCCCACCACACCACCACCATCAAACACCTGTAGAACACTCCCTGCGCATAACATTAAACATTTAGTACATAGAGCAAACTGACTCAGATAGGCAACCCCAACATCCCCCCCCACCCAAACCAGAGGGGGCCCTCCTCCCAAAACATAGAGGGGCAACAGGCCCCTGTAGGGGTGCAATGTGCAAGAAGGCACCGGAGCCCCGTCCTCTGGAGTACAGTACATGGATCGGGTAATGGAGTCCGGCAATCAAAATCAGTGCAGTCTCCCAGCCTAAGCTGGGGGCAATAAATTTAAGGTTACGAACTTAACTTGAGTGGTCCGAGGACAACTTGCCAACAGAGTAGAAACATTCTCCCCCCCCCCCATTACCTGTGAGGGTGAAGTGTCCTGTGTGGCAAGCATACTTGTGCATAGACATATTATAGCTCAGACAGGCAACATATGCTTGAAGTGGGGAGAGGAGGGGGAGGGGAATCCACAGTCACCAGGGAAGCAAAATATGGTCTTGCAAGGCCTGACACCAGTCAGTGCAGCACTTAACCCCCACATCCCCTGCAAGTTCATGGTGAAGTAACCTGGTCTGCATCATGATAGGGAGGAGGGGAAGTGGAGATTTCCCTTTGGCACCTCCGTGGGGGGCCCCACAGTATAGACAGAGTGGCTCAGCTGCACTGTGCATGGTTTATCATCTGGTGCACATATAACAGTATATAACAGTATTTACCATAGTACGCCATCCGGCCTAAGCTCGTCCATCTTGCCGGCAGCAGTTAGATCCCTTCAACAGGACAGTCTATGTAGCTGTAAAAGGGGTGAAGAAGACAGCAAAAGGGAAGAAAGCATTTTAGTGTCTGCGTATCGTTTCAATCCAGGATGAGGCCTCCACTGGTGAAGTAAAAAACCGGGTGGTCTCCCCATTGTCCACCCGCAGCCTTGCTGGGAAAAGCATGCTATACTTGAGCCCCTTAGCCCTCAGTTTAGCGCGTACCGCATCAAACGACTTGCGTTGGCACTACGTTTCCATAGAAAAATCCAGGAATATCATCAGCCTTGCATTTTCAAATTTCAGCTCTGGTAATGCTCTGGCCTCCCTTAGCACCATCAAAATGTAGGAGCTTGAAAATGAATGTGCGGGGAGGGGAGCCCACGTGTGGCTGGCATGCGGTGAGCCCTCTCAATGTTGAAGAAGGGAGAGAAGCGTGCTCTCGGCAGCAGTTCTTTAAGGAGGCACTCAGTAAAGGCAGTGGGATCAGTTCCTTCAGACCCCTCTGGGAGGCCGACAATCCGCAGATTATTAGGCCGATTGCGGTTCTCGGCATCCTCCGCACGGCTTTTCCAGGGCCTTTACTCTGGCCTTCAATGTATGCAGATCTCCGGTGTGGTCTTGCACTGTATCTTCGGTCGCCGACACCCCTGCTCCACCTCCGCAACGTGGCCGCGAAAGGAGTCAAGGTCCCGGCGGATGAAATCCACGTTCGTCTGCAGGTGGTCTATCTTATCCATCAATGCAGTCTGGCCTGAAGCAATTGTCTGCATGGTGGTCACGAGGTCCACCGCCGTTGCTGGAGGGGAGTCCGTGGTCTCAGTCTGGGACACCATGTTGGCAGGAATGGCGCCCTGGCCTCTGGTCTTGGCCCTGTCCAGTGAAGCCGCTGCTGACTTAGGCTTCCAGGACTTACCACTGGGCATGGCCCAGAGTCCTCGGCGTGTCTCTGGATTGTTTCCACTACTCTTAGGAGACTAGGCACCAGGATAAAGGTAGGATTAGTGGCCGGACTCCAGGGGCTCTGTCACTGAGCGTCTTCTCCCGTCGCCATCCTGGACTCGCCCCTCCAGAGGCGTTTTTAGGAGAGGAAAAAAGTATGTTCTGAAAAACAAGTAAGAAAGGGCTTAACATAGACATTTTATTTAAAACATGGTCCAACATTGCAGTATCTGAGAGTGTCCAATATACATACCAGTATTGAATTATATAAAGAATTGTGTATATATATATACAAAAATATGTGCAGAAAAAGCAATTTCCTTAAAGGGTTAGACAAACTTCCGCCATCAATTGTCCAACCAAAGAGAGGATAAATTCTGTCCAAGCCCGGAAAAGCACACACAAAGGTCCCAGAGCGGAATCACCACAACAACACAGCCACCGTGAAGCCCTAAAGGATAATAAATGACTTATTATATTTGATTTAATGACCTAAGATTCTACCTCCAAAAAACACCCTAATCATGCCTATCTTTTATGTTTGAGCTGGATGTGTTGCATCCCAATCCATATGATTAAAAGGGATGTTTATAATAAAAGCTTCCCATATTATAATGGTTAATTACAAAGCCATAAAAAGAGAAAAAACTTATAATGATGCAAGGAAGGGGGGGAAAGGGAGACAACTCCCTTCCCTCTCCTTAGATGAGACAGACCATATGAATTTGGTAAAAAATGGCTTTGTTGGTCTCTTTATCTAGTCCCTTTAATTACTTTTAATGTAGCTGTAGTTGACAAGTGGCTGGACCGTTGTTGTTTGTCAGGCAAAGTTTGCACTGGTCAAGACTCTATCAGCAGCTTTTAAAGACTGCCGGCGCCTGCGCAGTGCAGGTCATTGTATTAGTGTCAGCAGAGTGTGTTGTTTTTAGGGGGCGCGTCATTCCGTGAGGTGCAATGATGTCATAATACCGCGACTCGAGGGGGAACGAACGAACATAGAACACAGCGCGCCACCTTGGAGTGAGAGGGGGGAAGGGGGGGGCCACGTGACAGATTGCATAAGACGGAGACAAACATCTCCATAGCAACCAGTAAATAATAGAAATAGAGGGCAAAATTTTTAAGTATATAAAAAAAAGGCTATGGGGGGGAGCATTCAAAGGGATCTCCAGGGCAGGATGAAGCCCACCGGCGTGATATAATTGCAGATACCCCGTCAAACCAAAGAGAACCAGGCCGGCGGGGCCCGCAATGTAAAATAAAGGCCCGCCCCCCCATCCGAAGAATGGAGAGAGAAGGCCCCCGTGCGCCAGGCGGGGATAGACCAAGCCACAGACGGAATAGTAGGGGGCGGAAGTATTTCATAAAAGTTTTTCAGAAAGGTGACCGCCTCACGCAGATATATTGCGGTAGAAGGCAAAACCATGTACCTGTACGTTGCCCTTTAAGAGGCTGCCAACAGGTGCGCGCGCCCGCGGCAGGCTTCGTGATTTGGGTCACGGGTCCCGCGGACTCAATGGCCGTGGGGATACCCGCGATCGCCTCACGGGGAGGAAGAACGGGGAGATGCTGATGTAAACAGCATCTCCCCGTTCTGCCTAGTGACAGTGTCACTTGATCTCTGCTCCCTGTCATCGGAGCAGAGATCAGTGACGTCACACACACAGCCCATCCCCCTGACAGTTAGAAACACGCCCCTAGGACACACTTAGCCCCTACACTGCCAACTAGTGGTTAACCCCTTCACTGCCAGTGTCATTTACACAGGAATCAGTGCATTTTTATAGCACTGATTGCTGTATAAATGACAATGGTCCCAAAAATGTGTCAAAAATGTCCGATGTGTTCGCCATAATGTCGCAGTCACGATAAAAATTGCTGATCGCCGCCATTTAAAAAAAAAAAAAAATTATTAATAAAAATGCCATAATACTATCCCCTATTTTGTAAACGCTATAACTTTTGCGCAAAACCGATTAATAATCGCTTATTGCGTTTTTTTTTTACCAAAAATATGTAGAAGAATACGTATCGGCCTAAACTGAGGAAACATTTTTTTTTTATATATTTTGGGGGGATATTTATTATAGCAAAAAGTAAAAAATAATGCGTTTTTTTCAAAATTGTCGCTCTATTTTTGTTTATAGCGCAAAAAATAAAAACCACAGAGGCGATCAAATACCACCAAAAGACAGCTCTATTTGTGGGAAAAAAAGGACGTCAATTTTGTTTGGGAGCCACGTCGCACGATCGCGCAATTTTCAGTTAAAGCGATGCAGTGCCAAATCGCAAAAAGTGCTCTGGTCAGGAAGGGGGTAAATTCTTCCGGGGCTGAAGTGGTTAAACGAATCCAAATATGTGTAGCACTAACTCTCGGTGGAGCTGCTGGTTTAAGCGGGCTTGTTACCTTCACTCTCGACACCTCTGTTTCACCGGCACCGGGTCTAGGGTTCCGTTGAGTTTACCTCTGGTCGATAAAAGCACCAACACTTAAGTACGTTTTCAGTGCTTTATTGAACCAAGTAACGAAGGAAGTAGGAGGAAAAAGGCAGGAGGAAAACTGCAGGGAAGCTCAATAACCTTTCTTTAGGATTCTTGAGAACGTCCTTTAAAATTGAATATTGTAATCAGATGCAATCCCCTTGTGGGACAAAATCTTTTTCTCGCCTGGATAGGCCTCTCTCACTTGCCTAGCAGCCAGCACGTAGCACGAACAAAAGTCTTTGCCACAGACTTGATTGAAATAAACCCGTACGATCCTCTGCCACAGGATGTATTGGTTTAGCGGTGAACGTCAGACACAGTACTTGGACATCTAAGCCAACCCGGCAGTACCATGCTGTAGAACCACTTTAGGATACGTCCTCCAACCGAGTCACCAGGCCCCTCTCCAAACCAGCACTCTGCATGATCCTTCCATGACGGGTCCTCCCCTGGGATCTTCTCGGTTGTCCAGCTTCTTCACTCTGGATAGACACCTCAGGACCATTCCTCGGCTGCTGTGGTAGGCCCCAGACAGACTTCTGGGCCCATCCATGCGCCGCAGCGACACGGCAACAGAACGGAGGACCGCGAGATAGCACTCTAACGCATACCTGTCTGCCAGGAGGGCCAGCAGGTGGCTGTAAAAAAAACCCTAAAACATGGCGTCTGTCCCATAAATACCCTCTCCCAGAATGCAACAGCACTCCCGGGTGTATACCTACCACGGAATTCATCCATCTCAGAGACTGTTCAATCCTAGTTGAAGTTGTCTCCTCATTCTATTCCTCTCATTATTACCATCCTTAGGACTTATATATTGCCATTTACCACTCACCTTCACATTTCTGTTTGCTTATGCTTTATTGTGTGTTTATATTAGTCACTTCATTTATTGTTTTTCACTTCATTGCATTGAACAATATCATTTTTTTGCACTTATTTGTAATATATGTAATACTTTTTGGTAGTTTGCAGTGAGAGACATACAGTTACATGATACTACCATTTTCATTTTGTCTTGCAGTGTATACACTATATGTGCACATGTTTGTATTTAGAGGAACTACTTGTTTCAAGTAGCCTCCCCCCATTTTTTTTCATTTTTTATTTTTCAGCGCCACACTTTTATTTCTTCATATCTGAGAATGTGACAGATCCTTGACAAATAATTATTCCTTTCCACAACCTCCCGACACAAAGCCATCCAAAAAAGGGCGAAAGCTAATTTGAGTATTAAGTCCTGGAAATAAAGTTGCATTGAGATCGACAATCCAACGGACCTCCCTCTGGAGCAAGATCTTGTTCCAGTCACCACCTCTATTGTCAGGATGAACTCTATCAAAAATGGTGAAATGAACATGGGGAAACTTGCCCGCATGGTGATCACGCACATGTCGCCCCAGAGGGAGGTCCGGGTCCGCTTGTTTCATGCTGGTGATGTGTCGTGCTGCTCTTTTATAGAACTCTAATTTTGTTTTTTGTGGTGTTCTTCTGATCCTATTAGTACCACGGGCAGGCAGCTGCAGTATTTACAGTTAGTGTAAAGCTTCCTCTGAACAGTGTGCACCTAAAGCTACCTGAAGACAATTGCTGTTGTTCTGCACCTATTAATACGAAGGCAGGCAGCTACAGTATTTACAGTTAGTGTACTGCGTCCTCTGCACAGTGTGCACCTAAAGCTACCTGAAGACAATTGCTGTTGTTCTGCTCTTATTAATAACACAGGCAGGCAGCTACAGTATTTACAGTTAGTGTACTGTGTCCTCTGCACAGTGTGCACCTAAAGCTACCTGAAGAAAATTGGTGGTGTTCTTCTGATCCTATTAGTACCACAGGAAGGCAGCTGCAGTATTTAGAGTTAGTGTACTGTGTCCTCTGCACAGTGTGCACCTAAAGCTACCTGAAGAAAATTGGTGGTGTTCTTCTGATCCTATTAGTACCACAGGCAGGCAGCTACAGTATTTACAGTTAGTGTACTGTGTCCTCTGCACAGTGTGCACCTAAAGCTACCTGAAGAAAATTGGTGGTGTTCTTCTGATCCTATTAGTACCACAGGCAGGCGATTCTGCTAGCTACAGTATCAGTATATATATATATATACATCCCAGCTTTGTGCAGCTACATCTCACTGTAGGCCATTAGTATGTCTGGAAGGCCAACAAGGAGAGGCAGACAGTCACAAGCCAATAAAAGAGGGCAAGCAGGCTCTGTGTCTAGAGGCAACAGTGCTGGTCGTGGAGATGGTGCATCCTCATCAGCACGTGGTCGTGGAACACGCTTGTCCTTTTTTTCGGCAGCTGGCTGTGTTGAGCCGCAACATGCGGAAGACTTGGTAGAGTGGATGACCAAGCCGTCCTCATCCTCCTCATCCTCTCTCACCCAGGCTCAGGGTACTTTGTCTGGCAAAGTAGCTGCCAACGCGGCCTCTTCCCTCGGCTCAGTCTCTCCTTCCCTAGCCCCACCATGTCCTCCTGAGGAGTCTCCCGAACTGTTTGACCACAGTGTTGGGTACATGCTCCAGGAGGATGCCCAGCGTTTTAAAGGCCGATGATGGTACCCAGCTAGAGGAAGGTAGTAACGTGAGCCCAGAGAGAGGGGGTGCCCAAGAAGGACAGTAATCTGGCAGTCATGTTCCACCAGCTGCAGTATACTGCCAGCTTTGCTCCAGTGATGAGGAGGGAGGGGGTGATGAGGTCACTGACTCCATGTGGATGCCTGATAGGAGAGAGGAGGAGGAGGCACATCTCCAACGAGGTAGGATGCCCTCCAAGGGCCAGCTTAAGGGCAGCACACCAACTGCATCACACTGCAAAGCTCCGCATGTGCAGGGCGCTGCTGTCTCTGTGCGTTATTCCAAAAGTTCTTCGGTGTGGGCGTTTTTTGAGACGAGTGCATCAGATCCCACCGCTGCTATTTGCAACATATGTCTCAAGCGTATCTCGCATGGCCAAAACATCACCCACGTGGGCACCACATGCTTGACCAGACCTGCCATGCAGTTCGTTGGCAAGCATACCTAAAAGACCCACACCAAAGAACAAAGCGGACCTCTCCTTGCTCCTCATCAGCTGGGATCTCCAACCCCACTATACCTTCAGTCCTCTCTGAAACCTGCACTGAGAGGAATGAAGGTGTATAATTAGGTGCGTCACAGCCAAGTACTTGTGGGCAATCTGCTATCAGTACACCAACGTCAGATTGTACCAGGCAAATTTCCCTGCCCCAGCTGCTGCACCGCCCAAAAGAAGTTCGCTCCCAGCCATCCACATGCCCAGTGGTTGAATGCTAGCTTGGCTAAATTGCTAGCACTTCAACTGCTGTCTTTTCAGTTGGTAGACTTTGCCCCCTTCCGTGAGTTTGTGGAATGTACGGTTCCTCAGTGGCAGGTTCCCAAACGCCATTTTTTTTCATGGAAGGCGATTCCAGCTCTCTGCCGGCATGTGGAAGGCAATGTCTTGGCCTCGCTGGACACGGCGGTCAGCGGTAAGGTGCATATTACCGCTGACTCATGGTCCAGCAGGCATGGACAGGGACGTTACCTATCTCTCACCGTGCACTGGGTGACTCTTTTGGCAGCTGGGAAGGATGCAGGACAGGGTGCAGTAGTGTTGGAGGTTGTTCTGCCACCACGCCTCCAAAATTCTACTAGTGGTGATTCTGCCACACCTCTCTCCTCCACCCCCCTCCTCTTCTTCTTCCTCCATGGCCTCTTCCTGTGCTGATTTGTCCTCGGAACCAGTGGTGCTCCATAGGCGTTCAAGGGGCTATGCAAGCACGCAGGCAAAAATATGCCATGCGGTGCTTGAGCTGGTGTGCTTGGGGGACAGGAGCCACACTGGGGCAGAGATTCTGTCAGCTCTGCAGGGGCAGGTTCAGAGGTGCTTGACGCCACGCCAGCTTAAGGCAGGTATGGTGGTTTGCGACAATGGCACCAACCTCCTCTCCGCCCTCCGACAGGGACAACTGACCCATGTGCCCTATTTGACTCACACCCTTAACTTGGTGGTGCAGTGGTTCTTGGGCAGGTACCCGAGCTTACAGGATATCCTGAGGCAGGCCAGGAAAGTCTGTGTGCATTTCCGCAGGTCAAATAATGCTAGTGCTCGGCTGGCTGACCTCCAAAAGGAATTTAACCTGCACAAGAACCGCCTAATCTGTGACATGCCCACCAGGTGGAACTCAACGTTGGCCATGCTGCAGCGGCTGCACATGCAGCAGAGGGCCATCAATGAGTACCTATGTGACTATGGCACCAGGACAGGGTCAGGGAACCGTGTTTTTTTTTCCCCACTCCAGTGTGCTATGATCAGGGATGCATGCACTGTCCTGTCACCATATGAGGAGGCCACAAGGATGGTGAGCAGTGACAGTGCATGCATCAGTGACACTGACCCTCTTGTCCACCTGTTGGAGCACACGCTGCGTGGAATAATGGACAGGGCACTCGAGGCAGAACAGAGGGAGGAAGAGGAGGACTTCCTTACCTCTCAAGACCCCCTTTATCCAGACAGTGTTCCTGCGTGCCCACCGATCACACAGGAAGAGGATGAGGAGGAGGATTGTGTCAGCATGGAGGTGGAGCCTGGCACTCAGCATCAGCAGCAGTCTTCAAGGGATCATTTACAGTCTGAAGAAACCCAGGGCCCAATTTTTCTGCCCCTGTTTAACAGGGGCGTGTAATTACAATTTTTGATGCAATACTTTGCAGCAGGGCTCATTCCTGTGCTCCAACTATAGCATCTGTGAGGGGGTTGCAGTGTTGTGGCACCAGTGCCTAAGGCCCAATTTTTCTGCCCCTGTTCAACAGGTGCATGTAATTACAATTCTTGATATAATATTTCACAGCAGGGCCCATTCCAGCGCCCACCAAGAGTAACTGTGAGGACTTATGCAACATACACACGGTCAGACTTTTCGACTGGACTGGTCCAATGGACTTTCCGACGGACTTTTGACAGACTTCCGCTGGACTTTTTTTTACGAACGGACTTGCCTACACGCAACCGGACTACGGACGGCCTTGCCTACACACGACCGGACTTCCGGCGGACTTATTTCCCGACAGAGTTACGGCGAACTTTCCAAATGAATGGACTTGCCCACACACGAACAAGTCCGTTCATTTTGAACGTGACTCGGGTACGACGGGACTAGAAAAGGAAGTCAATCTCACCGCTTTTATCGGCGAGATTGACACCTTGCGAGCCCCGTCGCGAGGCATACCAGGCCCTTAGGTCTGGTATGGATTTTAAGAGGAACCCCCTTCGCCGAAAAAACGGTGTGGGGTCCCCACAAAAAATCCATACCAGACCCCTATCCGAGCACGCAGCCCGGCTGGTCAGGAAAGGGGGTGGGGACGAGCGAGCGCCCCCCCTCCATAACTGTACCAGGCCGCATGCCCTCATGTCAACATGGGGGGGTGGGTACTCACACACCATTACAGCGGGAGAGAGCGTTGTGTCAACATCGGAAGAAGAGAAGAGGAAAGTAGACGACGCAGAAATCTGCTAGCAAAAGAGCGGCAAAAGAGCAGAAGATAGCGGAGGAGCCCGGCAGAAGAACCGGAGAGCGGGAGAAGAGGCCGAACACTGGGAGAAGAACCGAACATCGGGAGAAGAGGCCGGGGAGAGCGGAGAAGAACCGGACATCGGGAGAAGGGGCCGGAGAGACCCCCCAAGTTGGAAGAAGACCCCCGGAGCTGTCTAAGAATTTACTTTAAAAACCTGTCTAGTGTGTTTTTTTATTGACACTTTTTCCCTAGGTGAATGGGTAGGGGTATGATGTACCCCATACTCATTCACATAGGGTGGGGGGCTGGGATCTGGGGGCCCCCTTATTAAAAGGGGGTCCCGGATTCCGATAAGCCCCCACCCACAGACCCCGGCAACCAACGGCCAGGGTTGTCGGGAAGAGGCCCTTGTCCTCATCAACATGGGGACAAGCCCCGCCCCCAAAGCACCCACCCACCATGCTGAGGGCATGCGGCCTGGTACTGTTCAAGAGGGGGGGGGCGCTCGCTCGTCCCCACTCCCTTTCCTGACTGGCCGGGCTGCATGCTCGGATAGGGGTCTGGTGTGGATTTTTGGGGGACTCCACGCCGTTTTTTCGGCATAGAGGTTTCCCCTTAAAATCCACACCAGACCTAAGGGACATCGTCGCCTCCCCCTGCGCTCGCTGCAATAGGAAAATTTGTTTTTCCTATTGCAGCTAGCGCGAGATGCAGTACCGTGCCCTTGCGTCGTATCTGGTCCATCAGACCAGCATACAGACGATCAAGGCTTTCCGTTAGGAACTGAGTCCGGCGGAGTTACGACGTAAAGATTTGAAGCAGGCTTCAAATCTATAGTCCGTTGGATTTCCGACCGAAACGGTCCATCGGAAGTCCGATGCAGACCACACACGGTCGGATTGTCCGCCGGATTTGATCCGTCGGACCAGTCCGGTTGGAAAGTCCGCCCGTGTGTACACGGCATTACAGTGTTGTGGCACCAGCACCACCACCACCAAAGGCCCAATTTTTCTACCACTGTTCAATAATGACATGTAATTACAATTCTTGATCTAATATTTCACACCAGGGCCCGTTCCTGCTCCCACCAAGAGTAACTGTGCGGGCTTACAGTGTTGTGGCAACACCAACACCTAAGGCCCCAATATCTGCAGAGTATATAGGGCAGGCCCCTACTTTCAAACATCCAACTTACAAACGACTCCTACTTGCAAACGGAAGGAGACAACAGGAAGTGAAATGAAATCTACCCTTAGGAAGGGAAATTCTCTCCTGTAAGAGTTAATATGGGAAAAACGTGTCTCCTCTTCACTGATGCTTTATCACCAATCCTTGTTTCACTAAAACCCCCAAATTTTCAAAAAACATTTGTCATTGGGACATAAAGTGAGGTGAAATCTTCTGAAGAGGTACACAGACAGCAAAACAAATGTTACAGGGGTGATAACCCTTCCCTATGTTTTCCAAAAAGCTTAAAAATACATTTTTTGGCTGGAGCTACACTTTAAAAATGTACCAGTTCAAAATTACAAACAGATTCTACTTAACAACAAACCTACAGTCCCTGTCTTGTTTGCACCGCCTGTATACTGCTGTTCAGAGTATATAGGGCCTGGGGACCCCACGCCTTTCCTTTTTTTAATTTGGTGCGGGGTTCCCCTTAATATCCATACAAGACCTAAAGGGCCTGGTAATGGACTGGGGGGGTGGGGGGTACCCATGCCGTTTGTCTCACTGATTTTCATCCATATTGCCGGGACCCGACATTACATTAAAGCCGCAAGCAGTTTTAAATTACTTGTATTCCTTTAAAAATGTCATTTTGTGCAGGGACTGTTCTAAGCACGGGAAACACGCGCCACTTTACAGGCATACTATGGACACCCCCCAGGTATGATATTTAAAGGAATATTTCACTTTTTTTTTTCACTTCAAGCATCATTAAAATCACTGCTCCCGAAAAAACTGACGTTTTTAAAACTTTTTTTTGCATTTATACATGTCCCCTGGGGCAGGACCCAGGTCCCCAAACCCTTTTTAGGACAATAACTTGCATATTAGCCTTTAAAATGAGCACTTTTGATTTTGAACGTTAGAGTCTTATAGACTTTAATGGGGTTCTAAAGTTTGCGGGAACTTTCGGTCCGTTCGCAGGTTCTGGTGCGAACCGAACCGGGGGAAGTGTTCGGCTCATCCCTACTCAGCATATGCAGTCTTCAAAGGATCCCACATACATACAAAAATCAATCGGTTACATCAGCATCAGGTACTTGGTAGCTGGTGATCCAAGACTGATTCATTTTTATGAATGTGAGCCGAGTAGCACTAATTTAGTTTAGAAAGAACGCTGGATGCAGGACAGGCCAGTAGCTCAATTGCATATTCAGCAAGCTCTGGCCAGTGGTCCATCCTCAAGACCCAGTAACCCAGTGGACGTTCTGGTGGAAAGGTCTCCAAGTCTGATCTTGCCCCTAGAAATTCCTGCACCATGGAATTCAGATGCTGGCGATGGTTGCTGGAACCGATCAGACCTGGGCACTGAGGATTGAAGAATTGGCTGAAGGCATCTGTCAGCCGGCCACCTTCTCCACCACTCTTTGTGTGACTGAACGAAGCCTCAGCAACACGTTGTCCAGCACCAGGAAATTGTAACCTCCCAGGCTCTGGAAATGCATTGCACAAACCTTTCTGCAAGGCCGCCCAAAGATGTTTCATCCTCTGCTCCCTTTGCGAAGGCTGGATAAGTTCTGCAACCTTACCCTTGTAACGTGGATCAAGAAGGGTTGCCAGCCAGTAATGATCCCTCTCCTTGATAACACGAATCCTAGGGTCCTTTCACAGGTTTTGCAGGATCAGGGAGATGCAGCGTAGGTTTGCAGAGGCATTCGATACTGAGTCCTCTGGGTCACTAAGGATCACATGATCCTCAATCACCTCCTCCCAGCCACGTTCAACTCCATGGGTTTCTGGGGACTGCAAATGATCCTTTGAAGACTGCTGCTGTGCTGAGTGTTATCCTCCACCTCCATGCTGACACAATCCTCCTCCTCCTCTACCTCTTCTTCTTCCTGTGTGATCGGTGGGACTGTAGGAATACTAGTATGTGGATAAAGGGGGCCTTGAGAGGTAAGGAAGTCCTGCTTTTCCTCCCGCTGTTCTGCCTGAAGTGCCCTGTCCATTATTCCACGAAGCGTGTGCTCCAACAGGAAGACAAGAGGGACAGTATCACTGATGCATGCACTGTCACTGCTCACCATCCTCGTGGCCTCCTCAAATGGTGACAGGACAGTGCATGCATCCTTAATCAGTAGCTACTGGCGTGGCGAAAAAAAGCCAAGCTCCCCTGACCCTGTCCTGGTGCCATACTCACACAGGTACTCATTGATGGCCCTCTGCTGTGTGTGCAGCCGCTGCAGCATTGCCAACATTGAGTTCCACCTGGTGGGCATGTCACAAATGAGGCGGTTCTTGGGCAGGTTGCATTCTCTTCGAATGTCAGCCAGCCGAGCACTGGCATTATATGAACGGCAGAAATGACCACAGACTTTCCTGGCCTGCCTCAGGAGAACCTGTAAGCCCGGGTACCTGCTCAAGAACCGCTGCACCACCAAATTCAGGACATGAGCCAAACAGGGAACATGGGTCAAGTGTCCCTGTCGGAGGGCGGAGAGGAGGTTGGTGTCATTGTCGCATACAACCATTCCTGGCTGAAGCTGGTGTGGCATCAACCACCTGTGAGCCTGCCCCTGCGGAGCTGCCAGAATCTCTGCCCCAGTGTGGCTCCTGTCCCCTAAGCAGACCAACTCAAGCACCACATGGCATCTTTTTGCCTGAGTGCTTGTGTAGCCCCTTGAATGCCTACAGAGTACCACTGGTTCAGAGGAGAAATCTGCAGAGGAAGAGGCCATAGAGGAAGTAGAAGAGGAGGGGGTGGAGGAGAGAGCTGTGGCAGAATCACCACTAGCATTTTGGAAGCTCCAACAATACTGAACCCTGTCCTGCATCCTTCCCAGCTGCCAGCAGTTATCCAGTGCGCCGTGAGAGAAAGTTAACGTCCCTGTCCATGCCTGCTGGACCATGAGTCAGCTGTAATATGCACCTTACTGCTGACCGCCCTGTCCAATGAGGCCAACACATTGCCTTCCACATGCTGGTAGAGAGCCGGAATGGCCTTCCTTGAAAAGAAATGGCGTTTGGGAACCTGCCACTGAGGTACCGCACATTCCACAAATTCACAAAAAGGGGACAGAGTCTACCAGCTGAAAAGGCAGCAGTTGCAGTGCTAGCAATTTTGCCAAGCTAGCATTCAAACGCTGAGCATGTGGATAGATGGGACCAAATTTCCTTTGATAATTTAGCAAATGGGGTAGGGAAATTTGCCTACTAAAAATCTGATGTTGGTGTACGGCTAGCAGATTGGCCGAAAGTACTTGGGACACCTATTTCTATACCTTCATTCCTCTCAGTGCATGTTTCTGAGAGGACTGGAGGTATCGTGGGGTTGGAGATCCCAGCTGACGAGGAGCAAGGAGAGGTCCCCTTGTTCTTTATTGTGGGTCTTTTAAGTGCTGTTGCCAACGGACTGCATGGGAGGTCGTCATATGTCTGGGCAAGCATGTGGTGCCCATGCGGCTGCTGTTTTGGCCACACTTGATACGCTTCAGACAAATGTTGCAACCAGCAACAGTGCGATCTGCTGCACATGTGCCAAAAAAGGCCCACACCAAAGAACTTTTCAAAATATGCGGGGAGTCAGCAGCACCCTGCACCTGCTTAGCTCTGCGGTGTGATGCAATAGGGTGGCTGCCCTTAAGTTGCCCCCTGGAGGGCATCCTACCTCGGTGGAGATGTGCCTCCTCCTCCTCCTCTACCTCCTCTCTTCTATCAGGCACCCAAGTTGAGTCGGTGACCTCATCACCCCCTCACCTTCTCGTCACTGGAGCAAACTTGGCAGTATGCTGCAGCTGGGGGACTGCCAGTTTCTTGACCTTCTCGGGCACCCCCTCTCTCTAGGCTGACTTTACTCCCTTCCTCAACCTGGGTACCATCATCAGAGCCTTCAAATCGCTACGCATCCTCCTGCAGCATGTACCCGACACTGTGGTCGAATAGTTTGGTGGACTCCTCCGTGCATGATGGGGCTAGGGAAGGAGTGACTGTTGACATGGAGCGGATGGAATAGGCCGCTTTGGCAGCTGCATTGGCAGGCAAACTACTCTCAGCCTGGGTGACAGAGGATGAGGAGAATGAGGACAGCTTTGTTATCCATTCCACCAACTCTTCTGCATGTTGTGGCTCAATAACATAGCCAGCTGCAAGAAAAAAAGGACAAGCGTGCCCCACGGCCACGTGCTGAGGATGCACCGTGTCCATGACCAGCACTGTCGACTGTAGACACAGAGCCTGCTTGCCCTCTTTTAGTGGCCTGCGAGCGTTTGCCTCTCCTTGGTGGCCTTCTGGACATGCTGTAAATTTTGTTTAGCAAAAAAACACTACAATGTATTGTGTACTGTGTACACCACAAGGAAAGTAGTAGCAACTGCACTAGGGGTGTACGGTACTGTGTACACCAACAGAAGCTTATTTACAACTATGGGTGCACTGTATGTATTGTGTACACCACCAAGAAAGTAGTAGCAACTGAACTATGGGTGCACGGTACTGTGTACACCAACAGAAGTTTAATAACAACTATGGGTACACTGTATGTATTATGTACACCACCAGGAAAGTAGTAGCAACTGCACTAGGGGTGCACGATACTGTGTACACCAACAGAAGTTTAATAACAACTATGGGTACACTGTATGTATTGTGTACACCACCAGGAAAGTAGTAGCAACTGCACTAGGGGTGCACGGTACTGTGTACACCAACAGAAGTTTAATAACAACTATGGGTGTACTGTATAGACCACCAGAAAAGTATGAGCAACTGCACCATGGGTGCACAGCACTGTATACGGTGTACACCGCCTGAAGTATATTAGAAACAGTACACCAGGAATGGCCTGCAGAGTTGTGTATATATATATATATATATATATATATATATATATATATATATATATATATATATATTAAATACACTGCAGCTAACTGAATCACCTGCCTTCCTTAAGAATATTAGAAACAGTACACCGGGAATGGCCTGCAGTGAGATATAGCTAAACTGTATGCAGTGGATATATATATACACGAGATCTGTATATATATATTAAATACACTGCAGGTAACTGAATCACCTGCCTTGAAGTATATTAGAAACAGTACACCAGGAACGGACTGCAGTCAGATCTAGCTAAACTGGATACAGTGGATATATATATATATATATATATATATATATATAGTGGGGACGGAAAGTATTCAGACCCCCTTAAATTTTTCACTCTTTGTTATATTGCAGCCATTTGCTAAAATCATTTAAGTTATTTTTTTTCCTCATTAACCACTTCAGCCCCGGAAGGATTTACCCTCTTCCTGACCAGAGCACTTTTTACAATTTGGCACTGCGTCGCTTTAACTGCTAATTGCGCGGTCATGCAATGCTGTATCTAAACAAAGTTTGCGTCCTTTTGTTCCCACAAATAGAGCTTTCTTTTGATGGATTTTGATCACCTCTGCGTTTTTTATTTTTTGCGCTATAAACGGAAAAAGACAGAAAATTTTGAAAAAAAACGATATTTTCTACTTTTTGTTATAAAAAAAAAAATAAACTCAATTTTAGTCATACATTTAGTCCAAAATGTATTCAGCCACATGTCTTTGGTAAAAAAATGTCAATAAGCGTATATTTATTGGTTTGCGCAAAAGTTATAGCATATACAAACTAGGGCACATTTTCTGGAATTTACACAGCTTTTAGTTTATTACTGCCTATCTCATTTCTTGAGGTGCTAAAATGGCAGGGCAGTACAAAACCTCCCCAAATGACCCCATTTTGGAAAGTAGACACCACAAGGAAATTGCTGAGAGGCATGTTGAGCCCATTGAATATTAATTTTTTTTTTGTCCCAAGTAATTGAATAATGACAAAAAAAAAAATTTACAAGAAGTTGTAACTAGATGATATATTGCTCACACGGGCCATGGGCATATGTGGAATTGCACCCCAAAATCCATTCTGCTGCTTCTCCTGAGTATGCGGATACCACATGTGTGAGACTTTCTGGGAGCCTAGCTGCGTACGCGGCCCCGAAAACCAAGCACAGCCTTCAGGATTTCTAAGGGCGTAAATTTTTGATTTCACTCCTCACTACCTATCACAG